>NW_026775579.1:48675987-49275987 GCF_030987335.1 Cornus florida | reverse complement strand
ACTTGGTATTCATGATTTCCTTGACATGTTCCTTCACGTGTATCAAATTGAGGATAATCGAATAAGTTTTGAAACTTATATTTAATTATTTTCTTTGTATGGTACTTAATTCACATGGTTGTAACTTGTATTTAGTGGGGTCTTTAGCTTTTTATTTTATATCTAGACTTCTTATAACTTAACTTCATTAATGTGTTTAATGAACAAGCACAATTGTCTTGGAATGATTTAATTATCCATGTATTGCTTAATAAATAATTAAATCATTAATCTTATACTTGTGGTATATTTACATCAATAGATTCCTTGTGTTATAAGTACTAGTTTGTAGTCTATGTAGATGCATACTACGATTTCTTGACATTTCACATACCATTATAGTTGAGGATTTAGGGCATAACTTGTGTGTTCTAAAATCTTGGTTGTGCATGGAATGTGGTTTAATGCATTACTTGTGTCTTGATACACTCTTGGTTGCACAACTTGTTCATTTTGGAACTTGGGATATCAATCAAGATTTGACATAGCTAGAACTTGGTTCTAGTACGGGAGATAGAGAGTTCCCTACACTATAGTGCACACTGGGGGAAGGTACTCATGAGTTAGTAGCCCTAAAGTGATCCCAAGAGTACGGTTTTAATCCGGGCAACATCCGAGTATCTACATTGGTTGATTTCACTCTTTAAATTTCAAGTTGTTATTCCTTAAAGATTTAAAACTTGTTATGTTAATTGGAATGTTCCAATCTTGTTTAATTACATAGATATTATGTATTATCCTTGATTTCATGTATTATTCTTGTCATGTTAATTGGAATGTACCAATCGTGTTAATTGCATTGACAATGTGATCCTTGTATTCAAGTACCCTTTTTGTCGTGTTGTATGGATTATTCCAAACCTTGTTCAATTTCATTGATAATGCGATTCATGCTAAATTATAAACTTGTTGTGTTCTTTGGATTATCCCAACCTTATTCAATTTCATAGATAACTTGATTCATGTTACTTCATGTTGATACGACTTAGGAATGATCCTATGTAAGCATCTTGACTTAGATTCTAGGTGGCATGAACCTTTTTAGTTGTTATCGCATTCTAGGTTAAAAGTTGAAAACTTTGAATACCTATGTCATGTTGCGTTACGTTATGTGCTCCTATGTTGTTTAAATTGCATGAATGATGTGGTTTATGCTAGAAATACTCTAAGGTAGCTTAGGATGCTCCCTGTGTCTCATTTTAACATAGACGTTAGGTGGCATGAGCCCCTTTAACATATTTCACCTTAAGGTGATAAATTTGTAAAATGTTAGGTCTATGCATGCTCATCTCCTACGAGTAGCTTTATGTTACTCACTCCAAACTTACCGGGGCATTTTTCAGGTACGAAGACTTAGTTCGTGATGCTCATCATTCCTTGGATGACTTGTAACTTTTAAGTTTCCATTTTATGCAAATGTTAACATGAAATGTCATTTTGTAGCCTTATATGTCAAAACTTATATCTTTGATTCCGTATATGTAATGTGTCCATAAGTACATCTTTTTTAATGTATTTGACATGTATAAGACCAGAGGCCAATGACATAATGACATTTATATTGCATCCTATATAACTTTTAACTTCATGAAATTTTATGAAAATATTGAAAAATCACAAGTCATTGTTTCATCCTGGTTACATCGGGTGTGAGAATTTCAATTTTATTCTTCCATAGGGTCTCATTAATCTTGTATGAAGTGTGACCAAGGGCCAAACGGTAATTTGACTCTATTTTATATTTTTAGTTTTTAAAATTCTGATTCCAAGTTCATTTTTATCATTTTTGGCTATCGGGGGATTGGATTTTGAGTCGGGGCTTCTCGGGAGCCACGGACCATTCCTGCCCGCTTAAAATCATTTATTACACTTGTTTGCATATTCGTTTCAACCTAGGAATGCATTTAGTGTCAAATGCATACTTGGTGTAAAGTTGCATTTTTTGAGTTTTTAAGCCTCTACTGATCTAAGGGCATTTTGGCCATTTCACAGTGTGTTTTTTTTCATTTTCTCTCGCGTAGCCAGGTAGAAAATTTGATTTTGGGGGAGTTTTTTCTTCGTGTTTTTTCAGAAAAATTCGTTTGATAACCCGTTTTTGCTCTCAGGTGTGGATAGTTACTGTAGTAACTTTTGGTCCTCTTGACCTCTTCTGATCTAGGGGCATTTTGGGGATCTAGCAGTGAGTTTTTTTTCATTTCCTTCCACACATCGGGTAGAAACTCGATTTTATGGGGGGTTTCTTCTTCGTATTTTTTCAGAAAAATTCGTTTCAGACCTCGTTTCGGCTCTCAGTTCCAGCTGAATCTTCTTCTTTCCCTAGCATGTCAGGATGCTCATGGGATGCTCGTGATGCCTCGTCGTGACGTCGATTTTTGTTTTCGCTCATTCTCCTTCATCTGGACTCCAAAACGAGTGAACATTTTCTTTAACTTGACTAATTTTTCGCTGTTGTTCCAACGGCGTGCTTGGTTGCACCCAAATCTTTCTGGATAATTACCAGTTTACCCTTTTAGCCTTAAGTGCTCGTTTTTCTTTGTCATGTCATTTCTCTTTCGTCCGAACTCCGAATCATGCGATTCTTGAGTCTATCTTAATTAGTTTTTCATTTTATTTCCAATAGTGTGCTCGGTGGCACCCGAATCCATATTTTTAGAAATGATTATTTTGCCCTTGGGGTTATTTTTGTCCAGTTTTTCTTGTTTTTCGCTTCTGCTACTTTCTTTTGAGTCTTGTGACTTCATGGGAAGTCACGGATGTGTCTCGGAGATGATATACATTCTAGGGACGTCATTTTTATGTAAAATGACTATTTTACCCCTGGGGGCTTAATTGTTATTTTTCATATCTTTTGCTTTCGTGTCAATTCTCATTAAGTTCAATGACCTCATGGAAGGTCATCAAAGTGTCTTAGAGGTAAGTTGTGCCTTAGGAGACCGTTGTCTTGTTTCTTACTTCCGCATCTGGATCCGCTATCGGGTCAACCTTCGGTTCATCACAGGACGCATTGGCTTGAAAAACTAGGGTCGTCATAGTATTTCTATCTTTTTTGTTATTTCAATTGGTTTGAGTGTCATTGTGGTGGTAGTTGGTATTCATAAAAATAAAATTAAAAAAACAAATAAAAAAATTACTACTTTTCATAAGTTTTAATGTTTTAGTGTTTTACAATGAAAATGAAAATCCTATCTTTTCTAACTTCAAAGAGTTTGTTTGGAAAAAAATTCTGACATAGATGATACTATTAAAAAAAGGTCCAAGTTAGAAAGAAAAAAAAAGGCCATTATAGGCTTATAGCAAACCTTCTTGGGGTGTCATTGTAAAACAAGGTTACATCATTCCTGTAATCATCAAACACAAAATCACGAATCTGTAAAACAAGGTTCTCTCATTACACTGGCGAGGGACATACTGAAAAAGGACATTTAAGAAACTCAATGTAATATTGTTTATGTCATTTTCAAGGGCTATTGCAATTCAAATATGATGTTGATGTTATGTTTTTTTGTGGTGGAGTCTGATCACGCGATAATGTGAAGATTTTTGGGAAACTAAATGGTTCTTATATTTTTTTGGCTACTGACATGTGGGAACCGATTCAAAGATTTGGTACCAGTTCCATCGAGTGATAGCCAAAATCAAGGAAACATTGATCAGCCACTGTCCAGTGGGAACCGGTAGCCAATTCTGGAACCAATTCCAGAATCAAAGAAGATTCGTCTCTAGACATTGGGAACCAGTAGCCAATTCCTGGTACTAGTTCAACTTTTCTAGAAACCTATGTCATTTACTTTCCTTGTTGGTTTTGGATTCTACAAAAGGAAATTCTTGTTGGATAAGTTGTGTTCCATTGTATGGGGCTATATATATCAACCCTAATCAGTATTTTTAGGGTGTGAAAAGTGTGAGAGAAATTTTTGCCAACACAAGAAAGAGCGATTGAGAAAGATATAGAGAAAAGTCTCCTTGTAATTCTTCATCTTATTCATAGTGAAATTGTTCGGTGTGCTCCATGGACGTAGCCCTAAGATTTGGGTAAACCATATATATCATGTGTTCTTGTGTGTGATTCTTGTTTATGATTTTTCTTTATGATTGCTTGATCATTTCCTGTACAGTGTGCGTTATTATTTTGCGTTTTTGTCACAACAATTGGTATCAAAACCAGTTGATTGTGCAGAGCAACTCCAACAACTGGTATCAGAACCATGTTGAGAACCTAGGGCATAGAAGGTGTTTGACGAAATTCCAAAAGTCTTTCGATCAGATCTGTTCGTTCGAGTGGGAATAATGGAATCAGAAGATAAGACATCCACATCTATGATTAAGAAGTTCGATGGCACAAACTTCAGTTTCTTGAAGATGCAAATAGAAGACCTCTTGTTTTAGGAAAATCTGTATCAACCTTTAGGAGAAAAGCCAGAGGATACAAAGGATGCAGATTAGGAATTACTTGATAGGAAGGCTCTTGGCACCATTAGATTGACGTTGTCAAAGTTAGTCACTTTTAACATCAAGAACGAGAAGACGACGATGTCTCTCATGGCAGCCCTTTTTAGTATGTATAAACAGCCTTCTGCAGCGAACAAGGTGCACTTGATCAAGAAGTTGTTCAATATAAAGATGGTCGAAGGTGGTAAGTTCAATGAACATCTAAATGCGTTTAATGAGATAGTTGGGCAATTAGAGTCTGTTGATATCGACTTCAAAGATGAGGTCCGAGCACTGCTAATTCTAGGGCAGTTACCCGAGAGTTAGAGTGGCACAGTTATAGCGATCAGTAGCTCTACGGGGAAGACCAAGTTGAAGTTTGATGATTTTGTGAGCATGATTCTGACTAAAGAAATCAAAAAGCAAACAGCAAGGGTTTCCACAAGTGGTTCGGCATTGAATGTTAAAAGCAGAGGCAAGTGTTCAAATAAGAAGAAGGGCAATGGTAATAGAAACAAAGATAGATCCAAGTCAAGGAATGGAAGGACACAATCTCAAAATTTCAGGAATTCCACAGATCTCAATGACGTTGAGTGTTGGAATTGTGGATAGAAGGGACATTACTATGTTGATTGCAAACTTCTAAAGAAGGGAACCAAAAGAAAAACTAAAGCAAATGTTATCTCAGAAGAATCAGATGATGCATTGATATGCTCTTTAGAGAGCAATGCGGAGTCATGGGTTTTAGAATTCAGCGCATCATTTCATGGCACCTTAAGCAAAGAGCTATTTAATAGCTATGAACTGGGTAACCTTGGCAAGGTGTATCTTGGTGATGATCAGTCTTGCAGCGTCATTGGCAAGGGTGAAATGCCAATCAAGTTGAATAGGTCAGCTTGGAAGTTGAAGGATGCGAGATACATCCCTGACTTGAGGAAGAATCTGATTTCAGTGGGACAATTGTCAAATGAAGGTTTTGTTACAACCTTCAATGGAGACTCGTGGAAAGTTTGAGAGGCACTATGACCATTGCATGTGGAAAAAAATCTGGCATTCTCTACACAGCTACTAGTTCTTGTGGGTCTATAGTAGTTATAGAAAACAGAGAAGATCACAACCTTTGGCACCAGAGACTGGGTCACATGAGTGAAAGAGGGCTCAAGATTATGCACTCAAAGGGGAGACTGCCAGGCATACGGGCAATTGATATTGAATTCTATGAAAGATGCATGATAAGCAAACAAAAGAGGGTCAGTTTCAAGAAGAGTGGTAGAGATCTCAGAAAAGAGAAACTTGAGCTAATTCATACAGATGTTTGGGGGCCAGCCACTATTTTATCCATTGGCAAAAAATTCTACTTCGTGACTTTCATTGATAATCACACGAGGAAGGTATGGGTTTATTTTTTGAAGTACAAATCTGAGGTATTTGATATGTTCAAGATGTGGAAGGCCATGGTGGAGAATGAGACAGGTTTGAAGATCAAGAGGTTGAGGTTAGACAATGGTGGTGAGTATGAAGACACTGGGTTCAAGAAGTTCTGTTTTGATAATGGGATCAGACTAGAAAGAACTGTATAAGGAACCCCACAGCAAAATGGGGTAGTAGAACGAATGAACCGAACATTGACAGAAAGAGCCAGAAGCATGCACATACATTCGAGTCTACCCAAATAGTTTTGGGCAGAAGCAGTCAATACAGCATCCTACCTAATTAATCGTGGACTATCGGTGCCTTTGGAGCATCGAATACCAGAAGATATATGGAGTGGCAAAGAGGTAAATCTTTCATGGTTGGAAATTTTTTGTTGTATTGCATATGCGCATATTAGCGACCATGCTAAGTCACTAAAATGTATCTTCGTTGGGTATTGCGGAGATGAGTTTGGTTATCGACTCTGGGATAATCAGAACAAGAAAATCATCAGAAGTAGAGATGTGATTTTCAACGAGAATGTGATGTACAAGGATAGAGATACAGCACAGTCAACTAGTCCTGTATAGAGTAAGCCTGAGTTTATTGAGTTGGATGATGATCCAAAGAGTATTGACGTGGAGCAGACATATGAAGGTTCTTGGCCAGAACTCACAGAGCATAGTTTACCGCAGATTCCAACTCATAAGCCTGCACTCAGAAAATCCACACGTCCTTATGTATCAAATCGTAAATTTATGGTTTATATGCTGCTTATAGATGGTGGCGAGCCTGAACACTATGATAAAGCATATCAGGTTGAAGATGCTAGCAAGTAGGAGCTTGCAATGGAAGATGAGATGAAGTCCCTTATCTCTAACAAAACATGGGAACTAGCCAAGTTGCCCATGGGAAACAAAGCTCTTCACAATAAATGGGTGTATAAGGTGAAAGAGGAACATGATGGTTCCAAGATATACAAGGCGAGATTGGTGGTCAAAGGCTTTTAGCAAAAGTAAGGCATTGACTAAATAGACATTTTTTCCCTGGTTGTGAAACTGAGTACCATTCCCTTAGTTCTTGCACCTTGAGCAGTTAGATGTCAAAACTGCTTTCCTCTATGGTTTGGTAAATGGGCAAGCATCCACTCGTTACACCAACTTTAATGAAATAAGTGAGGTTTAAGCCACGAACTAACACAACAAAACTAAGGCGGAGGAGATTCTAACCCACACTTGGCATAATAGATACAATTTGTTTAAATATCGAATGTTTGTCCATAAATTGAGCATAGTGTCCGTTGCACCGAGCACATCACAACCCACACGTATTGGTCTTAGGGACAAAGCAGAAAAAAATTTCAACAAAGAAAGAAATAGTGATATTCAGTGAAAGAGAAATTTCAGGGGCTACTTTCTATATATATATATATATATATATATAAGAAATATATACAGAATATAAGAGAGGTAGAAAATCCAGGGGGCACGTGCCTCCCAGTCCTTAACTTCCTCTGTCATTGGTTGGTCCGTCCATAAATTGAAGATATGTCTTACGAGTAGGTATTTGGTGTGTTTGGTGCACCGGGCACATCACAGCTATCTGTACACAACACGTACGAGGCGTGCATATGCATACATAAACAGTTATGATGTGATTGGTACACGATACATTGGACACCAAAGGCAGAACCAGTGTGTGGCTATGGGGGCACATGCCCTTGGCATGCTTCGCCCACTACAATATATATAAAAAAAAATTATTTTCTTTTTACATATATACATAAATTTCTATATAATGCCACCTAAAAGTTTCTAAATTATCTCTCTTTTTTTTATTTATTTAAATTCCTTTGAATTTCTTAAAAAAATTAAATTTCCCTTCTATAATCAAACTCTAATCTTTCCTTTTTTATTATTATTATTAGGATTAAAATTATAAAACCCTTAATAAAATTTAAAAACCTGACTATCAAGTCACCTATATCCGTTGTGAAATTACAAAATTAACCTTATAGTATTTAATATTAAATTAAAAGATGATACTTGTTACTTTGAAATTACAAACCCTTAAGTGGGTTCTAAAATTCTTATTCCCCTCTCTCTCTAAAACCAAACCAATGGACTCTAATCCGACTCCCAATTCCGGGGAGTATAACTGGAAAATCCCATCTTTGCATATGGCTGCAGAGATGGGTGAAGTCCCAATCCCCAGACCGGTCATTGTTCATAGGTTCGTGAAGCTCATTGTTACTAGTACAGTCTAGTAGCATCATATAAAGTGGACCATTATAACTACATGCCATGCCCAATTTCCAATCAGTACTTTTTGGTCAGTGCCGGAGAACTTAAGATTCTTCCCCGATTGATTAAGGCTCAAAATACCCACTACCCAACCATATACATATACTATTTTATTTGATATTGATATATATGGATCATGGATGCAAACCAGACTTCTAACTAATCTGCTGGCATTCCATTATATATACTACCAGTGATGAAGTATGCACACATATATTGTTGGGAAACGTGCTATTTTCAAAAACTTTTTGAGAGATTTTGATTTATAGATTTTGATTCATCACATAGAGACAAGTTTTATGCAAAAATAAAATATGATGTATCATTCAATTAATAGATTGAATACTTATATCAAAGGTCTGAGTAAACCTTTAAATCTTTCATCCAAAGTGAATGTTCTCACTTATTGTAGATCCCTTAATAAGATGCATTCTCCTTGAATATCCATCTTCTTAGTAATTGTTTTGCTTTTAGGAATCACTCATAAGCCTCCATAAATGACCTTGGAAAACTAGGCTTGTGGGAGTCTCCATTAGATGAGAACATTAACCCTAATTTTCTAGAGAGAGAAAAATATATTCATTTTTCCTTCTTTCAAAAATCACACCTAAAATATACATAGACCATGTATATATATAGGCAACATAAAGATAAAGAAAAGGAAACAATAAATCATTCTCAATCTCTAATTCATATGTCTCAAATCTAATAGGATTTCAATATCAAGTTGGGCTATAAGTGAGAATCCCTTGGGCTTATTATTTTATTGGCTTCAATGAATTAATAATTAGCTCGGTCCATGGACCCAATTCAATTAATTCATAAATTAATTTCTACTCCACTAAAAGAAATTAATTGAACTCCAATTAAATAATAAATAACCTCTAAGTCAATGTTGCACTTTGACCCCTCTATGCAAAATTAGTTATCAGATAAGTAAAGCCATCAATCCGACTACTTAATTAATATATTTATTTTGGTACCTTTGATTATTTCTGACTCGATCACAATAAAACATTTGTTTGACAAAAATAATAATTTAAATAAATAAGTATTTAATAAATCATTTTGTCTAAAAACACACGAAGGCCTTCGAATTTATTTTGTGATCAACCATAATCAATACAAAATAAATACAAGTAACAATTATGCAAATATTGAAAATATAACCCTCTAACTATTAATTACATAACTACCCAAAGTGTCAGTCTAAGGATCCCGAAGTATCCGCCGAACAAATCAAAGTAATTATTAATTAATAAAAAAGTTTATACTTTTCTCATACTTAAGAGTCAAATGCCATGACAGTGATAGGGAGCAATTGCATACGACGGCTCTTGCAATATATCTCAACCTAACGCGGATCCAGTTCAAGTCTTAATTAATTATGAGTCCATCCATAATTACCGACTATGAATAATTTATGATTACTATTTATATTCATGTATTGATCGTCATCACATATATATATAAATTTCTTTGTAATCAAGTGGACACTATCAATTCTATAATGAATCGAAACATAATACATTGAATTCACTAATTGTATAAAGCATAAATATTTCAGAAACGTGAGGAACGTATGTCACTATAATCCAAATGGAAATTTGCTATGCCAGGGCATATAAATCCCAATACATACATGTCATACATATATATTGTAATATCCCACTAATTTCGGAACACGGGTTGATTAAGTCCGCGCACAAAATCAGGAGATATCAAAACAATTAAAGTATTTCAAACAAACACAGAGTACAAAAATGAATAATAAGGAATAAATAATTCGCTGAAGAAAAATCTATTAAATAAAAATTTCATTAATAATTCTCCAAAAGTTACAATTCAGGAATCTCGTAAATCAAGGACCCCTGATAACATAAACCAATAATCCATTGATCTCTAAATAAAATCCAGTATCTAACAATTAGAAAATATCCTACATTGAAATAAGAAGAAAGAATGGATAAGTCCTTCAGCTGCGGATCCTCAATCTTGAGACTTGAACTTCTAATAACCTGAAAAATAAATCGCAGGTTAAACCCTATGAGCAAATTCTCTCTACCAGACCTCTGAAAACCAATAAATTGATCATCTCTGATCAAAACCAAACCTAATAAAGTCTTTATCTTTAATGTACATAATTATATACAATATAATTATCACAATTATTACTAATTTCATTAATTCCAAAACCATTATCAATGATTAACTAATAATCATACCTAGTCCAATCTACAATTTCTTTTAAAGAAACTCCTTTACTCTTAAGTCCATCCTAAATCGCAATTTAATAATTTAAACCATAAAATATAATTAAAAGAACATTATATTAAATTCCAAAACTAATAATGATCTTAAGTATTTAACTCACACAGTCAATATCTAGACTTTGACAAATCATCCATGTCACTACCAGTATTATTTTATTAATATGTATAAAAAAATACACCAACCTGTAGGTACTAGACTATTTTACTTTAAGAATATCTAATCCTAATCTAACTTACACAAACAGTAACCATAGATGATACATTTTAATCATCTAACACACAACAATATAATTACACTTTGGCAAATCAACCATGCCATTATAAATATATTTGTTTATATATTGGCAATTCATCCATTCTTCCATGTATATATATTTATTTATACATTGGCAAATCAACCATGCCATTAAAAATATATTTATTTATATATTGACAACTCAACCATGCCTCCTTAAGTATATTTATTTATACTAATAAACTAGCAACTCATCCATGCTTCCGATGTATATATTTTATTCATACAAATACTTAGGCAATATATTTACGCCTATGACAACTCATCCATGTACAAATTGTATGCTCAATGATAACTAATTTATGCATAGATATCTCATGTAGACTATAAGTACATTCATAATTTAACAACCAGTCTATCCATATATACCAGATAAAAAAAAATAATAATACTAATAACCATAATTAACAGACATATATACACACATATATTATATAATATATGTGTGTATAAACTTTCCCTAATAATCTTTGATTATTTAAATCATATATATATATATATATATATATATATACACACACACACACATATATATCCTTCCTTCCATACTAATCACAATTTAATAAAATCCACGTACACACATATATACATAATTATATATATATATATATATATATATATATATATATATATATATATACACACCCCACATTCCATAACAATATAATAAGTTATTATATTTACGCAAAATAAATAATACTAATCATTGTAATAACACTCTATGGTTTTTCGGACACCAAAAACACCTCTTCTAGGAGTTGTTTTCAACCCTAACAGGCTTAAAACCAATTCTGGAAATTCACCGGACCTCACAGGACCTTAAAGAGACCCTAAATAGTGCCTCACGCGCCCCCACGTGCCTCCCCACGCGCCTGGTTTCACCGCACGCGCTTCCACGCACTCGTACATAGTGGCAGGTGTCCTCACGCGCCTACACGCGTTGTACACGCGCTTGATTTTCCCTCTGCGTGTGTTGGCCTCTCCTCATTGGTTGGGCGCACCGTAGCTACAAGACGCAACCACACTAGATCAATCTATTGTTGACCATTCTACATCCACGGTACAGGTGTACAGGCGCACCATCTTTCCATGTGCCGTGATGTACCTAATCCCTCACCCTTGTATTAATTAATCTAAACCACCATATCCCCATGTGCATCATCTTATCATGTGCCGTATAACACCGAATCAATCCATTATATATTAAGTTAATCCCATGGCTTAGATTAGGGGTTGCACTAACCTACCGTGCAAACGACCACACTGGATCATAAACCTTATTGATGCGCCGCAACCTCTAATGCATAGAATAGTATAAATATTTTATTTATGCACATTTATAATTATAACAAAATTCAAAAAAATATAAAATAAATTCAGAAAAATATCTAGAAAATTCTAAAAATTACCGAAAAATTCTAGAAACTTTAGAAACCCTAATTAATCCTAATGAGTCAAAGATCAACCTATAACTTGATTTTTAAAATATAAGTAACACATATATATACAATTTAAAATCTACTAATCCAAAAATAAAAATATAATAATTTATCATTTTAGTTATTCTGATCTAACTATGATTTTAGACAATAAATTTAATCTAAACATTGATACTCAATGTGATAAATTTATGGATCCTAATAGGAGAGTTAGAAAAGAACTTACCTGAAGGTTTCGAAACAAAACTGACGCTTCAATCTTGGATTGTCTCTTTCAATTCCAGCGTCTTCTTTCTTTAATCTGGCTTCCTCCTTGTTAACTCTCTCTTATTCTTCTCTCTCTGTCTTTCTTATTTTTCTAACGTGTAAACTTTTTAACCCTAAGCCTTATGTGTATATTTATACACATTAAAACCTAAATCCTATTCCTAGTATGACTACAAAATAAAATAATACTTTTTAAATAATATAATATATATAATATATATAATATTACATATACATATATATCTCTCATAATTAACCATCGGTTAATTAAATCATAAATCCTATATATATATATATCCATAATTATAAATCCTTCCGTAACACTTATTAATTAATTATATTTATATATAATTAAATATATACATTTATAATTATACAAAAATGATAATTTTAAATAATCATATAACCATAGGCCTTTATTAATTAACCCAACTAGGCTTCATCCAAGCCCAAGACCATATCCTTTGGTCCAACTTTCCTTAAGCCCAATTCAATTAATTTAAATAAATAAAATAATTAAATAAACACTTAAATTAAAATAACTAATTACATGAAGCATATAAACAAACAAGAATGTACAACTAAGTCACATCATATCAATACGCCAACAATTCAATCAATAATTAAGTACAAAAACAATCAATCATCCTACCAATAATTCACGAAATATAAATAAATAAAACAATTACTCTAAGCACTCAATAAAACAAACCAAAATAAAAAAAAATAAAATAAACACAATTAATTCAAATTAAATCAAATAAATCATTTAAAATAAAATAAAAGTAATTAATTTTAATTAATAATTCTTTTAAAATATCGGGGTATTACACACACATATATATATATATTCTTTTGTCTCACTGAATATATTGATGGTGATATATATATATATATATATATATATATATATATATATCACCATCAATATATTCAGTGAGACAAAAGAATTTTTTACCCAATAAAACCAATAACTTTATGCCTAGCTTGCACATTTTCTCTCTTGCAAATGGAGCAATCCTTAACCTTAAATCAGCTTAGCCCTGATAAAAAGTTAAAAGAAGCAAATCGGATGCACTTTTGGCCCCCATAAATTAACATTGTTACTTTACTTTCTTTAAAAGCAATATCAAAGTCTAGGAGGAAGGGATCTCAAAGTTTAGAGAGAAAGGTGAAAGTTTTCTAAAAGAGAGGGCGAAGAGGAAGAAGACCTGCTTAAGGGTATTTTTATAATTTTAAAATAATAATTAATAAATTTATATTAAATTATATGGTCAATTTTATTATATGGAGGTAACTTGATATCTTTCTTTTAATTTAGAGGGTTTTGTACACAATTTGAAAAGTAGAGATTTAAATTGAAATATTGGCTCCATCTCTACATAAATTAAGATTTGCTTGATTTGTAATTATGAAAGTAATTTTTTATTCTTAAAAAATTAAAAACAAAAATCTGTACAAAAATTTTACTTGATTCAATTTTCTATAAAATTAATTATAAAAATACTTATTTTTAGAAAATAATTTTTTATAATTCTTTATTTTTTAAATTTGTGTTCATAATTACAAACAAAGCATGGTATATATTTCCCATCTTTACTATCCAATTGCGCTGCCTCGTGGAACATCAACTACTAGTAAATGCTGGACCCATGTGAAATAACTTCAGTTGATAGGCACCCACTTTTAAAAGCTGGCATGTCCCGTGTCCGTGACTGACGCGTAACACTATCTTAAAACCGACACACTTTCACTCACTTTCCTCATCTTAGTACCCGCACGCCATCTTCTTCCTCCTCCTCTTCCAACTTCACTCTCTCTCTCTCTCTCTCCATACATACACCTATCTGATCTATTTCCGTATATATATACAATTGCAGTAACAATAAGAGTAACACTCATTTTTGTTTCACCTCTCAACTTCTTCATCTCCATTTTTTTTTTCTCACTAACAAACACCAAATTCCTCAAAAACCACCACTGAAATGCCACTAACTGGCAGTGGAGATTGCAGATCTCAGCGCAGCAATCAATCAGATCCCTAGCATTTTCTAGGGTTTTACTTCCGTAATAAACCCTAGCCAGCCGCCACCATGCACGGCTATAGCCGTCTCGGCAGCGGGAGGTCGTCCACCCCGTCACCACCGTCTTCGCCTCGGTTCCGCCATGGCCGCAGCAAGCACGCGACCGGTTGTGTTGTAGGCGGCGGAGGAGGTTTCCGGGGAGTCGGTTCGGAGCCGAAGCTGCAGAATTTCGTGGAGCGGTTGGTGTATGTTCTTATATCGGGGATGTATAGGCGGCGGGGTGTGCTTTTATTCGCGCCGCTGTTGTATATAATGGGAATGTTGTTGTATTTCGGCACTTTTGGTTTAGAGGTTGTTGTTAGCAAGGATGGTGGTGTCGGCGGCGGAAAGGCACCGCCTGGGTCTGTGTATCGGAGTCCTCAGGTTTTTGAGAAGCTGTGGCCGTTCATGGAGGCGGAGTACAATGAAAGCTCTAATGCGGTATTTATCCTCTACTGCCATTTGTTTATCATATATGTGGAAATTATTATTGGAATGCTAAGCTTGCTTGGTTACATTTGAAAATGAGTTAATTTCTACAATATATGTGTGTATATATGTTGATTAGAAGGTAGGAACTACAGGACAAGCACATAGAGTCCAGCAATTATGATTTGTTTTGTTACATGCCAAGACGTAATAATTCATTTCCATTTTTAATATAGAAACAGTAACATACTAGTAACAGGAAGACAAGTTAGAGGTAATCTGTGAAGGAATTTGGCTCTTCAGTCTCTGCCAAATCACCTCCCTCATCATGAACTGAACAGTGTATAAAATGCTATGTTTCCTGTTCTATTTATGTGATTGATCTATGTCATCTCAACCTTGTGAGCATGTATTGAACATTGTCAATAACGTGTTCATGTGGGCTAAGATTTTATTCTTCAGCAGTCCCGTATTAAAAGTTGATAAGAAATCTCCTTGGATACACGGTCCTTTTGAAAAACAAGTCCTATAAAATGCCCGGGCTTCCCTTGTCTCAACTTCCAACAAAGCCCCATATGTTTTTGCGAAAACCCTTACCAGGCCACTCGCGTGATTTCTAATAACAAACCTCAACCATGTATACCTGTAATTTAGATACTTTAGAAAAGGCTGTGTCAATGTTAATATAGTGTACGCCTTTTGGCGACCTACTCCAGCCCCTATCTTTTCTGTTGAATTAACTTGCACTCCCAGTCACGACTAGCTCACAAACCACACCCTTGCTCCCTCAGTTACAATCTCCCTAAGTATGAGCCACATTTCCTGCAACAGTTTGACGAAATCCACAACTTTCTTCACTCATGACACTCATAATTCACCAAATTTGCTTTTTTTTTTTTTTTTTCGATACATGAGCTCCACCCAAAGTTTTGATCCTATTGGAAATTTTCAATCACCGTCTATGTATTCGAAAAGATGGAACTTTCATTGCAGCTCTCCATTCCCCCACTAGTTGGACCTCCCTTCCCAGCCATTTTCTTTAGTAATAAATGATAAGCACTCAGTACTGAGAACTTGCTATTCGCCTTAAAGTGTCAAATCGCCTTGTCATCTGGTCCTAGAGAAATGAAGAGGAACTCCACATATCAGCTTCTTGGCGGTGAAAAATCTCCTTTATATATTGGGTTTTCTGACATCACGATATCTCGTCAATGAGTTCACTAACCTTCTCACCAGGTTGCAAAATTGAAACTGGAGAAACAACTTTTAAAGATTGAGTTGATGGGATTAATATGCCCTCCTATTCTCTCACCTGGTTTCCATCTTCTACTCTTCATCTAGTTCCTCATTTCAAAACTAATTTTGCTTGCCAAACTCCTCTTGAGGTCTAACAACAGTTACCCAACTCTGCTTATAACAATGAGCTTCTTGGGTAACATCCATCTCTTACTACCTCTCACTTCAGTCATTATGTCTTATTCTCTGTACCTTGATCCTACCAAAATCTACTCATGAAAGTTGAAAAGTTCTTTGTATAATGTGATTAGAAGCTTGAAACAGCTCACTTTGTAAGCTGGATAGCCAATATCACTTCGAATTTTTCCTGTTCTGCTGTTAAGAGGAGGTTATCTCTTACCCCTTGAACCTTTTCCTATATTTTCTCCTTCAAGCTACTCACTACTGGACACTTTTTCTTCAAGTTCCCAACCTTTCCTTATATTAGCTCTCCTAACTTTGGTCTTTTAATGTCGGTGTCAGCCACATCTTAAAGAAGGTTATTTTCTTGACACTTATACTGTCATTGTGGATCATGTTTACTCAAAGATAATGTAGTATTCTTAAATTTATTTGCTGCGCCTATGCCTTTGAATAATATGATTTTTAGTATCCAACATTATCTGTATGCTATGCCGCCTCCACTATAGCCCTAAAAAAGTGGACTTTTCATCTTCAAAAAATTATGTAACCTTTGGGCCATTTCTGCTTGGTGAGATTCTGTGGGTCTCCCTTTTAGTTTCCACAACACTCATCAGACTTCAAAAAGCTTCGTCACATTGTAAAACAAGTATGATGATAATGAAACTCATTGTCTGAGAACCCTTGAATAACTATTTGACCATCGGCTTGCAATTGAGAAGAACACTATGCTTCAGTGGAGACACATCTTATAATAAAAATAATCCATTCTTCTTTAAATTCCATTCTCATTATTATTGCATTTAGGAATGACCACTCAACTTCGTCATAAGCTTTACCTGTGTCGAGTTTCATAGCTGTAAATCCCTTCTTTTCTTTCCTCTTATGTTTTAAGGTATGCATTAGCTCATGAGCCCCCACCAAGATATGGTCAGTTATCAACCTTCAAGGAACAAAGGCAATCTGATTTTCTGAGATAAATGGCAAGGAATAAGGATAGCCTTCGATCTTTAAGTTAATACTTTTGCAACTATCTTAGATAAGACAGTGCAAAGGCTTATTGGTCTAAACTGAGTTGTATGGACGAAATTGAGTTATGAACCTTTGGTATTGAGCTAATGAAACTATGATCAATATTATCTAAAAGAAGCCTCCATTTAGAAAAAGCAAGCACTAATTGCAGAACACCTGAACTTATGATGTGCCAACGCCTCTTATACATCAGATGGCGCACCATGTGGACCAGGCGACTTAGTTAGTGGCATCTATTTCAGAGATCGGATAGCTTCCTCATCTTTTTGTGCTCGTGTAAGAGCTGATCATTCAAACTATTGGATACTCTTCTATTAATGACCTCAAGAGGTCTCCCCAATCCCCATTTATAAATCAGCAATGGTGCTAAAAATATTACTGGAAAAATCTATTGCCCCTTCTTCTAGTTTCCTTTTCTCATTCTGCCATTTCCCTCCTCATTCTTTATCCCCTCATTCTGTTAACTTTTCGGCCTCTGGTTGCCTTAGCATGGGAAAAAAGCAGTGTTTCTGTCACCTTTGCAAAGTCAAGCAGCCATTGATCCTTGATGCCATAAAATCTCTCCTCTCCAAGACTCCAACTCCTCATTAATATGCCACTGAGTTCCTTGTTTATCTCCCCACCTGTCTCATAGGTTACATGTTCTTCAAAGCCAATATTGTTCCTTAAGCTGTCTATACACATTCTAAAAGCAAACAGGATTCCATTGCATAAGTGGACCCTGCAGGCATCGATCTTCTCTTGTAGATTGTTGGCTTATAGCTTCTCTCCATTTTTGAACTATCACCTCTTCATTATTTTCGTTCTGCTTTCCTTAGACTCGAACCAAAAAATTTCTCATTTTGGATTTAAATCTTCTTCTCATGTGTATCCAGTAGGATCGGTACATGATGTGAAACAGAGGATGCCGAATGCTTCATCCCTGCTGCTGGAAACATTGAACAATTTTATTTGGAACTCTATCCGGTCTTTGTCTGACACTGTTCCCTTTCGGTTGTTACTCCAGGTGAAGACATTCCCCCTCAAAATCCAAGTACTGAAACCTGTAGGCATCAGTGGTCTTTCTTAGCTGTCATGTATACTTCTTAGCTTCGGGTATTTTTTCTCATCCATTTCCAGTTGACTGGTTTCTTGATTGAAATCACTAACAGATTCTACATTTTTTGTCCCCAAAGCCATTGGTGATTTCCATTAGCGGCTTCTCTTTGCTTGTTTATATTTCCATAGAAAGCCCTGTACTAGTTTGTATAATCAATGTGCAGCTTTATGAATATGATTCTAATTGTGTAAATAGGATTGCTTCTGGGGGACAATCATATTTAATACGTCAAACCAATAATATATATGTATATATCTGTGGTGTATTATTTCTTTAGTTCTTTTAGTAAGACTGTCTAATCAGTAATTGAAGTAGCTTTCTTTTGTCATGTTTCATTTTCATAAGTTGAATTTATTTATATCTTTTCACACACTAGAATTATATTTTAATGTGCATGCTTACATCTTTTGTCAACATATTCATCAATATGAATCTACTAACAGAATGCTTAAATGGGAATTGTGCAGTTAATGAATGTGTGGAATCCAAAATTTTATCAAAATTGGATGCCTTGTGTCAACCAGAGTCTTCCTGGAGCAGGTTTGAGTTTCGAATATTCTACCTAGAATTAAACAAAAGTTGATTTGTTTTAATTGATTGCAGATAGAGGATTTGAACTTATGTACCTAAGATACTGGCTGTTATCTCCCAGAACTACAGTTTTAAAGACGTAATATGCATTTAATATATTTATCTTTTGCTTCAACAATATTCAGTCGTGTAGTATTGATTTAACCATATATGACAGAAATTTCCAATATTAGAGAAAAAAATGTCACTGTAGAGAAGGAAAAAAAATCTTTATATGGGTTTTATTGATTTAGGAAAAGCCTATGATAGAGGTAGCTAGAGATCTAATATGAAGGTTTTTATTTTATTTTATTTTTTATTAATAGAATTGTATTAAAAAGTGTTTAAAAGGGGAACACATCCCAAAGAAGCTACACAAGGTCAAAAAGGCCACTAAACTCTCAAGGAGTCCAAAAACTCAACTTTTTCCCTTATGGATTTACAATTTCTCCCAAAAACCCATCAAAAAAGAGAACAAAGAATAGAGAACTTCAGCGCCCCAATAGGAGTCTCCTCGCCATCAAAGGATCTCCTATTCCTTTCTTTCCATAGACACCACCAAACCCCCAGAGGCGTTATCCTCCAAAAGTCATGACCTTGGGCACTCGCTGTACAACCTCTTCAAGCCTTATCCGCTGGACCCCAAACAAACCCAACAATAAGCCCCAACTGTCCCGGGCCACAGGGTAGTGCAAAAGAAGATGATCAATCGTCTCCTCATCTCTTTTGCACATGCAACACCAATTAACAACTATATGTCTTCTCCTTCTCCCGTTGTCGAGAGTTAGAATCTTTCCCAGAGCAGCCGACCATGCCAAAAAAGCCACCTTGAGGGGAGCCTTGGAGCAGCAAACTGCCTTCCGTGGAAACAAAGGCCCAGGAGCATCCGTGAGGCAGCTGTAGAGAGTGAGCACAACAACGCACCCCTGCGTAGAAGGATCCCATGCATGGGAATCAATAGCAACTTCTTCTACCTCTTGGCGGTACAACTCCTCCGAGAAACCAAAGACGTACTCCAACTTCCAACTTTAAAAATGCCTTGAAAATCGAACATCCCAGGTTATCCTCCCGTTATTGAACTGATAACAGTTAGCCACCAAGGCGTCTCTATCCATAACAATCCTGAAAAGTCCCTACACTAGATGTCCTCCCAGAACCGGATTCCTCTACCTTCCTGACACTGAATTTGACGTGTTTAGAAAATTCATCCCACCCCTTCTGGATAAATTTTCAAACACCACCACCACCTTGGATCCTCACCTCTAGAGCACCGCCCACCCCTCTCCTCTCCATATTTGCAAGCAATCACCCTCCTTGAAAGTTTCTCTCTCCCCACACCAAACCTCCATAACCACTTCCCCAAAAGGGCCTTGTTGAAAGACTCTAGTCTCCTGATACCTAAGCCTTCCAACTGGGTAGGACTACAAACCTGCTTCTAGCAAACCAAATGGTACTTCAGCTCCTCCCCCATACCACCCCAAAGGAAGCTCTGCTGAAGCTGCTCAATCCATCTTGCCACAGAAGAGGGAATCTGAAAGAGACAGGAAATAGGTAGGAAGACTCAACAACGTGCTCTTTATCAAGTGACTCTCCTACCTTTCGACAAATATTGCTTCTTCCACCCTGCCAGCCTCCTCTCAAACCTTTCCACCGCAGGAACCACCCACTCTTCACAAAGGCGCCCCCAAAGGCAATGGGAAAGGAACCAACACCGCACCAAATAATGTCAGCAATGGATGAAATCTCAGGGACCTCTAACACTCTTTTCCGCATTCACTTTCAAGTTGGGATGGCGATGGGACGGGTTAGCCTAAACCCATGACGGGGTTCAATTATTCTAAAATATATTCTTACACTTTCAAAAAATAATTGTCATTTTTTTTCCATAAGAATAATTGTCATTTTCATATAGAAAAAAAAAAAAAATCAAATCAAATGCGTATACAAAAATGTAGTTCCAATATTATATATACCAACATAGTATAATTTTTGTAACAGGATGAAATTCTCACCACATTACTGCAAACATAGCAAACCAAATTATTTGGTTCAAGTTTAACTATAATTAGAAAACATGATTCGTGAGATGCATTTTGAGAATGGAATATTGCATACAAATAAGGCCATTGATTAGAACACATTTTCCTTAGATAAGTCTTGTTGCGTATTATAGCGAGGGTGTCTCATCAGAAAAGTCTCATTGTTGGAAATTTAAGGTCTAAAAACACCTCTTTATGTAAATATCATGTTACGATATCTTGGCTGTGTTTAGGGATTTTCAATTCCAATTTGTTTGGAAATCAACTTCTAAATTTGGTTAGTTTAACTTGCTGCAGTAAAAGAAAGATTGATAAGTAGCAAGTTGTTACTTCCATAGCCTGAATCTGTATCCATGGCCCTTCCTATCACGTACCTGAGTCCCACATATGTGAGAGGGAGGCTTATGGATGCAGCCATTTGCGTTGTGGAAATAGCCTTTCCCCTAGAAGTATTACTCTGGCTGGTTTTATTGTTTTTTACTCTCCTTTAATCTAATAAGATTGATAATTATGTGCGGGTTTATTATTATTCTCCGCTGCCTGCTAAGTCATTTTTAGATTTTTATTGCAGTTATTTTATCAATTTATTTACTTATTTATTTGTGCTTTGTTGGTTCTCAGAGCTGCCAAAGTCAAATGGCTTCCTTATAATTGAAGCGAATGGTGGGTTGAACCAGCAACGGCTATCAGTATGTTTTTTCCTCTTTGTAGTCCTCTGGCATTCAATCTTCAGGAATATTGTGCTTCTCACTAGTTTATGTGCAATTTTTTGTTGCATGCTAATATATTGTCCAAAGCTTAGTAATATGTCAATTACATATCTTTTCCAAAATGTCAGTTACTCTTACCTGCTACAGGGCTTCAAAGTTTGGTTTTCCAACTTAAACTAGCTACTAATTTTTTGTTACATATTTGGACATTACATTTATTTCCGAGTTAGATATTTATGTTCATGTTTTACCTTAGGATCTCTTATAAAAAGAGAAAGAACCTGGTCACTGCTGAACATGGACTGCACCCTCCACATGTTAGGATCCCATGACAACCCAAATGCGACCTCTTGTTGGGGTACAGCTGCAGAAATGACTAGAAGGGCCCTTCCTCGAAAGCTATTTAAATGCAGGCCCAGGCTTACTTGATTTTCTTAAGTGAAGAGTATTATTAAATGTTTAGAAAATCCCATCCCAATGTCTATTAAATGTTTATAGATGTATAGAAAATCCCATCCCAATTATTAAATTTTTATAGATGTTTAATATAATCTCAGTCCACACTATTGACAGACTTTTTCCTTTCTGGTTTATAATGCTGTATACTTTAACCTTGTTCTTTCTGAAGGATGATAAAAAATTATTATATGATTATATCAATGTCTATACTGAATCATCAGCTTTGTGTAATATTACACTCAATGGCACATTTAACTTCAATTTTTCTTTGAAATGGTCATAATAATGATTGATTTCATTTTGGACTATAACAAAGACTAACCAAAGAATACGAGGGAACTGTACTCTTTGGTATCGATTATCTTCAACACCCTAAAAATTCTCTGTACCTTTTGTCCATAGAAATCATAAAGTAACAAGAAGTTGTAGTTGCTTATTTTGATCCATCCTTATGAGTCTTGTCACCCACAAGAGTGAAGAAAGAATTTGGCATTTTTCATAGAATGATAAATCTAATAAAGACTCTCATTTGTATATTTGAAGAGAATTGGTGGTGTAACAGCATATGGCTTACTTTTTAGATGAGAGTTGCATTGACACTCTATTTGTGGAGATCAAGTTGTCCACTACTGCAAATTTATCAGTAACTACCATCAGCACTGACCAAAGCCATTTAAATGTGATAAACTTCCATAAAAACTTCGATTTGCGATTGCTACCATTACCTTGATTCAGATAGAAGTGTGACTTCATCGAATCATACTTTTGAGAACCTCGCCAAAATTCCCAAGGCATTACAGTTACTGCACCTTTCTCTACAAACCTTCCTCTTCCTCTTGTCAGGATTCCCAACTCATTAGTCATTAAAGGTCTTCCTGCATTTCAGTTCGTGCACTTTCCTCTACAAACCTTCCTTTTCCTCTCCAAACCTTCAGAATCAGTTCCTTAAGAAAAGTAAAGTCATTGATGGTGTTGGTCTTGTGATGTTGTGGCCCGAATTTTGTTTTGGCTCGGGTTGCGTTGTGACCCGTTTTCTCTTGCGGGTCTTGGACCCTGTTTAGGCCTCTCTTGTAGGCCAGTATATAAGGGCGTTTAGGGTTTGGAGTGGGATGTGGGAGAACACTAGAAACTGAAGGGGAGAGAGAGAGAGAGAGAGAGAGCTAGGGCTTGGGGGCTGAAACTTGTAATCCCCTGACTTTTGTAAGTGAAATCTTTGGCCAAATTTTCACCGTGGACGTAAGTTTTATGCCGAACCATGCAAATTTTTGCGTTCTTTGTGATCATCCATAACTAGGCCTGGCAGGGTGAATTTGTTTTTGACAAGTTTATTCTGTAAAATATGATCCAAAGTATGTGATAGATTGTGGAAAAATACTGATGCAAATCATTAATGGTGCTTTGGAAGTAACTTGGGGGAAGAAGTCAAAGAGTCATTCTTGTTTTTGGGTACTTATTAATTAAGCAGCTTTGGAACTACCAAGTGTTCACGTAGGAAAGTAGTAAAATGCTATTAATGCTGTGTGGGAATTCTAAAATTCTTTCTAGAAAATGTCAAGTGTCACTAATAGTAGTATTATAAAAAGGACAGACCTCTATATTTGCTGTAACCAAGTCTTATCAATCTTGTTTTTAGTTATTTTCAGAGTATCAACTTCTCTTGAGGCTTTTCCCAGATTTCCCTTCAGAAACCTAGGCTTCAACGGTGATTGGAGTAACCGTAGTCTTCCTTACTGTTGTAAGAAGACTTCTGTGTGTTTTTCTGATACTTAGAGATCTCTTGTTCCTGAAACAGATATGTGATGCGGTGGCTGTGGCAGGACTACTGAATGCTACTCTTGTTATTCCAATATTTCATTTAAATAGCGTTTGGAGAGATTCAAGGTGATCTCTATATGAGTTTCAGTTTTCCTTACATAATTTTTGCATCATTTTATATTTTAGTCTAAGCATCATGGGTTGTAAACCTGTCTTAACTTTGTATGATTCTACTTGTTATCCCTATGTTCATTGACCATCCAAGTTCTAATTGCTGCTTTTCCGAGGTAGACTTAACCAAGACAATAAATTCTTGCTATGACTGGTCTGCTTTTCTTTTTAATGAGTAATAAAATTATTTTTTCAATTAACAAGGTAGTCATGAAATGATGAAATTTAACTGATTGATGGTCATATATCAGCCGAGTTTTGGCTTAGTAATTCTCATTTGGCTAGAAAGAAGTTATGGTCACTTGAGTTTGGAGTGCTTAGGTCGGTTCGTCAAATTTAGGTCATGTTTGATCTTGGCTCAAGCTTGATTTCAACATAATCATAGCTGTTCAAGGTCAGCTCAAACGTGCGTGCACACACACATAGTAGGCATTGGAAGTAATAGAAAGGAGGTGGAAAAAGAAAACAGAAAGGATGCCAAAATATTGATTCCTAGAGGGCCTTGTGAGTCCATTAAGCAACCAAGCGAAAAGGGCTAACATTCTCTTCTTTCTTGTCAAGATTTAGTGCTTGAACTTAAAGAATCGAAGGTTTTGTTCCTGAAATGCTTCAGAGTGGTTGATGCACATGCAAACCTCATGTCTATAAGCTACTTTGGAGTGTTTGTAGGCCTAGAGTGGCCATTGTTGAATGTCTTGTTCTTCATAAGGCTCTTCCATCTTACTTAGTCCTGAAATACAGAGGTATCTCTCTCCCGTGTGTCATAATGTTGGAATGCTGGAGATACTATAGAGCACTTGTTTGTTCAATGTCAGTTTGCTAGGGCTGTTTGGACATGGTGGTCTTAGTTGTGGGTATTAATCTTCCTACTTTCACTTCTATGTCTGATATGGTGGGATGGATTCTTGGTTCAGTTACTGGAACTTCAGTTAGATCCAAGTTTATCAAAAGCTCTTTTGTTACTATCCTTTGGAATATTTGGAAGTAGAGGAATGCTAGAGTTCATGGGGGTCCTGTCAGATGTGCTGATCTTCTTGAGGTTGATTCTGCCTTGGAATCTGCTACCCTTGTTAGGGATTTCAGTTGGAGAATTGAGTTTGTTATGATTGTTTTCTGCAATTTATGTATTCTCTTTGTTTCTTATCTTTAATGTAAGTGGTTCTTTTCACTCCAGTCTTGATGAAATTGCAGGGGTATGCCCCTGCTTGCTCTTTTGTACTTCATCTCTTTAGTTTCTTTTATAAAATTGCCCCATCCAGGGAAAAAAATAAGGTTAAATCTAAATGAAGGATGACCTGGTTTGGCCTAGTTTTTGTGAGCGTGAGGACATGTCAATCTCAATCTACTACAACTTATCATCTTTCAGGAGTTCATGGAAGTGTGAGGACTAGTGAAACTCTGATTAATTTAAATTATTGATCTTCTCGTTTGACTTATAAAGTCTTTGCTATCATGATCTTCACTCTTAAATTTCGCTGGAACTTCCTTTATGACTTATTTGGTTAACTATGTTATAATTGTCATTCTCTTCTTTCAGAATCAACGAGTTAATTACCATCTTTTCACTTTCCGGGAGAGAGAACACTTCTAACAATTCTTCGACTTCTTTTTCTTCAATTTTCAACCTTCTCAACAAGTCCTTTTTTCATTTCATTCTCTTCAACTTTTTAGTCTCTTCAACACATTATTTTCCGCTTCCTTTTCATTCAGCTTTTCAAGTTGTCCTTCAATTTTGAGTCTTCAAGTTCTTCATTTTCATTTTGCATGGTACTCATTTTCATTCTCAAAGTTATCTTCAAGACTTTATAATCTTCCTTAGTAAAGTCATCTTCCTCAAAGCTTTGTGGTTGATAATCTGTAGGTAATGACTCACCTTTACTATTAGACGTGACAACCTCAAGCATCTTTTAAACATGACTCGAAGATTTGGACTCTCCAACATCCTTCCGAATTTCTTCATGTCTTGCCTGTTGTAAAATTACAAATGCATTCTTTCTTTTCACAAACTCTTTTGGACATCCCATTCTTTTAATTTTCTCCAACAACATCCCACAAATTGCATGCTCTAAGGTAGAATGTAATGACAAGCCTCAATCTTTTGTAATTTAAAAAATCAAATTTCAATAATTGGATATTTCCTCTTCTGACAGGCCGAACATTCTAGGATCAGTGTGATTCTAGTATGTTGTGGCCTTGTGGATCATCCAGGATGTGATACCACTTTGTTTAAAATAGAGGGCTTGATTTACACAATATTCTCTAGGGCTCCGTTTGGTTAGATGGAAATAGCAAGAAAGGAAAAGAAATGGAAAATGAAAAGAAAAGTGAAGTGAATGAAAAGAAAATTGATTTTCTAGTATGTATTTGGTTAGGATGAAAATTTCTTCAAGAAAATTGTAGGAAAATATCATATTATAGTTTGGATACCTAAATTACCCTTATTTTATAAAATAATAAAATAATAAAAAAATTAGTAATAAAATATATTAAAAAAATGATAAAATTTTCAATTAATTTAGACCTTTTGAATTACTATTATTCATATATGATGAAAAATAACTAGGAATGGAAATCAAGTTAATTAAAAATTTATCAATGATAAAGTTGTTTGTGGACTTCAATTCTTTGAAACCTAGGAAAAAATTGTTGTTTCCAAATATAAAATGAAGTTGTTGGGTAAAATAATGTCAATGAAGTTGTTGGGTAAAATAGGAATGCTAAATAAAAAGACATGCTTTCACGGGAAAATAAAATTTCCCCGTGTTTTGTGAAGGAAACATTTTGGAGAAAATAAAGGGTTACAAGAATCCTAATTTTCTAGAACTTTTCTTTTTCTATCTAACCAAACTATAAAAAAGTTTTAAAATTTTCTATTTCCTTTCTTTTCCAGTTGATTCTATCTAACCAAATGAAGCCTAGGGAAAGATGTGGAGAGGGAGATAGACATTTTGGGAACCTTTAATTCCTCTTTAAAACAAATAATTAGAGCACATGGGTATTTATAGGTTAGGAAACAATTAACTACACATGTATCTGTCCAAGTACGTGTTCCTCACAATTAATACTTTCACTTCCCAATGTAACTTTTGAACTTGTACTTGAATTATACAAATACATAAATCCCTGGACGTTAAGCGTGTTTAGACTAATTTAGTAGAAACATAAAAAGAAGTACGACCTTCAATATAAAGATCAATTTTCAATCTGCAAGAATGATAAAGTCTCTGCAAGTCAATTGGGTATGGGAGCTAAAGCCAGACTGACAATTTCAGATTATTCATTTATTTTGTTTCAGAGTTCTGTAGCCAATGTTTGTTGGCCTACACACAATACATTCAGTAAAACTCTGCCATACTCAGAAAGCTTCGATTTCTCGGTATTTACCAAACACATAATACTTATCAAAAAAAGAAAAAGAAAAAGAAAAAAAGAAACCTACCAAACACATACACGCGACTTCTATACAAATTCCTTTTAATACTGGGGCATCAAATTAAATGTATAAAATTCATTACAAATTTTGGAGTTATCATGCCTATAACTGAGAGTGTATATATACGCACAAACAATATAATGTTTTGACTTGCAAATACACACACAAACAACTCTTTTTTACACTCTTGCATATATATATATATATATATATATATATATATATATATATATATATATGCAAGAGTGTTTGTTTGTGTGTGTATTTGCAGTCCTTGTGTCCATGTCCTGCTTTTTAAGACTTTCTCCATTGGCACATCTATATGGTGTTGTGGTCTCTTATGATTAAATAAACGAAGTTTTACCTTGACTACAATTTTAGAGAGACATGAAAGCAAAAATCCTATGGGCTTGCTTCTGCTATCGGATAAGAAGCACAGAGAGACTGTAGTGAGATGGTTTGGTGTTTTGATGATCCCTTCCTTGTTGACATAACTTCTGTATTTATTGTTGCCACTCTAGTAGATATTGATGGTATTCATTATTTGTTTTTGGTTCTCTACCTTATGGGAACATTGTTATTGCATGGTGACTCCTATTGGAGCGCTTAAGCTCTCTATTCTTTGTTCTCTTTTTTGTTGGGTTTTGGGGAGAAATTGTAAATCCATGGGGGAGATTGTTGATTTTTTGGACTCTTTGATGGTTTAGTGGCTTTTTAGCCTCGTGTAGTTCCTTGGGATGGGTTCCCCTTTTGAACTTTTTAAATACGTTTTTACTTATAAAAAAAAAAAATAAAACCAGACAATACATTCATAGGTCTCCTTCATCCTCCCTCTTAGAAACTGCAAATTTAAAAGAAGGGCTACTTTTTTTTTTTTGGAAATTATGGAAAGTAGTATCTTGTTTTCGGAAACAGAAAAGACAGGCCAGTTTGGTATCGTTTTTAAAAACGTTATTTATTTATTTATATTTTATCTAGTTTTCATTATTGGAAATCTCAAAAAATGATTATTATCATTATTTAAAAAATGTCCTTTTTTGGATCGTCTTAGTTCATTTTGGATTTTTTGAAGGAAAAACTTAAGACTGAAGAAGGGGTTAGTTTTTTTGTTTCTGAGTTGGGATAGGGAAAAGGAGGAGAAATTGGAGGAGAAGCAAAGAGCAGGTGAAATATGGGATGGTGACAGTGAGTAGCTTTACCCTACCCGTTCTTATTAATGCATTCCAAAGCTGTATTCTGTTACCCAAGTCTACAGCTTAGACAGAGTATGCATATAACTCATGTATCGAGTTAACATCTGGTCACAAAACTTGTGGCCATGTCCCACCCAAATATTACTATAATCTTTTGCTTGCTAAAAGGTTCAACTTCAGAACAATTGTGATTGTCTACTATAATTTCAGCATCATCCTAGTTTTGCTTAAATTGACCACTATACAAACCAGCTCAACAAATGATAATCAATAATAGTTGAGTTTAGCACGAAAATTTTGAGAAAATGATCCCTACAGCAAGTAGACACTTGAAACAGTATTTTGTTTGTCTTACTGTATGTTTAATGATGTAGTCTCCTTATTTTTCAAGTGGTCTTTATATCAATGGAGAGCATATTAGCCATGAATTTTTAAGCTTATTTTCTTTGTTCTTCTAATGGATTTAACTCCAAACGCTCACTTCAATTTGTAAACGTATTGTTTTTATACATATTATCCAAGCTTCAAGGTACGGGAAAATTTTACCTGAAAATTTCTTTTCTTTTCAAAATGTTGCAGCAAGTTTGGAGACATATTTGATGAAGAGTTCTTCATACATGCTCTCAAAAATCATGTGAATGTAGTCAAAGAACTTCCAGAAGATATACTCCAGCGATTTGACAATAATATAAGCAACATTGTGAATTTGAGAGTAAAAGCTTGGTCAAGTCCGACCTACTATCTTCAAAAGGTCCTTCCGAAGCTTGTTGAAATGGGGTATGTGATTTTCACCTTTTATTACTTGGGTTTGGCTTCTAAATTTTGTGATGCAACTACTTCAATTGAAAGATGATCTCAATTAATTATTTTTGAACTTGGTTCCCACGAAGGTTGTGCAACATATCATGATATTTTGTTGAAACTTTTACTTACCAAAAAAAATAAAAATTGTTGAAACTTTATTCAAATTTCCCTTGCTAAAAAATAAATGTAATTCTTGTATCAATGGATGGAAGATTTAGATGTTTGAAATTTAATCGTACTATGTGGAGAAATGCAATTCTAAATGGTATTCAAGAATGAGATTTGTGATTTATTCCTAAAAGGGTTGTCCCTTCCACTAATATTTGTTCAATGTCCTGATTGAGATATGATTCTTTCATGTTGGCTTTATATGTTTGTGGCGGTCCTTCATCAATGGTTAATAGATTTACAAATGCGTTACATTTATTTATTTTTCCTGCAAAGTTTGCAATTCAATTTGGTTATACAGGAGATTCACTAATTTTGTAATTAAAAAATATAATATGTACATCTTTCCTAGTAATTTTGAATCGCATAGAGCATGTCTTGCTAATTACATGATTTCTTCTTCCTTTTTCCTTTTTGGGTTGTTGTTTATTTTATTAATTAGAACATCTCCGTTTTACCTTCCCCCACGCCCACGGCAACAAAGAGGAAAGTGGACAAAATAATTTTCCAAATTCAGTTTCCTGACCAAATTGCAGTATGTATAATTTTAGGAAAAAATGATGACCCTCAATTAGCTGCTCATTCAATATTTCTTAAGAGAGTCTCTCTTGCACCTTTTCCTTTATCAAGGAAAGGAATATGTTTTGCTTTCTTAATTGCATTGATTATATTAATTTTTCCCCCTCCACCAGCGAAACCTTGGAAAATTTAGTTTTGCTCTCCCATGAAATACTTATATATTATTTTATATTCGTTGAGAACTCGAATTTAAACATTAAGATCACTAATTAAATTTATTTTGTAAATAGAATTTAACAAAATAATTAATTTTGTACATACTAATATAAACTCATTTTAGAAAACACTTTACTAAAGCCAATCCGGCGTGGCCTTTAGTAATTTACCTTATGAGATTGACTCAAAGGGATATCTAGCTCTCCATAAAGAGTGTGAAATTCTATATTCAGTGTTTGTGTTCAGTCCAGTGCTAGTCAACCAAGATATTATTGAGTCCACATATGTTTCACACTTTGGTAAGTCAAAACAGCTAGTATTGAAAAATGAGTTCACTAAACCTCTCCATTAAAAAAAGAACCATAAATTTAATAATGTAATGGGAGATCTCCCATTTAATAATGTTAAGAAATGGGTGACTTCGATCTCCCATTTACCTTGCCTAAGGCGTCCCTCCTAATAATTCTACGTGGTGGTTGTGCATTTTGCACAACATGTGCTCGGCCATTGAGCTTTATCATTATGCTATAGTTTAAACGTCCACCATCATAGACCTTATCCCATACAGATGCAGAAGTTTTAATTTTACTCAAATCCATCTACGTGTACCTATTCCAATTTCATAAATTCATAACCATGCATGAAATTCAAATCCTTTCAGGCCAAATTGGAACTTGTTGAAAGATATAAAAGTTGAAGAGAGAAATTAAACATGAAGAACAAAAGGATAGACACACAAAGCCCAAAAGGTTACATCACTTTTATTATATTTTCTCTTGATCTTTGTATACAATGATCACCTCTATTTATCGGTGAAAGGATACAAGTGATAAATATGGAAAATACATTGATGGAGGATTCTTAAAATCAATCCCATATATTACTCCAATCAATCCCATATTCTATCATAGGCTAAAATCACTCCTATGATATTCTCACAGCAATACTGTCAAGGAGTAAATTAAGGGTTTCTATAATAATATTCTCCAAGAGAACTCTTGTAAAGAATACCAAAGTAGCTTCTCTCGAATCATAATGATTGATATAAAGTTCGTGCTTATCAAAAGTTCAAATTTCGACTCATATACATTTTGTAAAATTTGAAATTTCAATACGAGCATGCTTTCAGACCCAAGATTTATAATATATTCATTTGCTTACTTGACATATTGCATATATGCCATTAAAACACCAAATAAAATATAATTTATGTATAAAATTAGTAGAGTGAAATCCTACCTTTGATGTTCTTAAGCTTATTTCCTCCTCTTTTCTCTCTCTTTTCTGATTTTGATTTTTTCTTCTTCTTTTGCTCTAGCTATTCTATCACTTTGTGGTTCAATCTCTATATATAAGCTGTCCCTCCATATACATGTATGTTGGATAATAGGAATCCTAGGTGATAAGGTTTCTTATTCCGTGCAAAATCATATGCTCACTTTTTACTGAAATTATGACTATATGCCCCAGTTAGAGCTGTAAATGAGCCAAGCCGAGGTTGGAGGTGTTTATATATATATATATATACACACAAGTGTTCGAACTCGGCTCGAACTTGATCGAGCCTAGCTTAGGCAAGACTGAACTCGGCTCGATATTATTTGGGCAAACTCGAGCTCGGTTCAGTAAGCTCATTTACTATTACCTCGCGATTTGCGTATATATACATACATGCATATACATATACAGCACAAGTATCTAATTGGTAAACACCATCTTCAACTTTTTTCATGCCTAAAATTAAAAAAGAAAAATGCAAATATCACTGTTGTTATCTTGAGAGAAGCTAAGATTGGATTCAGATGGTAGATCTATCCTTCTTGACCTTTGGGCAGTTGAGTTACTGCATGATCTGCATCATGATTTTGCCGATCGAGATAACCTTATTGGCATGGAGAGCTCCGCCTCTGGTACCTATGGCTACTGCTTGTGACAGCAAGGGTTCTTTGCATCGCGAAGAGAATGAGAATGAAAAAAGAGTAGGGTTACTCTGTATACCTTAAGGGCATATGGACTTGATCCTTTAAAATGATAATGGGCTGGGTTTTATTTTTGTAAGGTGATGAAACTAACAGTGTTGGGGTTGGATTTATATATAAGTATCTGAATGGTATAAGTGGGTCCGGGCCTTTTTTTTATGTGGGTTGTTCTAATATGACATGGACTCAAAACAAAATATTATATATATATATATATAAAATATTACAAGCTCAAAACGAGTATTTAAACGAGCTTGTTTGTGGGCATGTTGACAAACAAACGAGCCGAGTAGAGGGGTATACACCGTTTGGGCGAACATTTTGGGATAAAGTACGCATTTTCTATATTATGAGCCGGCCCTTGGGCCTGACCCTAAGTGTTTATTTTGAGTAGATTGTTGAATCGAGCTATAATAGTGTTGAAAATGAAAAACAATTTTGGTGCTAGCCCAGTCCTATTGCCATTTTGGGAGACTTTGAGATTTCATGTCGTGCTATTACACTCCCCACAAATATCTTGGACTTCAAGTAGGCTTGAGATTGGCTTGTTTAATAAACGAGCCTAAGAATTTTGTTTGAGTTTGGTTCATTTATTAAACAAACGAATACGAACCGAGCTCTTAGCGAGTCGAGCTCGATCTGTTTGTCGAACGCTTGCTTTATTTATAGTCCTAGCCCCAATTCTTTAGAAGACGTGTATGAATATATTTAAATGGTACTCCCTCCATCCCAAAAAAAAGTGTACACTTTTCCATTTTTAGCTGTCCCAAAATAAGTGTACCATTTAAAAAGTCAATGTAGTATTTTTTATAGCATTACCATTTTAACCTTATTGCATTGAATTTATAAAAAGTAAACCATCACATAACTAGGGACCCACTATGGATAAAATTGGTAATTCATTCACTATCAATACAATAAAAAAACACTAAAAGTCATTCTCTTAAAAAGTTAGATTCCCAAAAAGGGACATTTTTTTTTCGGATAGACGGAGTATAAACAATTTTTATTTCTCCTTTTGTCTATTTATTTTTTATTTTATTTTATTATTAATTTTTTTTTGGTGATGTGGCCTAACTTTGGTGGCGTGTCGCAACCAACCCAATGACACATTGATTAAGCTTTGTATGGGCCTATATAGTATTCTATTGTAGCCCGATATATTATGGCGTTTAGGGTTTGGAGTGGGATATGGATAGACACTGAAAATTGCAAAAAAGAGAGAACGAGCGAGAGCTAGGGTTTGGGAGCTGAAACTTGTAATGTCCAGATTTTCGCATAGTGAATTCTTCCATTGGATCTTCATTGTGGACGTAGGCTTTACTGAACCACGCTAAATCTTTGTGTTCTTTGTATGTGGCATTTTTATTTTCTGTTGTGTTTCTTGGGTTTGCTGCTTTGTCGTAGCATTCTTTTTTTTTTTTTTTTTTTTTTCTCTTTCTAGCCACAATCTAGTCTCTATGTGCATGACTTTTTCATAGGATAAAGTTCAAACTCATTCATATTGAAATTAAGATGCGAGGCTTAACTCTACTATTCAAAGGTTTGTATCTCCACTATTAGCTTCCAACACTTAACATTAAGGCTGTAAATTAGCCAATTACGTATGAAGCTGGGGATCAGTTTGGTTGCAAGCTGATTGAGATTCACTCATTAAGAGGAAGAATGACCTCAAGCTCATTTTTTAAAAGCTTGTTTTCTACTTATAAAAATAAAATAAAATAAAAAATAAATAAATAGATAAATAAAAACTCGTTTAGTATACACGAGAGCAGTCTGTAGTTCGGCTTGTGAATAGCTGTCTATATATCCCATGGGTCCATCATTTGCTCTCACTCTGATTTATATGGCCTACTAAACCCTAACTTCTTGATATGTGTCATTTCCACATCCCTTGAAAGTCTATTCAGCAAATAAGCCAGCCAACCAAACTGCCAGCCCCCTATTTATCCTATGAGCCAGCAACCAAATAGCCCCTATTCAGTGCATAAGCCAAGAACAAGCAGCCCCCTATTTGTCCCTTATTCAAGCAACCAAACAGCTCAATTCAACCCATGAACCGGAAAACAAACATCCTCATTCAGCCCATAAACCAGCAAATAAACAATGCCTATTCAGTCCATAAACAAGTGAAGCAAGTCGAGCTTGAGCGGAGTTTTGCAAGCTCATCATGGTCTGGGTGAATCCCGGACAATCTCAAGCTCCGTGTGTCTCGTTTCGTTTGCATCGCTACTTGACATCTTAAAGTGTGGAAATATAGGAAGATATGAATAGGGAATTGCTGAAATCTAGAAGAACAACTAAAGAGGTTTCATTAAGCTGGATTGGAAGTCGCATTACTTGTTAGTTGCCATCTTGAACTTCAGTTACATTTATGTGTGGTTAACAAATGACCTTTAGCCTTCTATTGATAGTTGCGTAGAGTTTTTCTTTCAGTATTTCATTGTCATCTTTTCTTATGATGTATAATAGTGGACATACCTCATTGCATGTGAGAGTTTACAGAAAATGGTATCACTGCGGGTAAGGTTGTGTCTTATTCTAATACCAGTACGCATATCTTTTGCTGCTTTTGGAGTTGTGCCAAAGGTTCTGCTATATAAGCTTACATTATATATGTTACCTCCTGTAATGCTTTAGAATAGTCAGTCTTTGTGTTGCTTCTGTCTTATAATCTTGGACTTGTAACACAGTGTAATAATTTCATTTGTTAAAATTCACGGTGCAGAGCTGTACGCATTGCACCTTTCTCTAACAGATTGGCTCAAGCTGTTCCTTCAAATATTCAAGGGCTTAGATGCTTGGCCAATTATGAGGCGCTTAGATTTTCAGAACCGATACGCGTGCTTGCTGAGAACATGGTTGACCGGATGGTTACGAATAGCTCCAAGAGTGGGGGAAAGTATATCTCAGTGCATCTTCGGTTTGAAGAGGTTATATTCTTTGTTTCTTTACTTTTAAGAATTTGGAATTCCTGAATTCTGTTTGCAAGTAAATCTTACATCATTATTCTCTTATTAAAGGACATGGTTGCATTTTCATGCTGTGTATATGATGGTGGTGAGGAAGAAAAACATGAAATGGATATTGCTCGGGAAAGAAGTTGGAGAGGGAAATTCCGCAAAAGAGGTCGAATAATAAGGCCAGGCGCAATTCGGATGGATGGCAAATGCCCATTAACTCCATTGGAGGTATGTGCCTCTTGAATTTTTTTTTATCTAGTGCCACCTTTCCTTCTGTCTCTGTATCATTATTATAGATATATATTATGTAACGTTAGTGTGTTTTTGTATATATATGGTAGTGTATATATTTTTGTATGCTATTTCATATTAACTTATGCAATTTAATAAAATACAATATAAAATATTATAGTATGTCTCTGTATATTGTTGTGTAGGATGTAAATAAATTTTGTGATTTATATAAGTAGGAACGCCAGTCTTTGGTTGAACATGAAAGATTCTTAGTATCAGTGGTGTGTGCTTTCATGCTTTAATTGAACTCCAAAAATGTATGGTATTTACCGTATTTTGCAATGATATTGCGATACGTATACTGCCAACAATCTTGTGAGCAAATATGGAGTGTGAATTCCTTAAGATATGCTATATTGTTGAGATATTGAGGTTTCTTGATAAATCACCAGATAAATTTCTGAAATGATACCTCATAGTGAGATGGATAATTCTTTTTCTTTTCATCAAGTATTCATTAAAGAGCACCCAAAAGGTGGACGTGGCCCAGAACAACTACACAGACAAAAACCTATTGCCAAGCTATCCTCAAGAAGACTAAAAAGAATCTCCAAAATAAAGAACTAAGTACAGAGAATTTACAAGGAGACTCCACCCCATCTAAGGATCTCCTTTTTCTCTCCCTCCACAAGGCCCACCTAGTGAGATGTATAATTCTATGTCAAGCTTCCATTCATGCACGACCTGTCCGCAAATATCTTGTTCGGATGACGAGATTTTGTTCCTTGAATATGGTTGCCTTAGGGAAATTTAATATATAATACGTTTTCATCTGAAATCTTAATCTAATAGTCACATTTGCCGATGAAGGAAACATGTACCATATAGACTATAGAGAACAGAACACACATTTTCAAGTAATACTTGCAAATTAATGTAGCAAACTTTTTACTGTGTATGTGATTATGTGTACATGTTACATGTGTACATGTGATGAGACAAAAGCCTTCAATATTCAATTGAAGAATTTAGACTTGACATTTGTGAAAAGTTAATTATGAAGCACGGATACAAATACAGAAGATTTCGTATACGATTATGTGTAAAATTCTTGAAAAAAGCAAATACTAATACAAGGATACATCAATATTTGTATATCAATATATGTATGTATATATGTAAGCATACATACATAGCTATAAAAATTAAAATTTATATGTACCTATGCATAAAATAAGTACATCTGTATAATTATATATATATATATATATATATATATATGTATGTATAAATTTAAAATAATAATTGTATCGTGACTAACATTTTCTCTTTTAAAAAAAAAATTCACAAATAAGTATGATGTCAAATGCCACATTTTAATTGTAGGAGTGATGTTGCATGTAAATAGATTTGGACTAATGCTATGTTTGTGAGCACCGAATCGACGCCTTGGTTTTGGAATTGGAGAAAATTTAGTTCAAAGTTTCAACTAAATTTTCTCCAATTCCAAATCCAAGCCGCCGATTTGGTGCTCCCTAACGCAACATAAGTAATTGGGCATGATATTTTAGGCTTTCAAAATTCTTCTTACGCGTTTTCTAAAAATTAGTCTATGAATATTATACTAGAAATGGTGTATTTTAATGTTTAGGACATTTCAGACACGTGGTTCGGATTATATGACAAGTGTTAGATATGTGTTCGAAATTTAAAAAAAAAAAAAAAAATCACTTTAAAGTATGGATCTGTTCTGAAAGTCCTGAACACATATCTGCAATTATCCGAGGAGTATTGGTATCCAATAAGGATACAATTGAGTTACTTCTTCTTATAAAAGTAGTGGTGCTTTATAGGTAGAAGGTAATTTTTTTATTCAAAAGAATATAGAATGTATTTATGTCAAAGAATTGTGAATTCATCAATCATTACTAAATATTGCTCACAAATATTATGTAGCAATGTCTTTTAATTTTGTGTGCATATGTATTGATTTAATATTTTCTGAAAATATTTAACTATTTCTTTTAATCGTAATAAAAGGATTATTTTCTTGAAATTTTATTACAGAAAACTGCCAAAATAATACTATTGGTCATCAACATTTTTATTACTTGTATGCATTTGAAACAATCACCTTTTTCCCTCGCACCATCATTCCCTTTTTGATATTAGATATGTTTTGCTTGAATACAAAGAGCTTATATCTAGACACGGTAAATATAAGAAAATATGGAAGGTGTACTATAGTCAAAGGAGGCACCGTGATTGGTGGATGATTTTGCTCCACCGTTATATAAAAATATTTATAGTTGGAAGGAAATTGACCGGATCACCATGATTGTGCAGGATTTTGCTCCACAATTATATAGAAATATTTATATATTTCAACAGATATATTAATTTATCGTCTTCCAAATATTAGAAATATAAAATTTACAATTCATGAACTTATTCCTTAAGCAGAATTGAATGGAAATTGCAGAATTTTAATTACTGAAATAAAATTGCAGAAATTTGAAATTTCTTCTGTGTTTTATCCCGGATTCGCCTTGAAACATGAATGCTTGTCTAAATTCTTTGGAGATTGAGAACTGACTTCATGAACGGGTAATTCTTCTTACCGAGACTTATCATCTCTAAATTATTGCTATACTAAAATTTATACTAGAAACTTTTGATACGATAGTTTAAAATAATTAAGAGACTTGATCGTTTGCTGATAATTTTTCCGATTGGATATTCATTGCTTTCATTTATCAAAAAAAAGAAAAGAAAAGAAAAGAAAAAGGATATTCATTCCATTCTTTTACACCTGTACATAAATCATTCTTTTCTATTTACATTTTTTGTTATTTCCTTTTTATTTCCTGGTTCAACTATGGAACTCTTTTACTTCTTGAGTTTCTTGTTTTGGTTTATTAAAACTGAAGATGGCTGTATGCATGTGAACTTGCATTAATTTCATGGGTTCCACCATTTAGAAATTCTCAACTAATGTAATTTGCTTCTGTAGGTGGGAATGATGCTTAGGGGCATGGGTTTTGATAACAACACCTCAGTCTATGTTGCGGCTGGAAAAATATATAAAGCAGAGAAATATATTGCCCCACTTAAACAGATTTTTCCACGTTTAGAAACCAAGGATACGCTAGCTTCTCCAGAAGAACTTGCTCTGTTCATGGTATAATGCTTGTCTGGTATATGCGTTCTACACTTACTTGGAAGCAAGTCTTTGTAATACCTAAATTTCTGCTGTAGGGGCACTCGTCTAGATTGGCTGCTCTTGATTATACTGTTTGCCTTCACAGTGAAGTATTTGTCACAACTCAAGGTGGGAATTTTCCCCACTTCTTAATGGGTCACAGGCGCTACTTTTATGGTGGACATGCCAAGACAATTAAACCAGATAAGAGAAAATTGGCACTACTATTTGATAGCCCCAAGATCAGGTGATGTGCACTGTAAATCTCTCTCTCTCCCCTTTTTTTTCCTCTGCTTGTATGGTGGCATCTTTCAATCTATATGGAACTACGGACTTCTAGGACGTAACGATAAATGTTTATTGTCATTCTACAATCCAATTGTTTTGTGTTGCATGTGTAGCAGAGAGAGAATCAGGTGGCTTATCCCTTGGGAGGTTGGATCCTCTATTATATAACAAAAAAACTGAAAGTGCTAAAAATCTCTACTATAATACTGCCCTTTCAACTGGGGTGCAGATATCTTTCATGCCTGGACTTGACAAATAGCTCTAAAAGAAGTGTGTTTCCCTAAAGCTTTAGTAAACATATAACCTAACCAATTTTTGGATCTAAATAAGTTGGAACATTCTTGTTTGCCACCGAGATAGTTTGCACAAGTGGCAGTGAACTGCAATATGTTTGGTTCTCCCGTAGAATATTGGTTTAGAAGCATTATTCATAGAAACTTGATTGTTTAAAAGTAGTGTCATGGGTGAGTTGCAACAATCCCATCTCCAATATCCACACACTTTATTCAACTTTTGTTACCACCATATTCTGAATCTTACTCTTCAACATAACCAAGTTTCCATCAACAAATGTGTAATATCCAAAAACTGAACTCCTAGTGATCTCTGATGTAATCTTTATTAAAATTATCCACAACACCAAGAGAACTAGATGATGTCTATAGACCTTTTCTTGAGGTCCCTCGAGGTAGCTTTTTTTATTTTTTATTTTTTCCTGGGTAACCCTCGAGGTACCTTAATATACATAACAACTTTAAAATGATGTTACACTGGGCTATGCATAGATTGACTAACAGCCCCAAACACAAAATTTGTGTTGTATAATAATTGATTATTGCAACAAAGCAAGCAAACCCAACAATCTATCACAACTAATAAGGTAGAGAGAGGGAGTGAGAGCATTTTTCAAACCTACTCGATACAGCTACTAGTGTGTGTGTATATATATATATGTATGGCAGACCCACTAAGTAGAGAGTGTTTGCAAGAGCAAGCTGATAGAGGGAGATAGTGTTTGCTTTCTATTACTAAATTCAGCCAAAGAGTCAATGCTCACATGTGCTGCCCATTACAATACTCATATAGATAGGCAAAGGTATGCCTTTGGTCACCACACAAATAAGATGACATACGTGGCCTCCTCATGTCTTGTGGAATGGTTGGGTGTGGACCGCACAAATTTACCATGTGTATATAACACTCTCCCTTGTGGTCCACTATATTACATTAAGATGATAATGTAGCCCATACTGAGGCACATGCCCTTGATGTGGCAATGAGACCTAACGAGGCCCCAGGCGCTCCTACAGAGGCCCAATTACCTAAAAATGACAATGTAGCCCCTACTGAGGCACATTATGAAATGGTTGCTCCTACAGTGGCCCAGTTAGCTAACAAGATAATGAAGCCCCTATCGGGGCACTTGATGAAATGGGCGCTTCTACAGAGGCTCAGTTAGCAGTGAATAGTGATAATGTAGCCCTACTAAGGCACATGCCCTTGATGAGGTAAATGTACCTGAAAATAATGAGATGTCAATGAATTATGAAAAGAGATGGAAATTTTTTTTTTGAAGTTGTCATGGACAACACATTCCCACTATGAAGCACCGACACGGCTCTAAGGGTAGAAGTACCGGTGTCGGACACGTGTCTGACACGGACACGCGTATCCCAGGCTTCGACACGTGTCCAATACGGCGTCCTGCATTTTTTAATATATTTGATGCAGCTGGACACCGATCGGACATGGCCGGACACCGATCGGACACGCATTGATCTGAACGGACACGACCTTCTCATCTCGGGACTGAGCTATTTCACCGTGCTTCTTTTGCCTGAAGTAAGGAAGAGGATGAAGAGAGCCAGAGAGGAAGAAGTTGAGAAGGGAGCCAGAACATGGTATCAAATATATATATATATATAAAATTGAAATCGAAATTGGTTTGATTTATCTATATAGATGTAAAAATTGTGAAGATAGAGAGACATAAGAGAATGATCGGAAACAATGGTGGTAGGACGAAGGCGTAAAATTAATTGCCTTTTGTGCTTATAGATCTGAGATCTGAGATCTCAAATTGTGAAGATAGCTAGAGGTAGGAGTAGAGAAGAGTGATTGGGGGAGAGAAAGAGGGGAAGGACAAAGGCGTAAAATTGATTGCCTTTGTGTTTATAGATCTCAGATCTGAGATCTCAAATTGTGAAGATAGCTAGAGGTAGGAGCAGAGACGTGATTGGGGAGAGAAAGAGGGCGGTAGGTAAGCTGTGTTATTGTGTTGTTTATATATATATATATATATATATATACATATATATACATATATTTTATTTTATAAATAGTGCTCTCTCTCTCTCTCTCTATATATATATATATATATATATTTAAATATTTACTATTGGCTTTATGTTTTTTTTTTAAAAAGATGAGTGGCCTAATTTAAATGAGTTGTATTTATTAATATATATAAGAAATTAAGTAAAAGTAAATATTTTTTATATATAATAAAAATTATATTATTATTTTATTGCCGTATCCATGTCTTGTCCGTATCATATTTTTTTGAAATTTGCCGTGTCGCCGTATCCGTGTCGTATCGTACCTGTGTCCTGTGTCCGTGTCCGTGCTTCATAGCATTCCCATATTAAGTTGCTCTTAATATAAATAATGAGGTTCCAGAACCTCAGAATGTCGATGGAAACATGATTGTCCATCATAGAAAAGAGCAATACAGTCTGCACCAACCCGTAGACATTGGAATAGTACCAAACACATATTACGTTATCTTCGTGGAACAATTGATATAGGATTATTCTATCCAAAGGAATCAAAATCCAATATAATTGGATATGCGGATGTTGGCTATCTCTCTCGATCACAAACAAGGTATGTGTTCACTTATGGAAACAATGTTATATCATGGCAATCTATGAAACATACAATGACTGCAACCTCCTCAAATCACCTTGAGATACTGGCAATTAATGAGGCAAGTAGGGAGTGCATTTGGTTAAGATCCAGGATTTAACATATTTGAGAAACATGTGGTCTCTCCTCAATAAAAGATAGCCCAACCGTATTATAGAAAGATAATGTTGCATGCATTGCACAGATCAAAATGGGGTTATATCAAAGGTGACAAGATTAAACACATCTCACCAAAGTTTTTTTATGCATATAAAGTCTAGAAGAATGGTGATATTGATGTTCAACAGATACGTTCATGTGGGAATTTGGTAGACTTATTCACTAAAGCACTGCCAACTACGACATTCAAAAGGTTGGTACATAACATTGGGATGTGACAGCTCGACGATCTTTCATGACGATCTACTATGACAACTATGCTTATAAGGGGGAGCAATTGATTGGAAAAGTATTGACATATATTGTACTATTTTTCCTTCCCTTAGGGTTTTTCCCACTGGATTTTCTGACAAGGTTTTAATAAGCCGGTTTTAACTTACGCAATATCATTTCCAGACAATCAAGGATATTGTACTCTTTTTCTTTCGTTATGGATTTTTCCACTAGTTTTTTCCTAGTAAGGTTTTAACAAGGCATATTCTTAGTGTAGTATAGGGGACCCCAATGGGGAGTGTTATATACACATGATACAAGTGTGTGGGGTCCACACCCAAACATTTATTTTTGATAAGTACACCCCCAAACATTTCTCACCTTACACTTGGACTTAAGAAGGCCACATATATCAACAAATTTGTGTGGTGACCAAGGTAAATTCCTATATATATGAACATTGTAATGGGTAACACGTGGTGAACATCGACTCTTTGACCGAATATAGTAATAGAAAATAAATTCTCTCCCTCTATTTGCTTGCTCTTTCTCTACTTAGTGGGTCTGCTATAAATACACACACACGCACACACATACTAGTAACACTATCAAGTGGTTTTGAAAAAGGCTTTCACTCCCTCTCTCTACCTCAGCTCTATATATTTATATTGTGATATTAGCTGTGATAGATTGTTTGGTTTGCTTGACTTATTGCAATAATGCTTGTGAAGACAATTTAGCGGCATTATTAAGGCGGTCAATTGGGTAGTCAGGAAATTGTACCCGTAATTTAATTATTTGGGCAAGTAGTCTAGCAAATGCAACATTGCGAGTCGAAAACAAAAAAACATGTGACTATCGTATTGATTCATCAATTAAGACCATGAAATAACGAAATAATCCACATAGTGGGTCAATTGGTCCATATATGTCCCCATGAATTCTTTGTAAAGAGGTTAGGGATTCAACAATAACCTTTGAATCAATTTTCTTTGTGAGCAAGTGGTACATGGATAATCACTTGGTAAAAGAACCTTTTGATCATTTAGTGAGTGTCCATGTGTGTTTTCAATAATTCAACGCATCATTGTAGACCTTGGGTGACAAGTCAATAACAGTTTTTGGTGTATCACAGAATATGATTCAATTGTTCTTGTGGGCGTATAATACAACGCGGAGAGAAAATTGGAAGTTTCTCCAATACATGCTTCTTGCATGAGGTAATAGAAGTAAAGCAAATGTATTCTACATTACCTTCACTTGTAGTCTCAATGTGATACCCATTATGACGTATGTGCTCAATAGGTTCCTAAATGTGCATTTCTGTCTCATATGGTAACATAATGTTGCCTCTTTCAGAGCCTTCAATAAGATCTGTGGGACCTGGTATTGTACTAACACTAGCCTCAGTCAATGTTAAGTGGGAAAGTATTTTCGATCTCGAAGGATTGTGTGTGTCGTTCCACTGTCTGTAACGCATATATCCTCACCACTAGTCAATGCATTGGTCAGGTTCATGCCTATTCATATATGCAAAAATCATATTTAGATGTTATAACCTTAAAAGAAACTTTTACATAGAGAAAATAAAAATATGCTCGAAATAACATATATGAAGTCATATGATAAAAAGAAAGTAAAACTAATTGGTGTGGACATCCCCATCACCAATCAAGTGACCGAGTTGGTCATCATAATTCTCAAAGAAATCTGAGGCATCAAGACTAGTGGTGCCAGTCAAATTCATTTATGTCTTCTTCCCCTTTTCATTTAACGAGGCTCGGTAAAGAGTAGCTAAATGCCAATGCGCACGACAAACACTTTGCCAATGCTCTTTTGTTCCACACTGATAACAAGCATTTTCATGTCCCTTGAGAGGCTGAGGCAAATCCTTCCCCTTTACTTGTTTCATCTCATTTTTGTCCCACCTCTGGAGATATGGTGTGAAATTATTATTATGACCTCTGCGGTGGTGGTAGCTATTTTTACCACGGCCATGCCCACGACCACGTCCTCGCCCACGACCGCGAAATGAGGCAGCATTCACTTCAAGGATCGGTGCCGATCCGATCGGATGCGATAGGTGATTTTTCAACAAAAGTTCATTATTTTGCTCTGCCACAAGCATGCATGATATTAGTTCTGAATATTTTGTAAATCTGCGCTCTCGATATTGCTGCTGTAAAAGAACATTTGACCTGCGGAAAGTGGAGTATGTTTTTTCTAACATGCCCTCGTCAGAATTATTCTCTACACGCAACTTTAAAGTAGAGTTGATTTTGAACACGGGCGTATTATATTCGCTTATTGTTTTATAATCGTGCAACCGCAGTTGGATCCAATTAGATTGAGCTTTTGGGAGGATTACGGTCTATTGGTGATCATGTCTGTCTTTTAAAATTTTCTATAAATCAAGTGGGCCTTTAATCGGGAGGTTTTCAGTTTTCAATTCCTCATTGATACGTCGGCAAAGGAAAATCATTGCCTTTGCCCTATCTTGCAGACATATTACTTTTCCTTCTCTAATTGTACCTCCAAGATTCATTGCATTCAGGTGAATCTTAGCATCGAGAATCCACGATAAATAATTCTTGCCCGAAATGCCAAGGACAACAAAATCCAGCTTTGTAAGGTTTGACATTGTCTATATAGGACAATAACATATTTTAGAATTATTTAAATGGATATATAAATAAATTTGAATTTTCTTACCCTTTGATGTGAGAAAGAAAGATATATAAGATCTTCTTTTTACTTGGTTAGAGCACTCGCTGACAACGTGTTGAATAATAATTGATTATTGCAACAAGGCAAGCAAACCTAACAATCTATCACAACTAATATCACAATATAGATATATAGAAGAGCTGAGTTAGATAAAGGGAGTGAGAGCCTCTTTCAAACACACTTGATAGAGCTACTAGTTTCTATATATAGAAATATATATGTATGGTAGACTCACTAAGTAGAGAGAGAAAGAGCAAGCTGATAGAGGGGAGATAGTTTGCTTTCTATTACTATATTCAGCGAAAGAGGTCGATGCTCACCACATTTGCTGCCCCAATGCTCATATATATAGGCAAAGGTTTGCCTTGGCCACCACACAAATATGTTTTGACATACGTGGTCTCCTTATGTCAGTTAGGTTGGAAATGTTTGGGTGTGGACCCCACACTGGGTGTGGACCCCACACACTTATAACGTGTGTGTATATAACAATTTGGCAATTTAGTTACATGTATAAGGTTTCCTCTAATTTCTTCTTGGATCATCAAACAATTAACATCTATCTCTCAACTTTTACAATAGGATTCTTAGGGACTTCAACTTCTGCCCTCACAGACCTGTCTATACCCGAAGAGTGGTAGCACAATTCTTATAAAAATGTTAACATGATATGTCTAAACCAACTACTTGCTTAATCATATACCACTATAACGTTAAAAGTTCACTGCTGTGGTTCAAAATAGATTTTCGTTGAGATTTTTTCTTTGAATATACTTCAAATATTTGTTTTTCACTCAATCACACAAGCATCTTCCTTTTCAAGTCTTTATATTGAATCTTCTAACCGTATCGTGTAAATCTGTTAAAAAACAATTTATATTGACTACATAGTGTCAAATCTGTTCCCGTAAGGCTTCTTTTGCCTCCATTTCATAATGTTGTTTCGTATCAGTTGTGGCATCATAATATGCAAGGATGCATACTCAATTCATGCATATGTTTTGCAGATGGGAAAACTTTAAGCGCCAGTTACAAGATATGCTTCATCATAACGATGTAAAGGGTAATGAACTGAAAAAGTCCAGTGGCTCACTGTACACTTATCCCATGCCAGATTGTATGTGTAAACAAACAGAAATTAGTAATGAGAACAAAACACAGACCAAACTTACTTGAAACCCTAGGATACAAGATATCCCAGGTGATCAACGTTTATATAATCCATTCTTTTATGTGTATTAAAGATTAGAAATTTTGAAATTTTTATTCTTTTGAGGTTCATAGGCTCACATGTAATTTGTAGCGTAGTACTTGAAATCTTTTTGTATATTATACTGTAACAACTTTTACGAGATAAAATTCTTTCTAATGTTTTACTTTAAAGATATATTGTTGCCTTTTTTGCTTTGGTGCACGATTCATATTTTGATGCTTTGCTGGCATTTTGCAGAACTAAAATCAAACTAAATATAATTTTGGTATTGTGACAAGAAAACATTAATTTTGACAGTCGAACTGTCACGGAAGTGAGTATTTATAGGCAATAGTTACTGCTCATTGTTCCGTATCTATATGATGTATCCATGATCAGGATTGTCTAGGATGAAACCAAGTGGAGATCCAAGCCGTCTGATGTTGAAGACTTGGCTGGTGGTTTTTTTTTGTTTTTTTATTTTTTTTGTGGTGGTAAGTAGCTGGTTTGCTACAAGTAGTAGGAAAAAATTTAATGGCAGCTGATTAAATTGACGTGGATTGGACACCGCTGTCTTTAATTTGATTGATAAATAGTAGGGCTGCAACTCGGGCTGGCCAGTCCGAATTTACTCGAGCCCAACCCGAAATTTTCAGGGCTTGGGCAGTGTTTTTCTGTTCTAGGTCTGGGCTTGGGCTAAATATTTTGAGTCCGAATTAAATTCGGTCTGGGCTTAGGCTAGATATTCTGAGCCCGAAGCCTAGCCCGAGCTCGAGCCCGAGCCCGAGCCCGAAAAGGGTATATTTATTTTAAAACTATGTTATTTCACAATGGTATAATAGCTTAGTTGGTGATGTGTTTGGGATTTTTCTTGGAGGAATGTTGTTCGAGTCCTTGTAGTTGCACAAATTTTCGTACATGGGCTGAGCCCGAATTAAGTCTCCAGCCCGCCCGACCCGTCCGAGTTGCAGCCCTAATAAATTGTCCCCTTTTCGTTATAGGGAGTTCAAATAAATGTTGGCTGACAAAATCATTATTCTCCTCCAAAAGTGCAACATTCATTGATATTTTCTTTGATAATATTTTATTTAGGTTCTTTCTTTGAACAAATTGGTCTATCATGTCTAAATATTTATTGGAGCAAAACTAAAATCTCGAACACCTCACAACTTTTTTATTTAGAAAGAGTATCATGGATATTGATACAATTTATTACAACTCCTGATGCTGTTAATTAAAAACAGCATTCTGGATTTTTATACTTTATGCTGATCCAGACTAAAGATACATGCAGATTGGTAGGAAGGAACACAGGCTTAGTAATCCACACATTATTGGACATTTTAACAGAACTAGATGTATATATGTATACACACACACAAAATTAATTAATAATAATAAAGCAAGGTGTAGAGCGCAAAGAGCGATTATTGATATGATTGTCCATGGGCTGTTAAAATAATCAGTGTCACAGTTTTACTAAGAAATCTTTTGAAATTCTTGCAAATATTGTTGAAGAGAAGGGACACTCTTCGCTATGATGCCTCCAATATAAAAAACTGTTCAAAACCGAACAAAATTTGGGACCTCCAACTATATAAAAAATTGGGGTTGTTGGTTGTGGGAGGTGGTGACAATAGAGTTTGGATTTCAGATTTTGTGGCTTGGAGATGAATAGGTTAATTATGTCCATTAAATTGCTTTGAAAATGTTAACATGATAAATTTATAATTTAAATAAATCAATTAATAAGTCAAGGGTAATAAATACTTTTACCTTGATTTGGGGGTGTAATTGTTCAATCTACCAAATTTGTGGAAGTATCATTGTCCAAAAAAAAAACTACTTAAATTGTAACAACCTGTCTTTAACCCAAACTTGGGGCGTGTGAGTGCAATTTACCCTAATAATTATGATGGCATAAACAAACCTTTACATTATTGACAATGCATTTTTTATTTCTAAAATCTACTGATAATATTTATAATGTGATATGTTAATAAGAGTTCGAACATAATTTTTTTTGTTATAGGTGTGAAAGAGGGTCATTAAACATGATATATATAAAAAAAATAATAACATTAAATAGAAGCAAATATATATAGTTATCCTACGTCATCTAAAAATCCTGCTACTTCAAAACCAGGCATAAAAAGGAACAAGTTTGAATTGACATAATTTGGAGAGAAAAAATGTCCACAGCCTATTAAAATATTATTTTATTTATTTTGATTGACAAGAAACTCACCATTCGTTTGTCCTTACATGAATTTGAACCCTCCGGACCTCGAATCGACAAGAATGAGAAAACTCACTTGTGTGTCAACACCCATAGCAACCACAAAGAATGTATTAAAACTATTAGCACGAGTACAGACTGGGCTTCCTGGAATTTACTTTGTCAGAGTAAGCCGGAGGGTGGTGTAGGATTCCGTGATCTTGAAGCGTTTAATTTTGCCTTGCTAGCGAAGCATGCATGGCATTTCCAGGTCTCTCAAACTGGGGTGGTGTTTCAATTATTTAAAGCTAAATATTTTCCATCCTGCTCTTTTCTTGAGGTGCTGTTGGGATCAAATCCATCTTGGGCGTGGCATAGTATTTGGTCCTCACATGCGCTGCTTCGGAGCGGATTACGACTAGGACCTTGTCCGGAAACTCACATATGGGAGGTGGACCCCTCAGGAAAGTTTAGTGTGAAATCAGCCTACAGACTAGTTGTGACGCTCTCTACAAATTCCACTCCTCATGCCTTACACCGGGTTGACAATCAGCTGCTAGCTAGCGCACGGTGGAGTAACTTGTGGTCCCTTCAATTGCCTTCTAAAATTAAACATTTTCTTAATTTGGAAATGTTGCTATAGGATTCTCCTTACAGGTGATGCTCTTGCTCGTCGTGGTTGTTTGGTAAATCCGATTTATCCTCGATGCGGGTTGGAAGTGGAGGATGTGCTTCATATTTTCTTCCGTTGTTCTTTTTCTCTTTAGGTGTGGAAATTGTCCCCCCTCCGTTGGGATTTTCTAGCCCGTCCTATTTTGTCTTTTCTTGAATGGTGGATTGATTTTCAGGGTGGATCAATTTTGTCTAAGGTGGATAAATCTTTTACGCTCGGAATGGCGTCTTTTTGTTTATGGTTAATCTGGAAGGCTAGAAATAAATTAATTTTTGATCAACTTGATTGGAGTCCGGTTTTGGTGGCAAATTGGGCTTCCACTTGCTATTGGGAATTTGTTTCTGTGCAATAGAAATGTCAACTGATATTTCATCCTTCGCACGGATTAGCAGCCCCCTCACGTTGGATTCACCCAGTGCCTGGTGTTGTTAGATGTAATGTTGATGCATCGCTTTTGAATCTTGCTCAATGAGGCGGTGGTGGTGCGGGGTTCAGAGACTCTTCCGGTGTGGTTCTTCAAGCGGTGATTTTTAAACCTTCTGAGTCTTCCCTTGTGTTTCATTCAGAATTGTTGTGTTTTAGACGTGCGGTTTTTTGTGCCCAGCAATTTCATTTTCAGGTGGTCTGGTTTGAATTGGATTGTAAGAGCGTGGTGGAGTCTATTGAGGGTATTGCTCATGCGGATGCTTCCCTTGCGTCTTTGGTTAATAAGACCAGACGGTATATGTAATCTCTTTCGGGGTGTTCTATTTCGCATGTTAGAAGGCAAGGAAACAAAGTGGCAAATGCTCTTGCCAAGGTGCTTCGCTCTTACCTTTGTCTATCTTTAGGCTTTTGGAGTTGGATGCTGTAGTTGATCTTGTGTAATTTTTGTTTGCTTGTGGGTTGGTGTTGCCCAAAAAAAAAAACTGCAAAAGTTAAAAGACGCTGATATCAATTTTTTATGATTCATTGGAAGGCTATAATTTTGGTTAGACTTGTGCTTTGCAGAAATTATTAGATGGTCTTGGAATATTTAATACGTTGTGAACCACTTCAATCCTGATTGTTGTTGAGATCTGATTGTTGTTGAGATTTATTTATAATATATTAATATATTCTTGCGGGGTCATTTTAATAATCAAAGAGTATGAATTAAGTAGTTTTATACTTTGGAGATTCCCTTGTGTACTTAAAGTTGTATTCGTCTACGGTTAATATTCTTGTTCTCTTACCTGATTTATCAATGAAATTCATTGCCTTTTCGTCGCAACAAAAAAAAAAAAAAATCTTTATTTCTGTTTAATACTTTATATAACTCATTGATATTTTAATTCATAATATAAATATAAACATTAATTTCTATAATCAAGCCATTAATTACACAAATTAATTTCCTTTACTATTTTTCCTAACTATTGAACGAATTACTATAGTTGCAAGAATATATATGCTCGTTGCTATTCAAAATGGTAATTAATTAAGTCAATGCACTATACCACATATATTCCAAATATAACTAAATTTGAATTTTTAAAGCCTACCCATTATGTTCAGAAGAATAAACAAACCACTCAATTTAAATAAACAAAAACTTTAAGTAAAATTGAATTTTTTTTCAAATTTACACATTTAGTTTATGGAAGGTGAATATGTAAGTCTCTCATCAAATAAAACACAATAAAAGAAAAAATACTGCTCATATTTACGGAGAAGTTACTCAAACAAATCTTGTAAAAGCATATACAAGATTATTGGGGAATATAATGATCTGATAAATTCTCTGTCATTAACACATTCATTATTTATCATAGGGTGAACTAAATTAAACCTTCCTTTTCTATCTGCAATTTTCACTAAACCCTCATTTTCTATTTTTTTTTGTCAAAAAACCTCTTCTCAACTAGGGATGGCAATTTGACCCGCTCCCGCGGTTACCCGCCCCACCCCGCCCCGTTTTTGGCAGTTTTGGGGGACCGTTTTGCTTATTTGGGCGGAAATGATTTGATGTAATAAAAATCTGCCCGGGTTTGGTGCGGGGGCGAGGGGAGGTCGCCCCGCACCGCCCAACCCCGTTTAGATAGCAAATTACTTAAGTACTTTTATTTCATCAATATATATATATATATATATCCCACTATATTTTAAGTACCCTATATAACAATATTAAAGTAACAAAAGAATTTCATTAAAGGGAACTTGCAATGGTGAAGAATTGAAGATGAGGGGAAAAAAAACGAGCAAATTTATTTCAACAATAAATAAGTCGTGGTTTTAAACGGGGCGGGACGGGTACCCGCAGGGGTAAAAATGTTAAACGGTTACAGGGATGGGGTGGAAAGTTCCCCGATTTTTGTAGTTTTGGGTGGGGACGGGGGCATGATTTTTAAACGGTTGCGGGGGTGGGGGAAGGTATACCCGCCCAAACCCGCCCCCGTTGCCATCCCTACTCTCAACTATTAGAGGGGGTGATTTAACTAATTTCCGTTAACTAACTATTAGAGGGAGGTGATTTAATTCTCATATATATATATATATATATATATATATAGCAAATAAATTTCAAGAAAAGAAAAACCTAGATTTATATTGGAAAAAAAAATTAGGTATTATTTCTGGTAGTGTCCCTTTAATAAATCTATATAAAATGAAAATCAATAAAAACCAAATAAATGAATGCACAATATAATTCTCAAATATATATATATATATATATATATATATATATAGCAAATAAATTTCAAGAAAAAAAAACCTAAATTTTTTTCCTAAAAAAAAAAAAAAAAATCCTAAACTTATATTGGTCAGAAGGCTAGATGGAAATGAAAATATATTTAAATAATATTTAATGATACATATTATATATACCATTATATTATGATACAAATTATATGTAATATTATAATGATGGGTAAATAAAAGAAGTTCAACAAGAAGAAGAGTACATGTTGTTGCAATGGTTTTTTTTCCAATATAAATCTAGGGTTTTTTTCTTGAAATTTATTTGCTATATATATATATATTTGGGAATTATATTGTGCATTCATTTATTTGGTTTTTATTGATTTTCATTTTATATAGATTTATTAAAGGACACTACCAAAATAATGCCTAATTTTTTTTTTTTTTCCAAAATAAACCTAGGTTTTTTTTTCTTGAAATTTATTTGCTATATATATATATATATTTGAAAATTAAATCACTCCCTTCTAATAGTTAGTTAACGGAAGTTAGTTAAATCACCCCCCTCTAATAGTTAAGGGGTTTTTTTTTGACAAAAAAGAAAAAAGAAAATGGGAGTTTAGTGAAAAACGTAGATAAAAGAACAAATTATTTTAGAAACACATAAAAAGGAAGATCTGCAATGCATTTTATTCATACACAGGTCATACAATATGAACAAATAATACATCAATTTGAATAAGATATGAATATAACAATAATTCATGGAATTTAAAGAACACAAATAACTCAACAATATATTATTAATTCAATTATATAAATTAAAAAAAAAAAATTGATAGTAATAAAGTAAGTTAGAAAGAATTGACCTGGATAATGAGAGACACGTGAGCACTGTCCTAAAGTCATATAGCCTCGTACGTGCAGGTGATAGCGGTCCAATATGGCTCCAAGATACAACCCATATTTGTCGGTGTCTTCTCCAAGCATGTCAGAAGAGAGACAAAGTTGTACTAGTCTTATCTTTAAAATTGCCCAGAACACAATATAAAATACTCTATAAAATCTCTAAGTATCAAGAGAAAACGATAAACTCACAGCCATACACCATTATACACTCAAGTATACCTCCCAAAAGTGTCCTACACTAAGTATGGTAGAAAGCTCTTTTTTTAGGCTTACAACCTGTAACTCTTTTGTACCATCAATACATTGTTATAAATAAAATAATAATGATAATAAATATAATAATAATGATGATAACCAACAGGCCTAGTATTTATAATAAAAATACTTTAATAATATTTATGATTTTTTATTAAATAGTAGTAACAATCCACACCTATTTGAAAAAAACCAAATCATATAAAATATACATACATATATAATTGGGCAACTTTTAATACTATCTAATGGGTGCAAGAGTCTTTTGAACTTGAACTTGCACTTAGTGTAAACAGTCTTTATTTGAGGTACTACGTCTTGAACTCGATCCCTTAAGCCAAATTTCAACATGTCACACACATAGTATTGACTTTAGAGTTGATATGCGGGTTAGCGCTATTGATGGCCTGCACTAGTATCCTGCTTCTCATGAGAGTTTTCGGGAACAACCTAATTTCCAAAGTCGCGGCCCCATGACGCTTAGGTGAATCCTCCAAGGATATATGTGACCTATACCCGACAGTATCTCTACCTTGAATTCATTTAGGGCAATGCCTTTCCTAATGTCACATCAAACAATACTATGCCATACGGACACGTAGGAGAGAATCTTCGTGAGAAACCCCCTAAATAAAGAGTGTGTTGTATATGAATTCATGCAATGCGGATTGTTTTTACCCGTTCAACCTTCTTCATGGGTTCTCTAATCACAAAGGATGACTTACTTCTCTAGGTAACTCCATTATGGGCTTAGCCCACCCTTTCAACATTTCTAGGGCTCAACTCTTAGAATTGAAGACTCCTGATCTTTTCCTTTTATAACCTAACGTTTGGGTTTTCCATTCTTTCGTTCACAACCTAATGCTGGGTTTTCCTTCCTCCTCATTTTTTTACCTTCCTTTTTCTCTCTTTTATTTTCAGTTCTCATTTTTCTCCCTCCATATCTATTTTCCACAATTTTTTCTTCCACTTTATTTTTTCTTTCTTTTCACCCCACCACTTCCTTCTTTTCATCTCTTATTTTTTCATCTCCTCAATATATATATATTTTCTCATCATCTTTAGTCCTCCACAAAATAATTCCTCATTGAAATAATATCTCTTTGAAAAAATTCAAAGATGGATGATTTTGTTAGCTTTGTTATTCTATCCGAATAGAATTGTTAGTCTTTATTTTTTTTATTTTTAATTCTATCCGAATAGAATTATTATTATTTTTGCAACTAGGAGATTGGAAGTGGTATCAGAGAGACCTAATGCAAGTTAAAAATCTCATATGTTTGATTCCTGTTTTAAGCTCATATTTTCCTTATTTTGCCGACTGTCTTTGTGTGACGTTTAGGCTTTGAAAAAGAAACCCTGTTTTAGGCACCTAAACATAATCAAAAGGTCTTAAGAACCATTAATTGTTTCTCATGGCACAACAAAAGTCTGTAAGTTGTATATGTAATATAGTTGGGAAAAACCCAAATTTATGTACTCATATTCCACACTTTGAAACTTCAGAATTGCTAAATCTAAACCAGATCGGTGCAAGTATAAACTTTTTAATTGATATGGTTAATGATTGGAATAACAAGTTCCAAAGTAGCCTCCAAACATCGAATGCTCAAATAGAGACATCTATCGATGATTTGCAACAAGGAATGGTATCCATAAGTGAAAAGTTGGAATGAAAGGAAAATGTCTCCGCACAGAAAAAGGTGTACCTATTCTTTGTGGATCAAATCACTCTGTTAATTCTACAAGATTTTTTCATTTCCAACACAGAAAAGACGAAATCTTCTTTGCTCCTTCACAGGGGAAAAAAAGGAAGTATACCTATGTCAATGGTATTCTCAATATCAAAGGAAGATATTATTATGTTGCATGGGACCCACCACCACCAATGATCATTCCTATTGACCCAATGGTCATCTTCTGACCATTCCTTCCCTTTCCTTTTCACGCCACTTTATGTCTCTATCCTTATAAGGTTGTTGTTGTTGTTGTTGTTGTTGTTTTTTTTTTTTTTTTTTTTTTTTTTTTTTTTTTTTTTTCACTATTGCAAGTCTAGATTTAGGGTTTACTATTGGGAATTTGATTTTGCCACTAAAGGCAAAGTTGTTGAGCGCGTCAAGGCCTAGGTTTTGATCGGAGCAAAGTTCAATTTGGCCACCATTTGGGATTTCGAATTTTGGGTGTAAAATGGAGCTTTTTCTTCTAATTGAGGTAGGGGTGTTCTAATCCACATTATCTTTGATTTTAGTGAATTTTTTTCCTTTAAATTATTTCTAAGTATGCTTAAATTAATTATTTTGCTTATGGTATTGAGGGTTTTGTGTATCAATGTGTTTTATGTGATCAGTTGGTTAAAAATATATGTTAATTGGATTAATAAGATGAAGCATGTTAAGCTGAAATTTGTGTTTGCCTTGTATGTGCATAAATGCTGAGATTCTATTTTGTCAATATATGAGATGATTCTTTGTGAACTTTCTTGAACGCATGCTATATATATTATTGTGGTTGATTTCAATTTATGGAAAGATTGTATTTATTGTCATGGTTAAGGATGGCATGAAGCATTCATGCATTTCATTGGGAATGAAAGGGAAATATTATTTTAAAAGCAAATGAAATAAATTTTGGAAAAATTGTTTTGAAAAGTGTTTGCGAAAACCAGAAGCCTAGGAGGTGCTTAGTTGTCCGTGGCGTTAATGTGATCTAGAAGGAACTAGAGAAAGACCCTAGTGTGGTTGAGCTACTTAGGCCCAGAACGACGCCATAGAGGTGCCATGTGGTCGGGAATAGCTAGCCAATCCTTCCCTCGTGGCGCCATAGAGGTGCTATGGGTCGGGTTGCATTAACGGTTTGGAAGGGTAAAACGGAATTATTTCGGAAAACGGGGAGCAATATTGGCATGACGTTGCACTTCATTGGCATACATTGTGTAATTTATGGTTGGATGACCTGTATACATACTTACTATAGTTGTTGTTGCTGTGATATCCCCTATGGCATGATCCCGTTTAGTTGTATTCTATCCCTTGTATGGATTCACGAGGTCATTAAGATACGTATCTTAGACATTTCCTATTGAGCGGTTGGCTCTCCACATTATTATTGTTATCATTTTTCAGGACTCGGAAAAGAAGTGGTGGCCGACGCAGCCTTATCCACCTGCATTTGTAAGTCTTTTGTGATATTAGTAGTATGGTGCACTATAAACCCTGGGATGACATATATATAAATTGTATTGACATTGGATAGAACTTTAATGTCTTTTGAAGACCTCGGGTTCGTGTAAGGACCCGGTTAGGGATTCGGATCCTCGGGTTCGGGTCGTTACATGTGCACCTGTAATTGGTCAGTGTGGTAGCCTGTCAGTGCCTCATACTACCCACAAGGTTGTCACAATTACCACCCTTTGGGATCCAATTTCCCCGTTGGCCACACTTATGGCTGAGTTAAGCTCTAATACCATTTGTAACGACTCACTCTATCACATGGTATGATATTGTACGTTTTGGATCCGAGCCGAATGGTTTTGTTTTTAAATTTTACCTCAAAATACTTTATACCAATTGAAGTGTTCAAACCCTACATATATAACAGTTATGAAATAACAGGAAATGATAAATTAGCATTGGTGGAGTACCCCGGGTACTATTTTCCCTGGAATCCCAAAATACTATATACCTATTGTTACAAGGGGAAACTTGTTCCACATAGAATTCGGATGGGAAGTGAAATGGATATAAATGGGTTGATATGCAATACTATCTAATAATTTAAACTTTTCGGTAAATGGGTAAGTGTCCACCCATTACAGTTGGTATCAGAGTTAGACCTAATCCTTAATCAGGTGCCATGCCAAGCGCCCAGCCTGGAAGGCGTTCAGGTGAGCCATCTAGGTAAGTAAGGTGGCCCGACCGCAACGAGAGTATTGCGAGTTCGAGTGGGAGAGAATGTTACAAGGGAAGATCTGTCTCTCATTGAATTCAGATGGAAAGTGAAATGAGTGGGTATGCAACACTATTTAATAATTTAAACTCTTAGATTAACGGGCAAGCGCCCACCCCTTACACCTGGTGCTCTTTTGACAAGGCTAATTTGGAAGGGGGATTTAAGTGTTTAAGCTTGTTAAGCACGTTTGGGCTTTTTTACTTGTTGTAAAACTAATTGGGACATCAGTCCCAGTCTTGTAATTATTATACCTCATAGATATACCATTGTAACTTGGACACCGTAAATATTCATTGACTCCTTGTTTTCCAATCTCTGAGATCCAAACAGAGTATAAAGACTTGTTTTCCAATCTTTGAGATCCAAACAGAGTATAAAGAAACTCCCAAAAACACACTGATTTCCAGGGAATATATACAACTTTTGTAGCAAACTTCGGTGTTGATATACTATATAAAAATAGACAAATAAAATTGGTTTCTTGTTGGATACAAAATGAATTTAATATAATTATCCTACCTAATATAATACTTAAAATAAAATACGCTAAATTTCAAAATGAATATTTGTCCCTCCAATTATTAATTTGAATCTAAAAAATCAATTCAATTTCATTCACATTGCATGCTTAGCCTTTAATGTATGTGTAACATAAGTATTACGGTCGGTTCGATTGATTTTTTTTATTTATCGCTAAACTTGAACCATTCTTAACAGTTGAACTAATTTTGAATTCAAGCGAAACTATTGATATTGCCATAATCAAATTGAATCAAACCATTAATCAAATTGAATCAAACCATTGGTACGGACTAAATTAATGGTTTGAAAGGTTTTATGGACCGCTTAATACTCACACACGTCTCAGTGAAAGTTTAATACTCTACATGTGGAGAGGTGGGGACATATCTAGGGAGGTGGGGACATATCACCCAAGCCAAGAATTTGAATTAATTTTTTTCGTGACTATTTTATTAGAATGATATGGCACGAGAGAACATCTTTTAGTTTATATATGTGGTTGTCTTATTTTATTTCTATTGCTCACGTTACAGCTTTGTTGGACAATCAGATGTTATGAATGTGTTTGAGACCGGTTTCAGTCCACAGTTTTAACACAAGTTTTAGTTGTAAATCAAAATCACAATATTAGCATGCTCATTGTCAATGCATTACACGTGATTACAGATTCTAAAAAACAGAATAATTTTAAATCACTTATGAAAATAAATATCAGTATGCTACTAGTAAGAAATTATATTTAGAGCTTACAAAAATTTTATTTATTTGAAAAGTAAAGATGTGAGATATTGGAGCAAACTAATATATTAGGGAATTTTATACGAGGGGATTAATTTTTCTTCGCTTATCAAACAAATTATAATAATTAAAAAAAAATATAGATGCCTCAGATAATTCTATAGATTCTCTATCCTATCTTTCTCCTGTTAATGGAATTGATTTATTTTATATATTGAATAACAAATGTTTAGAAATCCTTTATTTTTTCAACAAAACCGTTTTTATTATTATTTTGGAAACATCTTGTTTATCAATATACCGTTTCTTCTCCAAAACCACCTCAATTTCATTCCCCATTGGAGTACTAGCAATCAAATGTAACCAGCTTTAAATATGATTTTGGTAAAACAAACATAAATCAATCAAATAAAAGAAAGATTTTATCATATGTTTGTGGTGATTTGTCGAAGAAAAAAACACGTTGAGATATGATTGATTTGATATGAAATTATGTTGTTGTTCCTTGTTGTTGTTGATATATGTCTAATTTATTAGTTAGAGATTTAATGAGAAATAAAGAAAAAAATTTAGAATATCGATTTGATATGAAATTATGTTGTATGTTGTTTTGCACTAATATACTTTTAACTTCGATCAAGTGTAACAAGCACTAAATACAATCAAGTAAAGCAGTGATATTGAAAGATTCTATCATATGTTTGTGGTGATTTGTGGATGAAAAAAAAAAAAAAGTTGAGATGTGATCTATTTAATAATTTGAAATTATGTTGTATGTTTTTAAGATATGTTTAATTTTATGCCGTTGATTTAAAGAGAAATAGAGAAAAGAAAAAGGATATGAAGAAGATGATCAAGCACAACAAGCAAGTAAATTATATATTTTTTTCCCTTCATTTAGCCAACAATATTTAATTATGTGATTGATTGGGAACCAAAATACTAACTCCTCTTCATTTTGTTTATTATAATTAATAAAAGAAGATGACATTAAAGAAATTAATACATGATTTGAAAATAAAATTTTAAAAAATTATTTTGTCATGTGAATAGGAAAGTACAAAAAAAAAAAAATAATAATAATGACATCTTATTGTTTCGGGAAAAGATGTAAGACAAAAAATAACAACAAATCCTAGCTAATGTTTAACGTATTTAATTATAGGACAGCAACATACGATTAGGAAGCAAAATGATTGTACTTGAAAAATCCTTTTTCAAGTATTTATAGTTTATTGTGTTAAAATTAGGAGTGACAAATGGCACAGATTGGCCGGGGTTTGGGTTGGGTTAAAAATGGATGGGTCAAACATGGGTCAAGACTCATTCAGAACGGGTTAAAAATGTATAGGGTCAACTCGTTATGACCCGTGGACTCATTAATTATTATTATTATTTTTTAATTATTTTTTTCCCGAAATGTTTTAAAATTTTATTTAATAACAAATAAAAAAACAATCTCAAACTCAGCAATATTTATCGACTCGTTTTAGAGAGAGTGAAGCGAATGAAAGAGCAGAAATATTAATGTTTTAAAAATAATTTTTTAAAAAAAATTTTGATATTTACAAACATGGAAAAAGAAAATGTAATTTGCATATTTGAAAAAAAAAAAAAAAATTGACCCTTGACACCCGATCGACCCGCCCAAAATATTGATGTTTAAAAAATAAAATTTTCTTAAAAATTTTGATGCTTACAAACATGGATAAGGAAAATGTAATTTGTAAAAAAAAAAAAAAAAAAAAAAGACCGCACGAACCCTTTTACGGAGGCTTGGAAAGCGAAGACTTTTGAATCTTGGTGAGAGGAAGAGTTAACTCTTCTTGCAGTTTTTACATATCTTCTTTTTCTTTGGTTTGTGACATCTTCAATTTAAATTCCTTAGTTTCAAGTATCTCGATGACAGGTGACTACCTTTCTTGTCATTGAGATTTTAGAACATACTTTAAAATAGGTTTCGTCCGATGTGCTTTTATCGAGATCCCTCGCATTTTAGCTACCTTTACAATGCCTGTCACTGAAACATCTAATGGATCACTTAATGCTTCTTTTGTTTTTGTAGATTGAACCTCTTGTGTAGACGGATGGCTTGGGATGGGTACTTCCAAAGGTGTATCGGGATCGATATAGAACTCGGCATCGGCAAAATGAGACTCTGCTTCTGTAAATGGTCTATGGTCCGCCACAACCGTTTGTATGCCATTCTTGTAGAATTTGAAGCACTGATGAAGAGTCGATGGAATGACGCCATTACTATGTATTCAAGGCCTTCCCAACAATAAATTGTAGGACGTCTTTGCATCAATAACATGGAATAAGGTTTCAACTTAGAGCTCGCCAATAGTTAGCTTCGCCCGAATCATGCCAATAGCTCTCTGTCCTCCTTGGTTAAAACCTTGAATAATAAGACGGCTACGAGATAACTCGTCGATTGTGATGTTGAGATTTTTCATCGTAAATTTTGGCATGAGATTCACCGCTGATCCACCATCAATAAGAATTCAAGTAACTTTTTGTTCTTTTATGTAACCAGAAACGAAGAGAGGACAATTATGCGGCTTTGAACCCAACTGAAGATCCTCGTTAGTGAAAACAATTGGTGCATAACATGAATCAAGCGTACCTCTTGCTACTTCATCATCATCGGACTTTTCAATGATGGCTGCATCTTTTGCATGGTTCTCTATAGTCTGGGCTTTATCTTGATCCTCGCTATTCTCATCATCAGGGCTCGTTTTCTCAGTTGAAACCATGTAAGCTGTCACAACTTCATCATCTAGATATCCTTCTGGAAAGAACTCTTGCAAAGTAATGGGCTTCTGGATCCCTTTGCTCATAGAGGCGTGTTTGGATGACTGTGTTTTCTTGATGGCGGTATTAAGGTTTCTTCTTCCTTTTCCCCCTGTCAGAATGTCAGCTCGTTGCTTCCGTGGTTTCTTTCTTGTCACCAGAGTCCATTCTTCATCATCATCTTGAGGAAAAACTCCTCCAAATGTTGAAACGTCAAGTACACTTCCTTGGCTAAGATAGATGTGGATTGGTTCGAATGAGCCAAACTGGATGGTTCTGCAATATACTTCAGAATTTGAAGGTTGCGAACGAGCACTCCCCACGACAGAGGTTGTTAAAGTAGCAGTAGTATGATTTGAAGTTATAACTTTGTCTGCGTCCAACAAGATTTTTCCTTGTTTTGCCAGATTCATCACCACCTCCTTGAAGATAAAACACTTTTCAATTGGATGACTGACAATACAATGATATTTGCAGTATTTCGGGTCGTTAACACATCCCATCTCTTAAGGGCGTTTGCATTCAGGGAGTTCTATAACTTTACTTTCGAGTAAACATTCCAATATGCCAGGGACATCGGAATCGGGGAAGGGGTATTCCTTCCTCTCTAACTCCTTTAGCGTAGGACGTTGTCTTTCCCTCTCTTGAAATTGGCGAGGTTTTTTATCATCATTTTTGTCATCTTTAACAGATATCTTGATTGGGGTAGTTGAGATAGCCATAGAATCTTTAGCAGCGGTCTTTGACGACTTGTCGCCCTTCTTCCAGTCCTTCTTATCTTTGCGTGGTTCTGTGGTCACCGGACCTTTGTTGTCATGGGATTTTATACTGATCTCCATGTCATGGGCATGCATAGCCAATTCTTCAAATGTGCGAGGTTTTATGCCTTGAAGAACGTAAAGAAGGCCCCAATGCATTCCCTGCAAACACATCTCTACATCAGAGATTTCTGATAATCGGTCCTTGTAGTCAAGACTGAATGCTCGCCACCGATTAATGTAGTCGATTACAGGCTCATCCTTCCATTGCTTTGTGTTAGTCAATTCTATCATACTAACAGTACGACGAGTGCTATAGAACCTGTTCAAGAATTCTCGTTCCATTTGGTCCCAACTATCAATTGATTCTGACTTTAGGTCGGTGTACCACTCGAACACGTTTCTTTTAAGGGAGCGGACAAACTGTTTAACTAGTAAGTCCCCATCAGTTCCGGCATTATTGCAAGTCTTGACAAAATGGGCAATGTGTTGCTTGGGGTTGCCTTTTCTGTCAAATTGCTGAATTTTCGGAGGTTGGTATCTACATACATCCTCATACTGTCGATTCTCCTTGTATTAGGCTTTGAGTACACGAGAGTACTCTGTGAGACGCCTCCGTATTGGGCTCGGATTGTATTCATTATCATATCTTGCAATTGTTCGACAGATAATGAAGAGACTGAAGAAGCATGATTGGTTTGACCAGCCGTCTGTTCTGTCACTGGCGTCTGTCTGTCCTCCATACGAGTACCTTGTGCCGTAGAATTAGGACTCCCAGACGGTGGTGGTGTGGAAGTTGTAAGATTCCCAGATGGCACTGCTGTAGAAGCTGTAGGATTCCCAGACTGTATTGGTAATTCACCGAAGGTCTGAACTTCCAATTTGTTCATCAGTGTAGCGATCTGCAAGTCTTTTTCCTTAACAGTCTTTGTAAGGTTCTCAATGGAACGAGCCATAATTGCTAGTTGGTCCTCAACCATGGCGGGTCCAGTTATCATAGTAGCGACCACAATTTTAGTGTCTACAACAAACATGGAAAAGGAAAATGTAATTTGCATATTTGAAAAAAAAAAAAAAATTGACCTATGAAACTCGACCGACCCACCCAAAATATTGATGTTTTAAAAATAATTTTTTTTAAAAAAAAAACTTTGATGTTTACGAACATGGAAAAGGAAAATGTAATTTGAATATTTGAAAAAAAGAAAAAAAAAAAAAATTGACCCGTGAAACCTGACCGACTCGCCCAAAATATTGATGCTTTAAAAATAAAAATTTTGATGTTTACAAACTTGGAAAAGGAAAGTGTAATTTGTATAAAAAAAAAAAAAAAAATTGACCCTTGAAACCTGACCAACCCGCTCAAAATATTGATGTTTTAAAAATAAAATTTTCTTAAAAATTTTGATGTTTATAAACATGGAAAAGGAAAATGTAATTTGCATATTTGAAAAAAAGAAAAAGAAAAATTGACCCGTGAAACCCAACCGACCCGCCCAAAATATTGATGTTTAAAAAATATAAATTTTCTTAAAATTTTTGATGTTTACAAACTTGGAAAAGGAAAATTTAATTTGTATATTTGTTATAAAAAAAAAAGACCCGTGAAATCTGACCGACCCACCCAAAATATTGATGTTTTAAAAATAAAATTTTCTTAAAAATCTTGATGGTTACAAACATGGAAAAGGAAAATGTAATTTGCATATTTGGAAAAAAATAAATAATAAAAATTGACCTGTGAAACTAGCCCAAAATATTCAGGCTGGCCCAACTTACCCTGATTCGGGTTAAAGTTGGGTTGGGATTGGGCTGGGTTGGGACAACCCAACTGGCCGCCCTAATCGCGAGTGAGTGAATTTTAGAGAGAGAATGAGTTGAGTGCAATATAGAGTAGATGTGTCTTGTGTGTCTATTATGTGCTGGGTGAAATATGAGTTGAATATAGATAACCATATTCAATCCATCTTGACCTTCAAATTAAGTGGTTAAAAATTACCCAACCCATTTTTTACCCATCTTAAATATGGTTCACCCAAAACCATTAAAAAACGGACGAATATGGACGGGTTGATGGTTTCTGACCTATTTTGCCACCTCTAGTTAAAATGACATCTTTCTAGAAATCATTCCAAAACAAGACTTTTAATTTAATCACACCATGCCATTATGCCATTGACACTCGATTTTCATTAAAAACTAATAATGTGCTCCAAAAGGAAAAGATAGAAATATATATATACATATATCATGTTTTTAGTTAAAGAAATTATAGAAAGAAATGTAAGAGATAATGTAAATCTCACCTAAATATTTCTCCGCATTTGGATAATCTTTTATCCTGTTTAAAAATGATGGTGCATAGATGGAAAAAAAAATGAAAAACATAGTTATTTAACAATTTTTGTCTTTTTCTAGAAATTCTATTAGCAAGATTAACAGATTCCTTCTCCTTTGCCTTTAACTTTTGGAACTTGTAGACACTAAAATTTTAATGGACTTTTGGTTTTGACAAATTGACCCATTAAATATGGGTCTAATGTTTAATTAAGTTATTTAATTGGCCCAAGCTTGATCCACTTAAATTATTTAATTAGCCCAGCCCAGATGATTAAATGAAAAGATAATTATTCCTAATAAAATATATTTGGAATAATTATTTTTAAGGATAATTATCATAATATAACTGGCCCGGCTAGTTATAATTTTATCCTTATCAAGAGATGACACGTGTCATCATCCTATTAATCCAAGAAGCCTATAAATAGAGGCCTGGAGGAAAAAGGAAGGGGATCCAGATATTGAGAGAATCAGAAATTCAGAGGACCAGAAATCCCCCAACACCCAAACCTGAAAGCGAAGAGTAACAAGCACATTAAATCGTGCCGTTCTTCATCAAAATTCCATGGTAATCAACAACAAGCATATCCAAAGTCGTGCTGTTCTTCATTAAATTCAACAAATTCTCTCTGAAGGCAAAGAACAACAAGCACATTCAAAGTCGTGCCATTTTTCACCAAATTCAACAAATTCTCTCCACTCTGAAGACGAAGTATAACAAATACATCCAAAGTCGTGCCGTTCTTCCTCAAATTCAACAAAGAACAACAAGCACATCGAAGTCGTGCCGTTCTTTCTTCGTGATTCAACAAGTTTGACGAATCACCACACAACACTACCCGAGAAATACTTCGTCAGCCCTTGATCAGAAATTATTGGTGATTTTCTTCAACTTCAAATGTTTGAAGAAGATTGTTAGCAACCCAATTCAAGATCAAGCTCCAATAGCCCCTGAATCTGACCAACAAAGGAGATCGAATTAGAGGATATTTTCTTTCTTTTGTAAAGAATACTTCAGAGGATTGTACTCAAATTTTTATAAATTAATAAATTCTAGTTGCTCCCTATTTTGTTCTTTATTTGCAGTCTACGAAATTTGTGTGTACAAATTTTTGGCATGCCCGGTGGGACATCCTCTGCCTTTCATCTTTTTCTCCTACATCAAATCTTCAACAAATTCTTATCGTTAGAATTCATGGATTTCAAAAAGATTTAGACGAAGAGTAAGAATACCACCAAAGACATCGCAGTCATAACGGACAACATCAATACCACCACAAAAGGTGGCAAGAAGGTTACAACTTCGTCAAGTGGTACAACCACCTCTGCAAGTTCAATGGTGTGGAGCATGGTCAAATCATCCATTCTTGCCAAAAGATAGCACGATGCGATGAGAGTCGATTCCGCTAAATTTATCAAAGTAACAACTCAAACTCATACCGTCTTCACTTTACTGGGGGCAAGGAGGAAGGTTCCTACAACCTTAAAGGTTTCTCTAATCACAAGTTCAAGCTTAAGGCTGGTCCACCCAAGGCCAAAGATTTTTTCTGACTCCGTCACAATGCCAGTCATGATGACAAGTACTACCTCGTACAAAGAGCAATTGACGAGTATGGCCCGTGCAATTGAAAGATTACAACCTACTCTCAAGGAGTAAGATCTGAAAATTGCCTCATTGACAGAAAAGTTAAAATTGCGAGATGACAATGCTGAGTCAAGCAAAGGCCGAATTCCTCGTTCTAATTCCATGCTAGAGACCACTCCAATTGACGATCAAAATAATATATCCGCTAATCCAACAATTGAAGCTGCCTCCGTCACCTAACTTTTTATCCAACAACTTTAAGACATGATAGTGAATTACGTAAGAGAACAATATAGTAGCGTTCCTCAAAGTGCTTGTATCTACTCAAAGCCTTATACAAAAAGAATTGACATCTTAAAAATACTGGTTGGGTATCAACCTCCAAAGCTTCAATAGTTTGACGAAAAAGGCAATCCCAAGCAACATGTCGCACACTTTGTAGAAACTTGCGACAATGCTGGCACAAATGGAGATCTCCTTGTCAAGCAATTCGTTCGTTCCCTCAAAGGGAATGCATTTGATTGGTACACAGACCTCAAAGCTGGAGGTATTAACAGTTAGGAGCAGATGGAACGAGAATTTCTCAACCGTTTCTATAGCACTCGTCGTACTGTAAGTATGCTGGAGCTTACAAACACAAAACAAATGAAGGGTGAACCCGTGGTTAACTACGTCAACCATTGGCGAGCTCTAAGTCTTGACTGCAAGGATCGTTTATCTGAAATTTCTGCAGTTGAAGCATGTATACGAGGCATGCACTGGGAGCTTTTATACATCCTACAAGGGATTAAGCCTCGTACATTTGAAGAGCTTGTTACTCGAGCCCACGACATGGAGCTTAGCATGGAAAATCATGATGATAGGGAATATGTTCCTGATATACCCGACAACCTTCAAGAAGATGAGGGAAGTGAGTCCGAAAAAGAAAACAATATACTTCCTAACTCGGATGATGAAGTAGCTTCATCTTTCATTATAAGCATCAGCTTGATAGAGTTGCATTAAGAAACACACCATGCTGCAACAATGACTTCAACCGAAAGTGCAAAATCACAGGGGGCATTAAGTTAAGGAAACCAAGAAGAAAATCCTCAAAGTGACAATAAGATAATCCGTGCCCTTCAGCGTAAGTTTGGATTATCGTCTAATTCTTGCAAAGTTGAAGAATAATTAAAATTGAAGTGGTCCCAGATACGAGCCTAAACTATCGATGGTGTTCCCAGATATGAGCCTAAACTGTTGATGGTGCTCCCCAATACGAGCATAAATGGTCGATGACACTCCTTAATATGAGTATAAACTGTTTGTCTGAAGAAAAAAAAATCAAGAAAAAAAATGACACTCCTTGACACGAGTTTAAACTGTCTACCTGAAAAAAAAATCAAGAACTCTTTGATACGAGTATAAACTATCTGGAATAAAAATAATTGAACTACGTGATGACTTGATCCCTGTTCAGGGTACGTAGGTATCTTAGAGGTCTGTTCCAAGTGTAATCAACCCAACGAAAAAATAAAAAATCTCAACAACGCTCCTTGATACGAGCATAAACTATCTTCAAATTTCAAATTGGTCCATGTCAAACTCAAAGTTGGACTACTTCCAAGCCTTCAAAAAAATTAGAGAAGGTAAAATCAACAACGTTCCTTGATATGAGCTTAAATTATATTCAAATTTCAGGCCAGTCCACACCGAACTTAAGCTTGGACTACACAAAGCTTTGTTAAGATAAGGTAAAGCTCCATCTTCAAAGAGGATTACACTAGTGCAAGCCGTCAACTCCAAATCAAGTTTTGTTTTCGAAACTAATGCATAAGTGCACTTGTACATAGTCAAGTTCTTATGGAGATTATGTTCAAGCCCACTTGCATAAGCTGTTAATTTCAAGTCAAATTTCACATTCGAGAGTGATGTCTAGATGCATAAGAACATAAAGTCAAATTTTGGTGGAGTTTTGTATGCAAAGGTGGATGCAGAAGTATACTTCTACAACATGTTGAGATTTTGATGGAGTTTTACTGAAAAGTTTGTCAAGTTTGCTTTATTTGGGATCTTGGTCAGAATTTGATTGCCTTCACCATTCACTTCACTCTTGGCTTTTATCAAAGTGGATTCTTCTGCACAAAAAAAAAAAAAAAAAAAAAAAAAATGCAACGAAACTCATGAGTCCTAAAAAGACAAATAAAAATGTGTTCCAACGGAACAATGGGTCTTAACGGATTAGTAAAGATGTATTCTAACGGAACAATGAGTCCTAAAAGGACAAATGAAGATGTGTTCCAACAAAACAATGGGTCCTGACGGACTAGTAAAGATGTGTTCCAACGGAACAATGGGTCCTCAAAGGACAAATGAAGACGTGTTCTAACGGAACAATGGGTCCTCAAAGGGCAAATGAAGATATGTTCAACGGAACAATGGGTCCTGAACGAACAAATTATTATGTATTCCAATGGAACAATGGGTCCTAACGGACTAAACCTATTTTATCATTCACATCCTTACCCATGTTGATTATCTTATTCAAACTGTTGTGACTCAAATTGAATCATTTCAGTTTATCTTATTCAGATTTCAATTCAATTTTAAGATAATCATTTTTCAAAGTAAGACATTCCTTTAATGAGTTAGCAACACTTACCTTATCCTCAAGAATGATAATCTGCTTCTCAAGCTTAGTGATGACAGAATCGCTTTCAACAGCTTTCCTTTTGCCTTCATCAATCTGTTTCTTTAGATCTTCATTTTCTCCTGTTGCTTGGATAAACTACTTTGCTAGCTTATTGATTGCCGGTTTGGTCTTCATTGGTGGTTTGAGCCGCGGTTCACCAAAGTTTGCAAATATATGAATTAAGAGTGTGAGTGTGCAATGTGGCCAAGTTTTAAATTTATAAAAGCCACTACTACCTCTAACTAAAAATATAGCTAGAGTGAGTAGGGATCGTCCCAAGGGATTATGGGTGCCTTTGCAATGGAAACAATATATAGGGTTAGTAGGTCGAGTGATTAAAGATTGGTTGGATTGATTGATTAAACTATTATGCAAATGAAATTAAAGTAAGCAAAATTCAATGATTAATAAAGTAGAGAAAGATATAGGGGGGGAGGACTTGGGGTACTAGAGCTCACCACTAAGCTTGACTTCACTAGACACTAGCAATTGTATATTAATGGGGAAATTGACTTGTAACTTATGTGTCTGTGTGACATTAATTGAAACTAGGCATGGATGATAAATAAACATAGATTGTCAAGCCAAATCAAATGGAAAGCACAACCTATCAAATGAGACCAAAATCCATTCAATGAAACCACAATTTATGCACACATAACTATCTAGAAACATACATCTAATGCATTCATACGTATGGAACACCAAGGAACAAGAGTAGATTGTCCACCTATCTATGAATTTTAAGCAACTACACTACATCTACACTAAAGACATGAAATTTAATTAAGTAAGCTAAAGGTGTGGTACAATCCATCAAGAAACAAGTGTGAACCATCAAATAAATTGCAAGAGTGTTCAATTAAGCTCTATGTTTTGATCATCTCTAGATTAACTTCATCCATACACATAGACATGCATAAACTCCACTAAATCTAGAGAAAAGCACATGAATCATCCATTCTAGCATACATAGACATATGGTTAGAAGTAGATAATTAATTGAAAACATTAATCCATACACATCAAGTAGAAACCATAAGATATATATATAAATCCAAGATCAAAACATTGTTACAAATAAATCCCCAAAAATATACAAAGAACTAAGTCTAGGAAGCAAACTTAGGGGCTACTCTAGCCCTAAGTAGATGTCTAACCACTCATTGAAGTAGTCATCCAACCCTCAAGGGCTATCTCCATGGTAAGATTAAACTCATTCTTGATGGAAACCCTAGAAAAATGGAAGAACTCCCAAAATGTGTAAAGCTTTCTAAGCTCTAGCCTTCTCTCCAAGAGATGAGATATGATATTATGAATAACAACTAACCTACATGAATTCTATAACATCTATATATGCCCTAAAAGTGGCTAAAAATCCTTATATAGGTAGGTCAAATGTCACACCAATGGTCTGGATTCGTGCATCAAGGTCCCTCCAATGATTGCACCATGAGCCAACTTGTAATAAGTTGGAATTTGTCTTTTTTCAGACTTGGGGAAGTTCGATCGATCGAACTGTGTTGAGATCAATCAAACTTGGTTGAGATCCATCGAATGCTGCAGAGATTGATTACACTTGGCAGCGCCTTTTTGAATAAAGACAAATCTCTGAGATATTTTGGGATATTTTTGAGAAGAAGACAAAAGTGGTAGGTGGGTGATAGGTGTGGATAAGATCAAATCATTTCGATCGATCTGGGGAATGTTGGATCGATCAAACTTGTTGGATTCTTTTGGATAAGGACAAGGGCTTGGATCCATCTTAAACTATTTAGATCGATGAACTTTTGATCGATCGAAGAAATGCTGAGATCGATCGAACATGCTGAATTTCCACACTTTGCTTCATTTAGCTTCCAGTTTGCTTATTTCTTCCATTCAGCTTGAGTTAACTTCTTTAATACTCTTATTTGGCTGAATTGACTTATTTTTGGGGTAAGCGTCTGAAAAGGGTAATAATACGAAATTAGTTTAAAACAGGAAAGTAAGATAGATAGAAGTCCTAGAATACTCAAGCTTAAGGGGTTTAAATGAACACTTTTCAATGCTCATCACACCCCCAAACTTAAATGTTGCTTGTCCCTAACAATGAACTACAAAGTAAAGGAATGAAATGAACAACTATACAATTATGAACTAGAAAGCAATAAATGGATAACGCCACTTTCTTAGGGAACACGATTGCATTTAGCGTATACAACAAGCTTTTTAAACCCCTAGGTTACCCCTAGTGGATGAGTGAAGTCTCGTGAGGGTTTCCAGAAATAATACCCACAAACATTAAGCTCATTCTCACAAAAGAGGCACCAATATTGCAAACAAGCATTAGGAGAAAAGTAACTCAAGTATGCAATTTTTCAACCATTTCCAAGCAATCTCCCAAAATTTCAACATCAAGCAAACAAGTATGGTCTTCCACACATCAAGAAAATGATCATGCAAATCAAAACAACTCTAGAATCCTTTTTGAGTGGACCAGCATCAAATATGTTTCTATCTAAGCCAACTAAAGAAATGATCACATCCTTACCCTCAAACTAGCACACAAATCTAGTATCGATCATCAAGACAAAGAGTGGACCTTTTATTAAAGCTTTATTGATCTAGGTGCGCTTATTATTTTCACTCGATATTTTTTCTTTATTTTATTTTTTTTATATCCTAGAGGATCAAAGATGGAAGCATAATGCAATGTGTTGATCTATTAAGCTTTCTAGCGATCCACGAGGTCAAGCGTTAGGTCAATGACTCCCAAACCGGACGGCTTTAGGGCACTAGGTGTTTAAACACCCTTAAGGACTTACAAACTCAAATCAACTAGGCTACAAATCAAAACAACCTCCATCTATTCATTTCCCACTTCTCACCTTTTGGGAGAAGTCCTCACTTTTTTATTTGCTTGTGCAACTTTTTTTTTTTAATTTTTTAGAAAGTTCAATTATTAACCTAGAGTTTGGGCCCTTCACCTTTCGGCGCGAGAAGTTCAGTGCTTGATGAGGCTAGAATCCCGGCTACTCAATGAAAAGGGTTTGTTATCCACTTTTATCAAGATAAAAGCTTTCAATGCACTACTAGCCCAATTGGGATATAACCATTTCAATAATCAACAAAGCATGTACCCCACAAATAAATGCTAGTGTGTGCCTGTGCTAGTGTAGAATAATAGAGTGAATCTCAAAACAATCACAAAATCAGGATGATGTGGAGCACAAATGCAAGCAAGATATTAATCTTTCGAAAAATTTACTCCTAAATGGCATCCACAAGGCATACAAGGAGTATTGGACTCTCAAGTCAAGCAATTTTTAAATTTTAAGCAATATAGTTTGCAAAAGATCAAAATCGTAGTTAGTCATGGCCCAATCATAGAAAATCCCTTAAATACATAAGTCATGCTTAAAATTTTGAATTGAAAGCAAATACTGTAACAACACCCATTACCCCCAAACTTAAATGGCACAGTGTCCTCAATGTGCAAATAGAATAAAGGAAAGAGTATACCAGTGCGGCTATGGCAAAGAATGGCCAGGACAGAAATATCCAAAGTAGGCGGTATAACCCCCCCAAACTTGGTATTAACTACTGTCCTGAAAAGATGGCACTGGGAGAAAAGCTGATCAGATAACAAAGGGGACAATAATGGTGCACAGTGGACATGCAAGTGTAAATAGGATAATAAATGAACTAATCAGAGAGGAAAAGGGTGGTCCTGAAAAATTCGGGCAGCACTCTCTCACTGAAGTCACTGGGATGCACCTGATAATGGAGTCAGTCACAGATAGATATATCAATAAAAGAATATGACATCCAAAAGATCATGCATAAAATAAGAACATAAAAACAGCATATGGTACATCACAGTAATAGGGCCGATAGACTGGCCGCAAAAATATCACAACAGTATCAAAAGAGCAGTAATGTATCACAGATATAATGGAATAATGAAAGAGAGGAATAAAGATCAGGCAGATGAGATAGGGCGAGTGGGGCGTGATTCGCGTATGTCTCTGGAAATGTCTCGCAGTGCAGCCATGACATCTGTACTCTGGGAAGCAATGTCAGCTCGGATAGAGACAGTGTCTGCGTGAATGGAGACTACATCGGACTGAAGAGAGACAACGGCGTCCTCTAAAGCCTGGATACGCTTTCCAAAGCCGGGTGTCGGTGCTAGAGCCTCAGGTACCACTGGATCAGGAGAATGATGTGCATCCTGAGTCTGCTCCTGGAAATGTAATGGTGACCCGGCTGGAGAGTGATGTGGTAACTCCTATGCTGGAGGCTCCTGCTCCAGATTGATCTCTATATGTATGGCAACCGCCGGGGCGTCTGCTGGATCGTTTACTGCTGCTGGGGCTATTGCTGCCATCTTCTCCTCCTCAAGCTCCTCAGTTGCTAGAACTGCGTCCTCCATTAAACTCTTGATAAGAGCATTGTAGCTTTTATTCCACTCTTTCTTGCCATAATGGCAAGCTCCTGTCTCTGAGCGCTCATCTGGATGGAAAGGATAGCGCTGATCTCGGAGGATCTGAGTGATAAGATGGCCAAATGGGAGGAAAGTAGCTCATCTGGGCTTGGCCTTACTAATGTAAGTCGAATACAATCTCATCATCGGCATAGATACCCAGTGGCTTGTATAAAATGCATATAAAGCAACCAAAAAGTCTGAACGCCTCTGGATCTTATAGCCCGCCATAATACATTTTGGAATAATACCGAATCGTAGAACCAAAGGTCATCGGGCAGATAAGTCCGGGTGGCGAAAGTCTCGCCATCTGCATAGTGGCCAGTCAGTGCCACGGCTATGTCTGCATAAGAAGGCCTCCACTCCAAGATAGGATAATGAACATCAGGAGGGCAGACATGTGGGCATCGAGAAGATCTGGCAAGAATATCAACTGTGATCCGGATGGGGTGGCCATCAATAGTAGTGTGCAGCTTTGACAGGTTACTCGGGGCCGGCCAGAGGTTCTGGTAGAACAATCGAACAAGCCGTGGGTAAACTGGACAGGTGACTGGGGCTAAAATAGCTGAAATGCCCCTCCGGTCAATATCATCGTAAGCTGACCGGGTTAGGAGATACCGGGAGAAGAAAACAATATCAAATACTGACTTATGCGCTACCTCAAGGCGTGAGTATCTCCTGATAGGTCTATCGTGGACCTGGCCTGGCTGTGCCGGTGGTGGTGAGGGAGAAGGTACATGCTCAGTCTCAGTTGAAGAAGATGATGCAGAAGCTGAAGACTGTAGCCTAGAGTTGGCTGATGGGGACTGAGCTGGATCTGCCTTTGGATACTCCTCTAACTGCTCAGGCTGCTCAGCCTCATCAACCTACTCTGGAGCTGGCTCTGGAATGGGGTCCTGAACATGAGATGGTCCTACCTGCTCCTCTACTCTCTACCTCACTCGGCGTGTATAATGCTTACGGGCAACAGTCTTTATCCTAGCCATGACCTGCAAAACAAAAAGAAAAACACTTGCAGAATAAGTTAGTACCGGCATAAAGAATTGAAGCACAATATATTGAAACATGTATGTCAAATAAGATAGACAACTCAGAATAATAATCATGAATCTATGCAAGTGATGACGCAGCCGAATAAAAAGTGACCAAGTGAAACATGCTAAACAATATAAGTATAAAATGCATCCAATGTGGAAAATACAGGCATTGGGCATAAACAAGATAGCATGGAACACAAAAGATGGTGTGTGAAGTGTATAGGCAAATCTGTGAGGTTCGATCGATCAGGAAAAGATGAGATCGATCAAAGTTGGATCGATCTGGACTTAAGTGAGATCGATCTTTACTAGATTGATCTAAGAAAAACATAGATTGATCTAACTCCACAAAAAATGCAAACAGTCACAGATCTGTGACGTGGATGGCACGGGGGCACCCGAGCAAGCTCGTGGGTCCCATAATTCCTTAACAACACACAAATGGTCACTTGTTTGGTCAAAATCAATTTGGAAATGAAATATATACAAAAATCTATACATATATAGATACACATATATACAAGTGCTTAAAGCTTCAAATATGGAAAGAAATCAAGCATAACATCTCAGATCTAAGATGGAAACATCAAAATCATGTAGATTGAAACTCAAAAATGAAAAATCAAACTCGAAACTTACCTAATCCGAGGAGAGAAGTGGGTCGAAGGAGAGAGAGATGAGATCTGAGGTGAGGGAGAGAGATTCGAGGCTCGGGAAGCTCGCCGGAGACACGCCGGAGGTTGGGAAGATGGGGTTTGCAGTAGCGAGAGAGATGAGGGTCTGAGATCGATTGTACAAATCGATCAAAATGACCCTAGGGTTTTATTTTAAAAACTGGTCCCAACAAGTTCGATCGATCTGGAAAAATCTCAGATCAATCAAACATAAATCGATCTTGAAAGAACACAGATCGATCTATGCTTTAAATGACAAAGTATTTTTGAAAATTTTTGGATTTTTAGAAAACTGAAAATATTTTATGGATTTTTAGAAATTTTTTAAATAAAATGGAATTAAAAAGAAAATATATATATATTTTTTGGATTTTTGGATAATAAAATTAATAAAAATCTTTTGGAATTTTTGAAAATATTTTTAAGATAAAAATAAAAATAAAATAAAACTAAAAATAAAAATAAAAAAAGATAAAATGAAAATATTTTTAGATTTTTCAAAAATTTCCTAAAATTAAAAATATTTTTTGAAATTTTTGAGAATAAAATGAAATAAACTAAAAATTCAAAATATTTTTGGATTTTTATTAAATTAAAGTTCAAAATTCAAAAGAGTAGTCAAATCAAAGTCAACAAAGGGGGTACAGATCGATCAATGCAAGATCGATCTGGAAGACACTTCGATCGATCGAACAGGTGAAAACATGCAGACAAGTTCAAACGATGCACAGAGAGGCCTTTTTCATGGATCTCAAAATTTTTTCTAAGTGTGGAGTGAAGATCGATCCAAGAAAAAGTTGGATCAATCTAGGAACTTTCAGATCGATCCAAGGAAATTTTCGATCGATACACAGAGAGCTGATTTATGAAGGGAAATTTTGATCGATGGAACAGGGAAATGATTGGATGCAGGAAGGAATGTTTGATCGATCGAAACTTATTTTGAGATCAATTGAACAAGAACAAAATGCCTACTTTCAGAATGAAAGGGCATCCAGTCTCAATCATAGTTCCTATCAATGTGTATAAACCCCAAAACATATCTAGACGACGCAAGAAATGAAAGGTAAAATAGAAATGAGGGAGGAATATGGTTGTAAACCATACGAAGCATTTACTAGTCTTTAACGTCTCTAGCAAGACGTTGGGTTCTTTTAGCCTGGATCAAATATCTTGTTATGCATCCCCTCCTTGACGGGGTGAATGGATTTTTGAACCCCACCCAACAAATTGCTCCCTAAGGAACTCATTAGATTTGATTCAAACGACATTGACGGTCCTTGGTCAAAACAACTCTTGGGCTTCCATGCCCTTGGAACACTTGACTCTAATGCAACTTTTTGTGCTTTCAAGTTGGTAGACAAACCATGGAAATGTTCAACATCAAGTAAAGACTTAACTTCATCAAATTCGTGGTTTACACATTCCTCTACAACACACACTTCTTCATGTTGGTCATTGAATTCGGGGTTGGGTTAAAAATGTTCAACTTTACTTTTATATGGCCAAATAAGATTTTCATTATCCACATCCTACAATTGATGTTGGCATTTGAAGTTGCCAAGGAAGGACGACCAAGAATAATGGGAATTTGGCTCTTGGGATTTGGAACCGGTTCCGTGTCTATGACAACGAAATCGACCGAGAAGAAGAACTTATCAATTTTAATCAAAACATCTTCAATGATACCCTGGGGCTTTTTGATTGATCGGTCGGTAAGTTGTAAAACTACCGATGTTGGTTTCAAGTCTCTAAAGCCCAATTTGACATACACTGAGTATGGAAGTAGGTTAACACTTGCTCCTAAGTCTAAGAGAGCCCGATTGATGACATGGTCACCAATAATGCAAGAAGTAGTAGGTGAACCAGGGTCTTTGAACTTTGGGAAAGTGTTATGTTGCAAAATAGAGCTCACTTGCTCGGTCAAGACCACTTTTCTTGGTGCTTGGCTTTTGTTCTTCCTCTTTTGGGTGCAAAGATCTTTAAAGAACTTGGCATAAGCCGGAATTTGCTTAATTGTATCCAAAAGCGGGAGATTAATCTTCACTTGCCTAAACGTTTCAATGATTTCATTGGTCTTGGTCTTTTGTTTGTCAAGATAAATGGATCCTTTCAAGGCATCCGAAAATGGAGCTCTTGGCTCAAAAGCTTTTTCAAAATCTTTCTTTGAAATATCATCAATATAAGAAATTTTCAAGTCCTTTTTCAAATCATGCTTTGATTAATCTTTCAAATCATTTTTCAATGCTTTCTCAACATGATGATCATGCACATGCAATAAAGGAGGAATAAAATGTGAAACGGGACGGGTGTCAACTTTTGGTTGCACCGGTTCACTCTCTTCATTGGACATACCTACTTGGTTGTTCACAATCTTCCCACTTCTCAAGGTTGTCACCGCATTGACATGCTCAATTGTGGGACCTTCCGATGATGAATGAGTCTCTACAACACATTGTTGCTTTGGTGAGGCATTCAAAGGCATTTTTCCTTTCTCTCTAGCATTTAAAGTACTAGCTATTTGCCCTACTTGGGTTTCTAGCTTAGCAATGGATTGAGAATGAGAATGAAACAATTAAGTGTTCGCCTCTAGAGTGCATAAAGCGGTCAAAACTTTTTTCTTCAAAAGCGGGACTCCTAGAGTTTCCTTGAGAATATGATTAATTTGGAAAATGAGAATTAGAGAATTGGTTTCCATGTGATTGATATGATGACGATCTAAAACCTTGGGAACCTTGGTTTTACATTGGAGGAGGAACATACTGCCCTTGGAAACCACCTTGGGGAGGGTTTGAGCCTTCCCCTTAGCTTTTCCAAGAGAAATTCGGATGGTTCCTCCAACCTGGATTATAATGATTGCCATAGGGATTATTCCCTTGGTTAGCAAAAATGGCATTTACTTGCTCATGGTTGTCATTTTTCACATGTCCGTGGGGACAATTGGAAGTAGAATGTAACACACTAGAACAAGTCATACATGATTCATTAGATGCACGATGATGAACATGATTAGGGGAGGAAGGCATTTGATTCACCGAAGTTTGGTTGATAAAAAATTGATCAAACCTTTGAGATAATGATATCATCTCGGCGGCTATATCATTGGAGTTGTCAACTTGATACAAGCCAACATTCTTCCTTTCACCTAGATTTCTACCATTTTTAGAAGATAAAGATCTATGCATGGAATTTTCACTCTTACTTTTATACAATTGCCACACATAATTTTCATGCTTATCAAGATAAGAACCACCCATAGATGCATCAACCATACCCTTGTGATTATCCGGTATACTTTCAAAGAAATATTGAACTGATTGCCACTTAGGTATGTCATGATGTGGGCTCTTCCTAAGCAAGTCATTGAATCTTTCCCATGCCTCATGAAACACTTCCCCATTCCCTTGAGAAAATTCATAAATGGAAGTTCTCATGGCATTGGTCTTTGAAACCGGGTAGTACTTCTTCAAGAACTCTTGTTGCATTTCTGCCTAAGAAGTTATCGAAAAAGGCCTAAGATTGTTAAACCAATATTTTGCCTTGTCTTTGAGGGTAAAAGGAAAAAGTTTGAGTCTTAACACTTCTTCTGCCATGTCCATGTATTTCACGGTGGAACACACTTCAAGAAACTCATCCAAATGCTTATAGGGTTTTTCACTTGGAAGTCCAAGATAGTTAGGAAGCATTTGAATGGTTTGTGGTTTGATTTCATAGTGATGTGCTCTAAATGGAGGCAATTGAATGCAAGTGGGTGCATTATATTCATTAGGCACATAATGGCCTCTTAAAGCAAGAGGGGGATTTACAACCGGTAGTGCTACTCGAACACCGTGGTTAGCTTGAACCATAGGAGGTTGTGGAGCAAAGATTGATTGAGGCATTCCCAATGGAATTTGGCCTTGTTGTTGTGGTGGAATAAATGGTCTAGGCATGCCCAATGGTACTTGGATGTTTTTATGATGCACATTAGGGTGGAGGATGCCTTGTTGGTCTATGTAACCAAGGTCCTCCACATGGTCATTGTTTTGCTCCTCCATTGATGAAATGGAGTAATGAGAACTACTCTTCCCCTAGGATTACGAACAACTGATTCAAGATGAAAATTAAGAGGGACAAGAGTATGATTTAATGACCTATGACCATGCATGCACTAGTAAAATAAATAACAAGAAATAAGCAAGTAACAAACACTTCACCCTCAAAATAAATCAATCGACAAACTTCTTCCACATACATTGATCCCATACTCTTATGCTTGAACAATATGCAAAGAAAAGTAAATTCCCTCCACGCGGGCTCACGATTTATCTAAGAATGTAAATACAAGCCTTCACGCAGGCCGATGATTTAACTAGAGATTGAGTTAGAAAGATCTCACAAAGGGTCCTTAAGCAACTTCAATTAAATTTTTAAGTTTCAAGCCTTGCTATGCTTTGTAAATTTTAGATTTTTAGTCTTTTTGCCTTGCTTAGTTCCTTACTTTGAATTCTCCTTTGCACAACTTCCTTCACTCAATGCACCTAGTCAATCAAGAACAAACACAATAAGTAACTAAGGAGAAAATAAAGAAAAGACATGATCAAAATAGTACTAATTCCTATTTGTTTCCAAAACACTTCGTTGCCAATTAAATCCTCGGCAACGGCGCCAAAAACTTGGTGGTTTGAGCCGCGGTTCACCAAAAGTGTGCAAATATATGAACTAAGGGTGTGGGGTGAGTAGGGATCGTCCCAAGGGATTGTGGGCCCCTTTGTAATGGAAATAATATATAAGGTTAGTAGGTCGAGTGATCAAAGATTGGTTGGATTGATTGATTAAACTATTATGCAAATGAAATTAAAGTAAACAAAATTCAATGATTAATAAAATAGAGAAAGGTATAGGGGAGGAGGACTTAGGATACTAGAGCTCACTACTAAGCTTGACTTCACTAGACACTAGTAATTGTAAATTAATGAGGAAATTGACTTGTAACTTGTGTGTGTGTGTGTGTGTGTGTGTGTGTGTGTGTGATATTAATTGAAACTAGGCATGGATGGCAAACAAGTATAGATTGTCAAGCCAAATCAAATGAAAAATACAACCTATCAAATGAGACCAAAATCTATTCAATGAAACCATAATTTATGCACACACAACTATCTAGAAACATACATCTAATGCATTTATAAGTATGGAACACCAAGGAACAAGAGTAGATTGTCCACCTATTTATGAATTTAAAGCAACTACACTACATTTACACTAAAGACATGAAATTTAACTAAGTAAGATACATGTGTGGTACAATCCATCAAGAAATAAGTGTGAACCATCAAATAAATTGCAAGAGTGTTCAATTAAGCTCTATGTTTTGACCATCTCTAGATTAACATCATTTATACACTTAGACATGCATAAACTCCACTAAATCTAAAGAAAACCACATGAATCATCCATTCTAGCATACTTAGACATATGATTAGAAGTAGATAATCAATTGAAAGCATTAATCCATACACATCAAGTAGAAACCACAAGATATATATATAAATCCAAGATCAAAACATTGTTACAAATAAATCCCTAAAAATATACAAAGAACTAAGTCTAGGAAGTAAACTTAGGGGCTACTCTAGCCCTAAGTAGATGTCTAGCCACTCATTGAAGTAGTCATCCAACCCTTAAGGGCTATCTCCATGGTAGGAATGACCTCCTTCTTGATAAAAACCCTAAAAGAATGGAAAAACTCCCAAAATGTGTAAAGCTCTCTAATCTGTAGCCTTTTCTCTAAGATATGAGACATGATATTATGAATAACAACTAACCTACATGAATTCTATAACATCTATATATGCCCTAAAAGTGGTTAAAAATACTTATTTAGGTAGGTCAAATGTCACACTAATGGTCTGGATTCATGCACAAGGTCCCTTCAATGATTGCACCATGAGCCAACTTTTAATGAGCTGGAATTTGTCTTTTTTCGGACTTGAGGAAGTTCGATCGATCGAACTGTGTTGAGATCGATCGAACTTGGCTGAGATCCATCGAATGCTATAGAGATCGGTCATCCTTCGCGGCACCTTTTTGAATAAAGACAAATCTCTGAGATATTTTGGGATATTTTTGGGAAGAAGACAAAAGTGGTAGGTGGGTGATAGGTGTGGATAAGATCAAATCATTTCGATCGATCTGGGGAATGTTGGATCGATCAAACTTGTTAGATTCTTTTGGATAAGGATAAGGGCTTGGATCCATCTTGAACTGTTTAGATCGATGAACTTTCGATCGATCGAAGAAATGCTGAGATCGATCGAACATGCTGAATTTTCACACTTTGCTTCATTTAGCTTCCACTTTGCTCATTTCTTCCATTCAGCTTGAGTTAACTTCTTTAATGCTCTTATTTGGCTGAATTGACTTATTTTTGGGACAAGCACCTGAAAAGGGTAATAACACGAAATTAGTCTAAAACGGGAAAGTAAGATAGATAAAGGTCCAAGAATACTCAAGCTTAAGGGGTTTAAACGGACACTTTTCAGTGCTCATCATCCATGGTTTCTTTAACCATCTTCTTTAGTTTTTCATCGTCTTTTTTAGCCTCTTCAACCAGTTCATCATAAACTTCATTGTTTTCGTTATCTAAACTGTCAGAGTCAGATAAATGAATGAAATGAGGACCTCTATCAAGAAAAACGATATAAGAAAATTCATTAGTATCATCCTGAGGAGAATCATTATCACTTAAAGTAGAATTTTTAGACATAGAAACTTTCATTGCTTTTTCTTTATTCATATCCTTTTGTTCTTTCCTAGGATTAGGACAAACAATGGGTGCGTGACTTTTGCCACCACAATTCCAACAAGTAAATTCAGTTTCTTTTGAATCTTCTACTTTTTTTTCATTAAACCTAAACTTTAATGTCTTTTCAAAATTTTGAGGATTAACCATGTTGCTATTCATTCTCCTCTGTTGCCTTTGCAAAATCTGAATGAATTGCTTTGACAAGAATGTAATATCATCATCAGAGTCATCATTCACAGAATTCTCAACCTGTGTAGATTTTAAAGCAAGATTTTTCTCCTTCTGACTTAAATCAAAGTTCTGCATCTTAAAAGTTTTTAATGAACCTACCATCTCATTTACTTGACAGGTAGTCAAATCCCAATGTTCAGAGATGGTTTCAACCCTAATTTAGAATCTTTTAGGTAAAGACCTTAAGATTTTCTCACAGATTTTCTTATCACTAACTTTTTTTCCTAAGTGACACAGTTCATAAATTATTTCAAGAAGACTAGAATAAAAATTAGAAAAGGATTTATCTTCTTTTATCATGATGTTTCCAAATTTTGGATAACTTCACTTTTGAAGTTCCTTCATGAGTAACCTGCAAAATATCCTAAGCTTCTTTAGCAGTTTTACAATCAGATATTCTAACATATTCAGATGGAACAACAGAATTAATAATTGAATATAAAGCTTTGACATTAGCATCATTACGCTCAGTTTCAATAGCAGTAAAAGTAAAAGTATCTTTTAACTCTTCGATTACTTTAACATCCACAATTGTATCTACTGTAGGAGGTGTATAGCCTGATTCAACTATCGCCCAAGTTTTACCACCGGAATTTTGCAAATAAGCTCTCATCTTTGATTTCAAAAAATTGTAATTATCTCCTTTAAATAAAGGACCATGTTGATTAGAACTGCCTTCTTTCAACGCATAAGAATTGATTTCAAAAACAATTTTTGAAAACAAAATAAAACTTTCCAACAAGGATCAACTCAATGTGTAGAGATTGGCTCTGATACCAATTTGTGAGTCGTACGCAGCGGAATGTACTTAGGAAAGTTTTAGATTAATTTAAAACAGTCTGTGTCTTTTTCAAATTTATTTATTTTAGCAATAAAAAAGTTAATCACATGCAGATAAAATAAAGCAAAGTATAAAGTTAGAGATGACACCAGGATATTAACGAGGAAACCCCAGTTGATAAAATACGTTAACTGTTATAGGAAAAACCTCATGGACTGTGCAGTCCAAAGTAAACCAATCCACTATGCTTGAAACAAAGTATACCGGACTTTGACTCTGGCTCTCATATCCTATTGTTCTACCAAACACCAACTGCTGACAATCCTTAGATTTACGACTCCCCGTCCAATAGCAACTTGACCTCAGGCTTATGCTTGATATTTGTAGAAGAGTAGCAGGCAGATCAGACAACACTCCACGAATGCTCCAACCCTTTCAAAGTGTGATTACTTTTACTTCTGTTCTTCAATCGTTTGAACTTGATATAAAAGAAGATCTGTTTTATTTGATCGATGTAGATACAACTATATGATCACTATTAGGATTTGAACTCCATAACTCTAACCTAACTAGGTGAATATGTGTATGTTCTAGGAAGACAATAGAAAAATCAATTTTGATTTTCTAAGAGGGATAAACTTCCTAAGGCTTCGTATGATATATGAATAATGATGTAAAACCATTAATAAACCTATGTGTATGGCATATTTATATAGAGGTTTACAAAGTTATACTCCTTCTAAAAATAAAGGGAATTTTGTGTATAGGACTTGGAAGGAAAGTTGGATAAAAAAGGTATTAAACAGAATAAGGAAACTGGAAACCTGTTGCAATCAGGACTTCTGGAGCTGGTTCCCAATCTTGGTATCGGTTCCCAAAGGATAAAAAGTTATTCCCGAATCTTAGCTTTTGGAATCGGTTCCCAAATTAAGGTACCGGTTCCCATTTGACAGAATCCAACCTGAACTTGGATTTTCTGTATTTTTGGAACTCTGAAAATATACTATATAGGTATTTGTGTCCAAAATGGGAAACGAAGGCCTAATATGTTGTTATTTCATTTTGATGATCAATAGTACTTTCCTCTTTTGACCAACCTCTGAATTCCGCAGTCGTTGTTAAGTCGAATATGGTAATTGAAATTACAACTCGACTAGGACTCGTTTTGTTTCCAAAATATGCCAATTACAAAAATATATCTCACAAGGTGCGCCATACACGCCATGTTATTAGTATACTTACCCAATCAAATTTAACATATTATCTCGTTATTAGCAATTTTATAAGTAGATGGGCAAATTTTTTCGAAATAGTACATTATCTTTGAGTGGGTATGTAACGACCCGAACCCGTAGGTCCGAACCGTTAACCGGGTCCTTATCTGAACCCGAGGTCACCTAAGTCAAACATATCACGTCCATGGTTGAAAACTTCATTCTTAGGTCATAATTACGCTTCACAACGGCTCAATGCAAATTCCCAAGGCTGAGGGTAGATTACGTCGGAGAAAAGAACATGATGAACAAAACAGATGCACTTTGGTCGACAGAAATAGAGCTTCGGTAGGCCGAACCACCATTCTGGTCGGCCAAAATGGGAGATCCCGAGAGCATGAAAAATATCGGTCTACCAAAGTGCCATTTCGGTCGACCGAAATAGCTCTGATGAGCCTTGGACCTATTACTGCATTGCTGAAACTGAGAAAGTGAGAAATGGCCTATGTGGAAGCTTTGCAATACGCTTCAAACTTGTTCTAAAAACTCTTCAAATGGTAAAACTACAAAATATCATCATGATTATCAACATTTTGATATGATACAACATCAACAACTCCATTTATATAAGAAGTATGCTTAGTCTTTACAATTCATCCAAATTTACATCAAAATAGAACTAAGGCTCATAATTGGATTACAAGGCCGTACTGACAAGTTTAATTACATTCCAAAATAAAGCTTTTACAAAGGAATGGTTCAATGACACAAAAGATAACAAAAATGAACTTCTAACACCCATCAAGCTTGTGGTGGATTGTTATCCGCCACCTCCTTCCCATGACTTGAAAAATGTTAAATGTAAGGGCTGAGCAAATTGCTTGGTAGGTGGTGCCTAAGACATACCTCTTGTGACCCCGAGAATCCAATAATGAATAGAACAATAGGGAACATGGTTATGCTATGCCGGGAGGAATACAACATCAATTTCAAATCCAAATGAACAATATGGTGCTATGAAATGCAATGTCGTACTATGTCGCTCCTCCATTTTCAAAACCATACATTACTTTTCAAACATTTAATATAACCTGTCCCTCGATGACTCCTCGGTGACACGAGAGAAGGATTGTTACTATCCCTGACCCTTGGTACCTCCGCGGCGTCATTTAGGGCACAGATAGCTTAAGCACGCTAGGGTGATTTGCCTACTTCCTTCTAGGTTATATTAACGCCACGGACCCTCGGTACCTCTTCGGCGTCCGGGTTTTCTCAAAAACCCTTTGTCAAAACTTTTTCCCAAAAGCCCCCTTTTTTTTTTTTTTTTTTTTCCATTTCAAATCAAATCTTTCCCCATTCTATGCCCAATGATGTCATGAATGCATCATGCTTTTCAACACTATTACAAGGATAAACCATACACCAAACAAGTCAAATATTCACAATATAGTAGACTTTGAAGAAATATTTCCAATAATAGCCACATGCTATCATATTGCAAAATCTAGTAATTCAATATAATAGGCATAGAAAATTTACACTTATGCATGCTTTCATATACAAGACTAATTAATACACATAATCACATACTCCATTTACACAATTAAGTCATCTTAAAACAAAATCAACTTAATCTAGCATGTTAGGCAACAAATAACAAGAATTTAACTCACAAAGGCACAAAAATACATGGAATAGAGACCCCTACCTCAAGGAAGATGAAAACCCCCCAAATGGGTCCAAAAATTCAAAATTCCTAGGGTGGTCAAAAGTGTGAATGGCTTATATCAACATATAGATCTCGTCGTGCTCTTCTTTTTGCCGCAAATGGCACCCTAAACTCCCAAGGCTGAAAAAGTAATCAAAGATTGAAGTTTCACTTGAAAAGAAAAAAGAAAAATGAAGATAAAGAGGGAGAGAAGGAAAGTGCCAGGGAGTGAGAGAAGGATGGAGGCCAAAATGGCCTCTTGGCCACTAATTTAATTAGTGGAAAGTGGGTCCCACCACAAAATTTTAAAATTCTATTTTCTCATTTTCTGTTGCACCACATAAATATATATGTACACAAACTATATAAAACCCACATAAAACACATTAAATATTATAAACGATATGCAAATGGATCCAACTAAAATCCTCATATGCAATAATTCCTATAGCAGGTCCCACGCGATACTGTCCGTGCCGAAAAGCGAAAAAAATGCAAAAATGAAAAACCTTGCATTTTCAAGAGTCCTGAACTCAGTGGAATGCTCCAACTAACTCTCTAACACACTTGGCACACCCCACGGTGTCCGGCACGTAAAATATAAAAAGACAAAATGCCCTTGCAACAACGGAAAATTCCAAAAATGAAAATGACGAAAAATGAAAACATTACAATCTCCCCAACTTAAAAGGATTTTGTCCCCGCAATCAAGCCATACCTGAGGGAGAAAACAACGCTGGGTACTTGGAACGAACCTTCTATTCAAGCTCCTAAGTAACCTCCTCAACTCCGTGATGTTTCCAAAGAACTTTTACTAGCGGTATCGTCTTATCCCTTAACATCTTCTGTCGTGTGTCAAGGATCTGAATGAGACATCCTCATCAATAGTTACATCAACCCAATCCAAAACGTGAGATGGATCCAGCTCATACTTCCGTAGCATCGACACATGAAAAACATTATGAACCCTGTCCATTTGTGGTGGCAATGTGAGTCTGTAGGCAACCTCTCCTACATGGTTTAAAATCTCAAAAGGTCCAATGAATCGTAATGATAACTTGTCATTCTTCCCAAACCTCATTAAACCCATCCATGGAGAAACCCGTAGAAAAATGTGGTCTCCCACCTCAAAAGATAGCGGTCGTCTCTGCTTATCTGCATAACTCTTCTATCGGCTCTGAGCTGTGAGCAATCTTTGTTTGATCAGCTTAATCTTCTCAGTAGTCTCGAGTACAACGTCGGGTCCTAAGACGGCTGTTTCGCCTACCTTAGTCCAACAGACTAGAGACCTATAAGGTCTGCCATACAACGCCTCAAATGGAGCCATTTCAATGCTCGCTTGATAACTGTTGTTGTAGGGAAACTCAATGAGTAGAAGGTGATCCTCCTAACCACCTCCCAAATTAAGAACACAGGCCTGAAGCATATCCTCTAAGATCTGGATGGTACGCTCTGATTGGCCGTCTGTCTGTGGATAGAATGCTGTACTAAGGTGCAACGCTAAGCCAAACGCTGCTTGAAGTCCTTCCCAGAACTTCGAAGTGAACTTGGCATCCCTATCTGAAACAATGGCTATTAAAACTCCATGTAACCTTACAATCTCATTCATGTACAAAACACCAAGTGCCTCTGCGTCATCTGCGGCCTTAATAGGCAGAAAGTGAGCCGTCTTGGTCAGTCTATCAATGATGACCCATACGGCCTCATTACCTCTCCGGTACTTAGGAAAACCTGTCACAAAATCCATAGCAATATGCTCCCATTTCTACTGCGCTACAGGCAATGGTTGCAATAAACCAGCTGGTTTCTGATGCTCGGCCTTTACCTACTGATAAGTAAGGCACTTAGCCACAAACTATGCCATATCTTTTTTCATTCCATTCCACCAATACTGTCTTCTCAAATTATGATACATCTTGGTACCGCCTGGATAAACTGTAAAACGGGAAGTGTGAAATTCCTGTAAGATGTCATCATGACAAACTGTAGAAATAACCAATAGACCCCTGAATCGTAAACCTTATTCTACATGTAAGGTCAAATCTTTTACTGTCTCGCCACTGGAGATCAAAGCGTTAATGGCATCTAAGTCCGAATCCTGTCTCTGTTAATCAATCACTCGTATGACAAAAGTAGGTTGAGCCACAAGACTAAACAAGAATACCAACTCACCTTAAACCTCATCATCAAAACAATGCAATCCCATCGCTGCCAGATCCTCAAGCATCTTCCACTCCCGAATAGCTAATCCAGCCAAAGTCTCACGAGATTTCTGGCTTAAGGCATTAGCTACCACATTTGCCTTGCCCGGATGATACTGCAAGTCAAAGTTGTAGTACTCCAAGAACTCAACCCATCGTTTCTGTCTGTTATTCAAATCCTTTTAGGAGAAAAGGTACTTGAGACTTTTGTGATCCGAGAACACCTTGAATCGCTCATCATACAAATAGTGTCTCCAACACTTCAAGGCAAAAACAACTGCTGCCAACTTCAAGTCGTGAGTAGGGTAGTTGTACTCAAGAGTCTTTAACTGTCGAGACCCATAAGCCACTACTCTACCACCCTGCATCAGTACACAACCCAAACCGTCACGTGAAGCGTCACAATAGATCACATAAACCAAGCCACGCTCAGGTATCACCAACACTGGAGCTACAGTCAACCTTGTCTTCAATTCCTGTAAGCAAGACTCACAGGCTTCATTCTAAGTAAACTTAATCCTTTTTCGGGTCAAGCGAGTCATAGGCACTGCTAAGCGAGAAAAATCCTTCACAAATCTACGGTAATAACCCGCTAAACCAAGAAAACTGCAGATCTCAAACACATTCTTGGGTTGCTCCCAATTCAAAACTGCCTCTATCTTTGATGGATCAACCGATACTCCACCTTTTGAAACAACATGCCCCAAAAAGTTCACCTCTCGTAACCAAAACTCACACTTCTCATATTTGGCATACAATCGGTGCTCCTGTAGAATCTGCAACACAATACTTAAATGGATCTCGTGTTCCTCCTGAGATCGTGAATACACAAAGATGTCATCCACGAAAACTACCATAAACTGGTCCAAGTAATCGTGGAAGACACGGTTCATTAGATCTATGAATGCTGCTGGCGCATTAGTCATGTCAAAAGGTATAACATGGAACTCATAATGTCCATACCGTGTGCGGAACGCCATCTTTGAGATATCTTCATCCCTAACCTGTAACTAATAATAGCCTGATCTCAAGTCAATCTTTGAAAAACAACTGGCTCCCCTCAACTGATCAAACAAATCATCTATCATTTGGCAAATGATACTTGTTCTTAATGGCAGTATGATTCAACTTCCTGTAATCAATGCACAACCTCAAAGAACCATCTTTCTTTTTAGCAAACAAGACCGGTGCACCCCACGGTGACACACTTGGTCGGATGAAACCTTTCATCCTCAATTCATCAAGTTGCTTCTTTAATTCTTTTAACTCAACTAGTGCCATATGATACGATGCCATAGAGATTGGCGCAGTACCGAGCATCAAATCAATGGTAAACTCCACTTCTCGATGTGGAGGCAACTCTGTCAAGTCTTCCGGAAAGACATCTAAAAATTCACGAACAACTGTCGGATAAACCCTTTCCACAACATCATCTTTTTTGGCTAAAAGACTAGCTAAGAAGTAATTACTATGACTTCTTCCACGAATCCCGTAAAATGATGAAGTGTGGGAATCATTCCGATCTCCCATGAAAAAGAAACAATCCCCTTCGGGAGTGCAAACTGTGACTTTCTTCTGAAGCAATCGATCGTAACATGAAATGAAACCAACTAATCCATCCTGAGAATGACATCAAAACCAGTCATCTCCAGGAGGATGAGGTCAACCCCGAAAGTCCGTTTGACTATCACAATGGAACAATCCCTCACAATTTTACTCAAAGACACCGAAACCCCAACTGGTGTATCAACACATAACGCCCGATCCATGAGACTGACCTCTAACCCCGATGCAAATGAAAATGATAATGAGATGAAGAAATGAGATGCATCAGAGTCGAACAATACAAGGGCCCAAGAAACAAACACTAGAGAACTGATGGTCCAAAAGATGCATCGGCCTGTGCAAGTGCAAAAACACGTCCCTACGGTGCCTGTGCCTGAGAACTACCAACTTGAACACCTGACTGCTGCACTAATAAAGTAGGATTATCCCTTCTAACTGGCCGTGAACCTTGAGAAGACATGGCGGCTGTGGTGGTGGCGGTGGTCTGAAACTTGACTGAGCTGTAGCCGACTATGACGGCCTCTGTTGTAACCTTCTGCCATTGCCGGTGCCTGCTCTTTGATTAGGACAATCCTGAATTATATGGCCTTGTTGGCCACACCTATAATAAGCTCTCGATGCTGTAGGAACTGCAGATGATTTCATAGGATAATTGGACTTGTAATGTCCAGGCTACTGATATTGAAAACAAACGACTCCACTATTCTTTGACCCAGCTGGCATAGGAGTAGTAGGAGCAGATCGTGCAGACTGCTGCCTCTAAAACTGGGATGAACTACCCTTGTTCCTCTTCCATGACTGCCTTTCTAAAGATGGTCCTGCATTTATCTTTTGCATCCACTGTTCTCTTCCTGCATTTCTATCTTTAGCTTCCGCCTCTAGCATCAATGCTCATTTGGTAATGAAGACCGGAAACAAACTTCCGAGTTTTGTCAGCTTTATTCCTCACTATCTTTGGAGCAAAGCGGGAAAGAAAAGTGAACTTGTTCTCGTATTCTGTCGCAGACATATTGCCTTGGATAATGTGATACCCCTCGGATCCGAGACACGGGTTGATCAGGCCCAGGCCCAAACCCGAGGGAAATATCAAACAATTAATATATAACCGAACACAGAATACAAGATGAAATAAATAATAACAATAAGCTGAAAGAATACTAATTGAAATCCTCAAAATATCATTAATGAAAACTATTAAATCTAAACTCTAAAACTCCATAAGTTACAACTAGGGAATCCATCTAGTGGACCCCTTATTATTAAAAATCCTAATTGAAACTAAAATAACTGAAATATAAACTTAAGGTAAACAAAGAAAAGATTCCTACATAGTTGGAGGAATGAATGTCTATATCTGCTCTGCACGTCCAAGCTCTAACCCTGGAACTGACGAACACCTGAAAAATAAGAGAGTGGGTCAGGCCCACATGTAAGTCCTATTTTACTACGATCCAAACAGTAATCCGATACGCAGATATATCCTAGGAAGACTCAATAATATTTAGAGTAGTCCATATGTATATATATAGTACATAATATAGGATGCTCTCTAGTCCAGTAGGTCTGTCTCAGCCTGAGTAGAGATACCATGCAAATCGCACAATAATGTGGTCATGTGTACCTAGACCTACCAGGGAACAACACCTATGTCCAGTTATCCATCCTAAGTGATATAAGCGCCCTAACCATGGTCCTGAGACTCAAGCTCATACCATGGTACCATATAGTAAATATATAAATCCTTGTACTCCTAATACAAAATATCAACCATCTGTATTGTGGTTTGATATATGTATCACCAATCCATCCTAAAACCACCATAGATCATTCAATCGTTTTATTAATATGACACAAATATGAGATGAACTTAACCTTTTTGGTTAATCCATCATTAAATCCAGATTAGGTAAAACACAGTGTTTGAAAACAGTCCATACCCAGTACGCCACCGTCCCATACCGGTGCATACAATCCTCCATCCAACACAGTTAACAAAAATAGCACCTTATACATTTATTAACTATACTCTAGAACCAACATACAACCAATCTAATCTGTGTATGATTCAAATATATATCCAGTATATGATCTAGAAGTCACATTCTAGTCCTTTAAAATGTTAGAGTAAAACACAGCAACTAACTCCTCTAAAACAGTACCATAACTTGATGCAATAACTAGTATAGTTAAACATCAATTAATTTCCATTTAAGCATACCTATATAGTTTCCCAGAATATGTAATATATGGTTATACAACAGTTGAACCATGAACAACAGTTTAAAATTATGCTAGAAACCAAAGTGCTTTATAGGAACAGCAAACAATGTCAATGTAAAAATCAACCTTCCACATGCAGTGTATTAATTAACTGTAGGTTATTTCATGATTTAAAATTAATACAAACATGCTTCCCAATCCATTTAAAACTTTAGAACAGTTTTATAAACCATCCACAGCCCCTAGAGTAACTCAAGAAACCCTCCTACAGGCCAACCGGAAGTCAGAAATGTGAAAAATAAAAAAAATAAAAGAGGAGCCGCCTCCACCAAAAGTGGAGCCGCCTCTCCCCTTGGTGGAGCCGGCTCCACCCCTTTGTGGAGCCGCCTCTCCTCCTTTGAGAGCCGTATCCCCTATTCTGGGCATCTTCTTCGCCTCCGACGAAGTGCAGAAACTCTGTACAGTTTTTATAGCTTATTAAGGAGTTCAATTGCAGTCCTAGAATCCATTAAAATCATGCATTCAATCCCAAATACATAAGGTTAAGCAAAATTAAAACTCACGCAAACAGTTTATTATTAAAAGAGCAACGTCCTACTCACAACAGAATTATGCAATGACTTAACAGTCGATTCAACATGCTTCCAAGATTAATATTACTTCAACTTAATCTGTTTAAGTGCTTAATTAATCCCTGGAGTCCACTAGGCATGCATAGAACACGAATTAAAGGGAAGGAGAAGAATAGTGACTTGCCTTTGAGTTTCAGATTTGAAACTCTAAACTGTCGTATCCTGAATTTTCTGACGAGGACTCCGACCGTTGTTCCACCTTCGTCACTCTAGGTTTAGTCTCAGTTGAAACCCACAACCCCAACTTCCTTCCTCTCTATAACTCTCTCAAGTTCTCCTCTTTGCTTCTCCCAAAACCACAACTATTACTCTCTGTATGTTCTCTTTGTTTCACAGTGTGACTATGAGAACTAGGATTGTGTTTCTAACCCTAAACCAACGTAGAATATGCATATATATAGACTTTTAAATTCTAAACCCTAATCCTTATACAACTCGGCCCATTGAAAAACCTAGGTTTAAACAGTGCCGGCTACATGAACTTACGTAAATTTATACCCACAAGAAATATAATAACAGTGACTTAAATAAAGAAATAAAAACAACATTTAACAACCAATTAAATAATTAAAACAATTAAATAATTAACAATTAATCAAATAACTAACAATTAATCAAATAATTAACAATTTATTAAAATACATGCAAGTTAATCAACAAAATAATAAAAACAATTAATCCAATAAAAAGACCATGAAATCAAAAATAAAATACCAAAAATATCCTTTTAAAATTAGGGGTATTACAGATAAGGCCATTAAATTGTTCCCTTAGCTCCCATCTCTTAGTAACCGGAAATTACTTCTCATAAAATAACTCCTTAAATATCTCCCAATTTATCTCTTCAACCTTATGCTGATTGGTAACCAACTTCCACTAAAGCTTGGCGTCATTGGAAAACTTATAGGTAGCCAAGTTCATTTTCACGTGATCATCCGTCACATCTATAGAAGTTAAGTGGGTTTTCACTTGATCCATATAGTCATCCATTTCCATTGGATCCGCACAGCCCTCAAACATCACCGGCATCAACTTAAAAAATCCTACAATTAACTTGAGACGCTTCTCTGTTGTCGTCTCCTCTACCTGAACTACCGGTTGCGGTACCGGTTGCGAAAGAGTAGCAATTGTAGCCCTTAAGGCACTTTGCAGCAAACGGTTCAATATTAGATCTGCCGAACCTTCACCCTCTTCAACGAGTGTCATAACATCATCCCTCCTAGTGGAGACATCTTTAGGGGGAATCAAGTCCCTAAAAAGTGTATCCTCATTAATTTGCTTCGCTGGATTGGAGCTAGAGCTCTCACCAATATCACCTCTTATCAGCCTAAGGCCAACACCCCTTGGTTCCTTTCGTGGTGGCATCGTGCTATATAACGAGAAAAAAATTCAATAACATAGACACTAAAGCCCAACTATGGACGACTCATCAAAATGATGCAAGACTAACACTTAGCATGCGAAACGATAACACAAATATATCAACAAAAGCATATAAGCATATAAGCATGTAAGCAAGTAGTCAGTTAAGCATACTTTTCAAATAACAAAACACTTTAACAAATAGCCACATAAACAATGCAAATGCCGTCCCATGCAACCCTAGGTTGGCCTTTACCCGTTGTCTTAATGGTTTTCGAACCATTACTCTAATACCAATTATGTAATGACCCAAACCAGTAGGTCCGAACCATTAATCGGGTCTTTATCCAAACCCGAGGTCACCTAAGTCAAACACATCACGTCCAGGGTTGAAAACTTCATTCTTAGGTCATAATTATGCTTCACAATGGTTCAATGCAAATTCCCAAGGCTGAGGGTAGATTACGTCAGAGAAAAGAACATGAAGAACAGAACAGATGCACTTCGGTCAACCGAAATAGAGCTTCGGTCGGCTGAAGCAACCTCCTTTGTACCGGTCGGCTGAACCACCATTCCGGTAGGCCGAAATGGGAGATCCCGAGAGCATGAAAAACATCGGTCGACCGAAGTGCCATTTCGGTCGACCAAAATGGCTCTGATGAGCCTTGGACCTACTACTGCATTGCTGAAACTGAGAAAGTGAGAAATGGCCTATGTGGAAGCTTTGCGATATGCTTCAAACATGTTCTAAAAACTCTTCAAATGGCAAAACTACATAATATGGTCATGATTATCAACATTTTGATATGATACAACATTAATAACTCCATTCATATAAGAAGTAATGCTTAGTCTTTACAATTTGTCCAAATTTACATCAAAATAGAGCTAAGGCTCATAATTGGATTACAAGGCCATACCGACAAGTTTAAATACATTCCAAAATAAAGCTTTTACAAAGGAATGGTTCAATGACACAAAAGATAACAAAAATGAACTTCTAACACCCATCAAGCTTGCGGTGGATTGTCATCCGCCACCTCCTTCCCATGACCTGAAAAATGTTAAATATAAGGGGTGAGTAAATTGCTCAGTAGGTGGTGCCTAAGGCATACCTCTTGTGACCCCATGAATCTAACGATGAATAGAACAATAGGGAACAGGATCATGCTATGCCAGGAGAAATACAACATCAATTTCAAATCCAAATAAACAATGTGGTGCTATGAAATGCAATGCCGTACTATGTCGCTCCCTTATTTTCCAAACCATACATCATTTTTCAAACAGTTAATATAACCTGCCCCTCGGTGACTCCTTGGCGACACGAGAGAAGGATTGGCTACTATCCCTGACCCTTGGTACCTCCGCAGCGTCATTTAACCACGCTAGGGTAATTTCCCTAGTTCCCTCTAGGTTACATTAATGCCATGAACCCTTGGTACCTTCTCAGCGTCCGGGTTTTCTCAAAAACCCTTTGTCAGAACTTTTTCCCAAAAGCCCCCCCCCCCCCTTTTTTTTCCATTTCAAATCAAATCTTTCCCCATTTTATGCCCAATGATGTGCATGAATACATCATACTTTTCAACACTATCACAAGGATAAACCATACACCAACAAGTCAAATATTCACAATATAGTAGACTTTGAAGAAATATTTCCAATAATAGCCACATGCTATCATATTGCAAAATCTAGAAATTAACTATAATAGGCATAAAAAATTTACACTTATGCATGCTTTCATATACAAGACTAATTAATACACATAATCACATACTCCATTTACACAATTAAGTCATCTTAAAACAAAATCAACTCAATCTAGCATGTCAGGTAACAAATAACAAGAATTTAACACACAAAGGCACAAGAATACATGGATTAGAGACCCCTACCTCAAGGAGGATGAAAACCCCCAAAATGGGTCCAAAAATTCAAAATTCCTAGGTTGGCCAAAAGTGTGAATGGCTTATATCAATGTGTAGATCTCGCTGTGCTCTCCGTTTTGCCGCAATGACACCCAAAAACTCCCAAAGATGAAAAAGCAATCAAAGATTGAAGTTTCACTTGAAAAGAAAAAAGAAAAATGAAGATAAAGAGGGACAGAAGGAAAATGCCGAGGAGAGAGAGAAGGATGGAGGCCAAAATAGCCTCTTGGCCACTAATTTAATTAGTGGAAAGTGGGTCCCACCACAAAATTTTAAAATTCTATTTTCTCATTTTCTTTTGCACCACATAAATATATATGTACACAAACTATATAAAATTCACATAAAACATATCAAATAATATAAATGATATGCAAATGGACCCAACTAAAATCTCCATATGCAACAATTCTGGTAGCGGGTCCCACACGGGACCGTCCGGCCTGAAAAATGAAAAAAATACAAAAATGACAAACCTTACATTTTCAAGAGTCCTGAACTTAATGGAATGCTCCAACCAATTCTCCAACACACCCGGCGCACCCCACGGTCTCTGGCACGCAAAACGTAAAAAGGCGAAAATGCCCTTGCAACAACAGAAAATTCCAAAAATGAAGAATGACAAAAAATGGAGACATTACAAGGTATACCAATGACGTGGTGTGCACAATGCACCTAATATTTACTCGTAGGGAGGAAGGAAAAGGCCGGTGGAGGGAAAATAAGAAAGAAGAAATGAACTCCTTTCGTTTGGTAGAGAGAAGGCTAGGAAAAAAAAAGAAAAGAAAAAAAGATAATGGATCAGTGATCATTTCTCCTTCACAAATTTTCAATCCACCAAATTGGATGGAAGACGCGGTCATATGAGCAATATCAAATTTTAGTCTTTGTTTTGTAATTTTTTTATGCGATTATTTTATTAAAAATATAACATAAAATTGTGTAATTCACAAGGGAGATTGATCGAACTTTTAGTATAATTATATGTAGTTTTTTTTATGCGATTATTTTAATGTTATATGATTGTTGGGTTCTGTGATTTGAATTCGATGTGTGACTAGTGTTATGGGACAAGTGGACAGATTCAAGTTATTTGGAATCAGTTCAACTTTTTCTTAAACTAGTTGAACGTGATGGTAACTCGAATTGAATCAATTCAAGAAAAGTTGAACCAATTGGATGTGGAAGCTAAAAGACTTGGGTTTGAAGGCTCTGTGAGTCGTACGCAGCGGAATGTATTTTAAGAAAGTTTTAGGTTTTGTAAAACATATCTATGTCGTTACTAAATTTACTTATTTTAGCACTTAAACAGTTAATCACATGCAGTAAAATAAAGCAAAGTATAAAGTTAGAGATGAAACTAGGATTTTAGCGAGGATTGATAAAATACGTCAATTGTTATGGGAAAATCCTCGTGGATTTCTGCAGTCCAAAGAAAAGCAATCCACTATGCTTGAAACAAAGTATACCGAACTTTGACTCTGGCTCACACCCTGTCGCTCTACCCAACACCAACTGCTGACGATCCACTGGCTTTGCGACTCCCCGTCCAATAACAACTTTACCTCAGGCTTACACTCGATATTCGTAGAAGAGTAACAGGTAGATCAGACAGCACTTTACGAATGCTACAACCCTTCCAAAGTGTGATTGCGCTTACTTCTGTTCTTCAACCGTCTGAAAGATGTAGAAGAAGATCTGCTTCGTCTGTTTTATGTTAATACGACTGTATGATCACGATCAGGATTCGAACACCACAACTCTAAACTATATGTTTATGTGTATGTGTTCTAGAAAGATATCAGAAAAATCAACTCTGATTTTCTGCAAAGAGAATCTTCTTAAGGCTTTGAATAATATCTAAATAATAATGTAAAAGCCCTGAATAAACCAATGTATATGACATGGTTTATATAGAGTTTAGAATGACCTAATCGCTCTGAAAATAAGAAAAAATTCGTGCATAGGATTTGGTACAATTCTAAACCAACTGGGAAACAATTCAGAATAAGGAAACTGTAATTGTATAGCAATCAGGACTTCTTGAACCGATTCAAAGAAGCTGAACCGGTTCAAGTTTGGCAGAGACTCAAATTTGAGCATCTTGAACCGGTTCAAGGAAGCTGAACTGGTTCAAGGTTGGCAGACCAGAATATTTTGGTTCCTTCAGCCTAGTTTCATTCTACAGTGATTTTTGACCAAAATGGTAAGTGTAGAATGTGTCCAACCTTATTTAGAATCCTTCCTATATGGTGTTCTTACCTTTTTCCTCAAAAATCTTCAAGTATGATAAGTTTGAACTCCTTCCCAGTTCCGTAGTCCCTGTAGAACTTGATAACTTGTAGAACAAGTAAATTGAATTACAACACAACTTGGACTTGTTATGTCTACAACAATTGCCAAAATAAATTAATATCTCACAATCTCCTCCTTTGATAATTTCGTGACAAAACCCTAAAAATAGTTTTTGCAATCGACCCAAAGCAGAAAAGTAAATTACATTATTTGCTTAAAGGCAAAAATACAGAATAGGAACACTGTTCTTCTTGGATTTAAGGCTTAACCTGTTTCCTGCACACTATTAAGCAATAATTACCGGTGAAGTTTAATAATTAAAAATTTATAAGAAATCTCCAGAAGTAAAAAATCCAAAAATTTATAAGAACTCCCCCTTAACATCAAATTTGGTTGGTTCTATCTCCCCATTTTTGTAACAAATTGACAAAGCATAGAGATAAAACATATAACAGATTATTCCAATCCAAAGAAGTCAATTAAAGCATTTTGAAGTCATGAAAAACATATTCCAAGAATATCCAAAAACAAAGACAAGTGGTGCAATAACTAAACAAAACATGATGTCAGGATGCATGAAAAATCACATTAAAAGCAGCATCATGTCCCCTCAACCACTCAGAGACAGTAAACACCATTCTTAGTTTTTACCACTCTCCCCCTCATCCTCATCCTCATCTGTATATTCATCCCCATCTTCATCATCTTCCTCATCTTCAGCTTGCAGAGATGGATCTGGAGGTACAGGCCTATAAACATTATCATCTGGAGCTCTTGACTGCTGTCCTCTCAACTGAGTCATCTACAGTTTGAGATCCCGGATCTCAACCATTATCCTATCAAACAACGAATTCTGATGCTGAAGTAGATGAGAATACATGACATTGGCATCTGCTCTTGTGAAATTTCCTTTTGGAGGAAATATCTGAGTAATTTCTAAAACCTGTGACGACCCTTCATCAACAGTTCTCCTATCTCTTCTAGCATTCTCCTGAGCAGTCTTTGACTTGTTCAAAGAACGAGGATCTAACTCAGTCATGATAGGCTTATGGTAAGCCTTTGGAGGGATTTGTACATTCTTCTTTTTAAGAATTTCCATGATGATCATCGGAAACGAAGAAGAATACTTGCACGAATTTTTCTTGTAATGAGATATCATAATCTGCACAATGGAGTAGTCAAGCAGAATATTCTCATTATTAGCAAGAAAATAAAGTACTGGAGCTCGCTCGAGAGGTAATTCATCTTTCTTTCCGAAGTAACCCAGATTAGCCATAGCAAACAAGTTGAAGAAAGCAGCTTCATCTGTCAGGAATCGAGCTAGAATACTATCTTAGTTCAAAGAAGAGTTTGGCACACATATCTTCGGAACAACCCGTGAAAAAGCAGGGCCTGTAACTGTCAAAGGCAGAGTATGTCCCGACAACTGACAATTTTCCGAAAGGCTACGGATAGTTGCAATATCCTGCTCATCAACTGTATAATCAACTCCAAATAAAGAGACAATGAAGTAGGAGTCATGAACCTCACAGATATTAGCATAGAAATAGCTAATCATATTCGGACAATAAATGCCTTTGTCAAGCTTAGTGAAGAAAAGCCAATTATGTGACTTGATGTAGTTCACTAACGCACGTCCTGCAGTGTCTTGAAGTTTCTGAAGATTGACATTCCTTTCTGTTTTTATAGGACCATCTCGATAAACAGAGAGATAAACTCTCCAAGCTTCGTCATTGTAAAAATGGGACTCATCAAATTCTATCTTACCAATGCTAGAAATTGACAGATATCTCATTGGAGTCATGCCAGGTGCTTGTGAACCACTTTGAGGTTCTTGGATGGAGATGTCGGTTCGGAATCTTTTTGGTGGTCTAGGATTAGCAATTCATTTCCCCTTTGCTTCCTTAGTCAATTTAGGAGCCATGTTCTTTAAAAAAAATTTCACTTTGAAGCTTGCAACTCTTTCAGGAATTTTATCAAACACTTGGTGTGCAACCCCAAAAGTGTTGATAGTATGGCTTGATTTCTTCTTCAATCTTCTCCAAAATCATCAACAATTGCAAACTTGTATTTCCCTAGCACAATGAAGCTTTAATTTCTTCAATCCACCGACAACTTAACCAATCCTCTAAGATTTTAATCCCAAACTCCACAAAACTCATTGAAACCCATTTTTTTTTTTTTAACCTCAATTCTTCACACAATTTCTTCAATCTTTGATTTTAATCTCCAATGCATGTAATGATCAATATTATTGTATGAAATGATAATAAAGATGTAATATAATGTGTATGGATATATATATATATATATATATATATATGTATATATATATATATATATATATATAAGTTGTGAATTGATATGGAGTGAATGAGAGCAAGAGAGATGAAGAGACTATACAAAAATGAGGCCTGAAGCATGTTTTAAACCCAAAAACCGGAGCCTTTGAACCGGTTCAAGAAGGGCAGTGCACTTTGGTGCACAAAGTTTGAATCGGTTCAGCTATCTTGAACCGGTTCAAGATAGACAATGCACACTTATGCACAAGGCTAGAACCGGTTCAAGACCACCAGTCTTGAATTCTCAGAAAAATTTTAAACAAAATGTTTTAAATTGTTTCCAGTAAAAAATATTAACACATCGGTGATTAAAACTATCAACAAAAACAAACTAAAAACCTAAAAATCAAAATCTTTTTGAATTTTCCAAATTTTTTAATCAATTTTTATTATTTATTTATTTATTTATCATTAGAACTAAAAACTAAATTACCAATCATTAAAATCATCCAATCAACACATGATTCAAAACCTTTTCAGAGAATATTAAGAATATCTTAGAGAGCAAATATTCGACTCCACAAATTCTTTAATTGTTTTAAATCTCAGAAAGTAATCACAACATGAAATCAAACTTGCAAATTTTAATAGAAAATTTAGAAATTAATCTAGCTAGTTCATGTGTGTGTGTGAAATGCAATCTAATCCATCTTCAGTTAAATTTCAACAGATCATTATCTAAACCTTATTGATCGAAAAACATCAAGATAAAATTGTTTTGAGCAATTTTTCTAAGCAAGACGGCTTTCACTCTAAAGAGTAGTCAGTAATTCCCCAAGTCAACTTATCTCCACTTTTCATTTCAATTCACAGTTTAATAGGAGCTTTCGATCAAATCTTAATAGATAGCCTTTTCCTTAGCAACTTATTTAGAAATTTTTTTTTTCAGGCTGAATATTATTTTTTTCAATCAAAATTTTTTTTTAGCTCCTATTTTTTTTTTTTTAACAGTAACCTTTATAACTTTTGTGAACAATAAACTCTAGTCAACAGATCAAGAGATTTTCAACCAAATTTGTCAGAAATGGACTAGTGCACAAAAGTCCATGAACTTAAAGGATTCAAATCTAAAAATCCCTTAAACAATGCAAATCCTCTTTCAATGTATAGATTACAGACCAAGATTATATTTTTATTCAAATTATCATGTGTCTAAATTTGAATTCAAAGATAGATCATAAATTCTTTAAAAGAATTTTCACATGTGTATCAAGAAAATTATGATCAGAAACTCAAACCCTAACTAAACCCTAACAAGTGATCTAATGGCAACAAAATTTTCTTTTAAACACAAGCCATGATCACTGAATTTTGTAGGACTTAGTTTGAAGGTGAAGTCCTCTTGGAAACTAGTTCCATGGACTCAACAGGCACATAATTGATCAAATCAGACTTTTTGATCCACATAGCTTTCACTTTCACTTCTTGAAATTCTCTTTCATTCTTTACCTCTTTCTTAGGCAAATTTTCAGCATTAGAAAACTTAGGTGACACAAAAACCTTTTTCTTTGCATGAATATCATGAGAATGAAAATCAGAAAAATCTTTCTTTTTCCAGGGTGAATTCCTCTTAGCACGAAAATTTCTAGGTTTATTCCAATTTTGCTTCCTAGCATGAAACCTATTTTGTGTAAATGAATTATAACCATGAAAATCATAAAAAAGAATTATCTCTTTTCTTTTTATAACAATAGTGTTGACTATGTCCAGTTCTACCACAATAAGAACAATAAGCATATTGGACACATTCTTAGCATGCATAGGCTCAACAAAAGCTTTAGGCTTCAATAGGCACATTCAAGTTTATGGGTTTAACAAAAACTGTTTGACCTTTTTTTCTAGATGAAGCCTTATTAAAACCTAATCCAGTTTTATTACTTACATGCTTACTTACCAACACTAATCATCTTATCAAGCTTAATCTGCCCAGAAGTAAAAGCAATTAATTTCTCTTGAGATTTTTTCAATTCAAGTTCAAGAAAATTAAATTTGGTAATAAAAGATTCTTTAGCAGAATTAGCTTGACTTACCTTGCTCTCAAGGAATTTTACCTTGTCATGAAGATTTTAAATTTCAGATTTGTTCTCATTAAGCAATTTCTGTTTTTGCTCATTCTCCTTCTTTAAGGAATCATTTTCCATCTTCAAGGTATCTCTTTCCTTTTTCAAGGCATCATTCATGCTTTCTATTTCTCTCAATTTCTTAGATTGCTCCTTGACATCCTTGCTCAATAACTCAAGTTGGGTAAGATTTCCTACACACAAAGAAGAATTATTAGCAGTATCATTATCAACATGAGCAATAAAAGTAATAGAAACATCTTTATTGTTTTCCTTATCTTTCAATTTAAAAGGATCTTCTTTATTACAATTTCTATTCTTTCTAGTTTTAAGGAACCTTTTACAATTTTTAGACATGATGCAAACAATTTTTGAAATAAAAACAGATCAAAACTTTCAACAAGGATCAACTCAATGTGTAGAGATGGGCTCTGATACCAATTTGTGAGTCGTACGCAACGGAATGTATTTTAAGAAAGTTTTAGGTTTTGTAAAACAGATTTGTGTCGTTACTAACTTTACTTATTTTAGTAGTTAAACAGTTAATCACATTGTAATACCCCTAATTTCAAAAGGATAGTCCTGGTATTTCATTTATTGTTTAAATTGCATTTTTATTTAATTAATTGTTTAATTGTGTGTGTATTTGCATTAATTGTTAAATTATTTGATTTAAATGTGTTAGTTGGGTGTTTAAATTTCATTTATTTGCCTATTTGATTTATTTTATTTTAATTCAATTAATTGTGTATTTGTTTTCTTTAATTGATTATTTAAATTTATTTTCTTGCATTAACTGTTAAATTGTATTTCTCTTGTACATGCACGTATAAATTTAAAAACGCTAACCGACTTAGGTAGTGGATGGATTCTAGAGTTTTATGCTTGAACGTAGCCGACTTAGGGTTGGTGTATGATTTAAATTAGGGTTTCAATTAAAACCTATAAATATATAAGTATAGGTCTGCCAAGGGTTTTGGTTAACCCTATTCACGTAACAGAGTCCTACAGAGAGTTGTGAGAACAGAAAGAGAATAGAGAAAGAAAGGTTAGGGTTGGCTTAGAGTCAAGGGTTGAACCAAGGAGGAGGTGTTGATGCATGTTCATGGATTGAATTAGGAGCAACGAAGGTCAGTAAAAACAACTAAGGTCGCCGGAGTTGCTAGAGACGGAGGTTTAAAGGTTTCTGAACTGAAATCAGAGGTAAGTCTTGTTATAGCTCTTTCCCTTTAACTCGTGTTCTGTGCATGCCGAGGTAGACTCCAGGGCTTTAATGGATGTTAAAACAAGTCTTTATTGCATGTTTGAAATATTTTTAGTTCCATTGAATTAAATTGATATGCGAATTTCTGTAATCTCTGTTAACTGGTTCCTACCGTTGTTGTGTTTAAACTATATTTAATTGACAACCTTGATGCATATTGATGTCTTAAAAATTAGTCTGGGACATTGATTGAATAATAGAACACGTAGTAAAAGATTTACAGAGGCCTGGGTAAACTGAAATAGCTTTGTTGGAATTAAACTGTATTACAAGTTCTTTCAGTTCGGTTAATTGATGCATGCTTCATTTAAGTTTATGCTTTGCTTAATTGATGTCTTTGATGCATGTCAATGCTTTATAACTCTTGTAGGATACTAATTAAACCTTATATCAAGTATTAAAACAAATACAGAGGTTGTGGAACATGCCGGAGTCGAGAAAAACGAAGCAGAGATAGGGAGACGGCTCTTAGGGGTGAGAGAGACGGCTCCCAAAGGAGGGAGCCGCCTCCCACAATGCAAGAGCCAGCTCCCACATGTAGGGAGCCAGCTCCTAAGGCCTTAGAGCCGGCTCCCAAGGGTGGGGAGTTGGCTCCCATATTTTGGAGAAGGCTCTAAATTTTTCTGAGCCTTCTCTTCCTCTGAAACGCACAGTTATGTATTTTTAGGGTCTGTTTGGTCGATGCAAGGTATTTCTACTTGGTTTAAACTATTTTAAATCATATGTAGGAATGTTGTAAACCTGTAAAAATAATAGGGAAACATCAATTCATAATTTGATTAAGGAATGGAGTAGGGTGAACTTGAGGAAAAAACCTGTAGGTTGTGCATTGTTACGGTTAAGAAATTTATTACTGTAAATTGGAGATTGTGTTTTATTTATGATTTAAAGCTGTGAATCATATTTAGATGGAGTTATAAGTATAGTGATTTACCTGAAATTATCTATGCTTTGTTTGGATTAAAAATTGATATATGTTTGCTATTTAATTGCATCAATTTATGGACAAGTTGGAGAATGTAAATGCTTAGATTATTTTAGTAGTTTACATTATTGGAATGTTATTTTTAGGCCCTATATTTAATGCCTAATACTGATATATATGTATTAATTTATATTGATGCATATTGTGGAGTATGATTGATGAATTGTTTAATACTGTTTAATCAATTTTATTATGTGGAGGACGGCTTAGTTCAAAACACTAAGACCTACCTATGCTAGGGACAGATTAGTATAAAACACTAAGTCCTACCTATTTTGAAATAAGTTGGATTAACTACAAAAGTTAAGTCCTACTTATATGTATGTATATGCACCGGTATGGAACGGTGGCATATTGGGGATGGATTAGTTCAAATACTAAGTCCTACCTATTTTGAAATAAGATGGATTAACTGTAAAATGTTAAGTCCTACTTATAACTTTGTGTCAGGTCAATAAACCTTTTGAATGACACACCTTGAACAGACTTTATATATTTATGTTATGGTGCCATGGTATGAGCTTGAGTCTCAGGACCATGGTTAGGGTACATATATCGCCTAGGATGGATAACTAGACGGTGGTTTCTGTTCCCTAGTAGGTCCAGATACACATGACCACAGTATGTGCGATTTGCATGGTATCTCTACTCAGGCTGAGACGTACCGCTTGGACTAGTGAGCGTCCTATAGTGTGTAATTATATATATATGGACTACTCTAGATATTGTTGAGCTATCTAGGATGTATATGCGTATCGGGTTTCTGATTGGATCGTAGTAGAATAGGACTTACATGTGGGCCTGACCCACTCCTTTATTTTTCAGGTGTTATCAATTCCAGGGCTAGAGCTTGGACGTGCAGAGCAGATACAGACACTCACTCCTCCAATAATTTAGGATTTCATTTTATATTCTAGATTAGGATTTTGTCTTCAGCTGATTATTTCAGTTTGGATTTTAGGGGTCCACTAGATGAATTCCCGAGTTGTATCTATTTTGGAGATTTGGATTTTTATTAATCTTTATCATTTGGAGGATTTTAAATTTAGTATTATTTCCAGCTTTAATATTTATTTTGTAAATCTATTTTGTAATCTGTATTCGTTTATGTATTAATTGTTTGGTATCCCTCGGATCTGTACTCGGACTTGATCACCCGTGGCTCTAGAATCGAGGGGTATTACACACATGCAGTAAAATATTGTTTGTCTTATTATTTTACCATTGCATTGCTTTTGTATAAGTAGTTGTAAAAAGTAATGACTTGTATGTCAAAAGCACATATTTATATGCTCATTAGATTATGCACGAAAATCAATAACTAAACACATTCTAGATACATCTTGTTTAAATCTATAATAAGGTACAATCCAATTCTAATTTGATTGTAATATGTGAATGGTACACGATCCTAATAAATAAATAAATTATATAATTATAATTTTTACTTACACATATTATTTATGCAACTTTAGTGAAAAATAATGGGTCCCTAAACTATAAGCTCTGATACCACATGAAACTTTAATAATTCGTGAAACCATTAACAACAAATTTACAAGAATCCCATATCTTAGAACTTCATGATTTTCACATATTTATAATGCATAAATAAATAGTTAGATATAAATACCTCGATCTGTAATTGTAAAACTCGAAGAGATCAAAGCAAACGTCGATATCCTTTATGTGGAGCGAACAAGATGCTAAACTGCAATAGTGTTGACACCCTTTTTGGTAAATTTTGTATTAATGACATGGCAACCAATTTGGGTATAAATTGACACGTGGAAAAGGTTACAGAAGCTACATTCAGAGGCAAAGAAGATTGAAGTATTTAATGGATAGGGATTATAATTTTAGTATTTATCTTTTAGTTAATGTAAGTTAAATATTTATGTTTATCTTTAGGATTAGTTTATTTTAAAGTTATAGTTAGTTGGGTTATCTTTAGGATTAGTTTATTTTGAATTTAGAATTAGTTGTGATAGAGTTGTAATGCAAGTAAAGTGCTTGTGGGTAGGAGTTTGTTTTACTTTATTTTCTATAAATAATCAAAGAGGCATGTTGTGATAGAGGTCCAGCACCCTCAGAATCTTTTAATTTATTTGTTTGCTTTCTCAAGCCTTTCCTAGAATAGTATCCTTGGTATTTCTTTTCTATCTCTATCTCTCTCAATATCTCGTTCTATTTATCTCTCTCTCTCTCTTTCTCTCTATATTTCTTTCTATATCTATTTCTCTCCATTTTCTATTCTCTCAACTGTTATTATAAATTATTCACTGCAAAGTCCTTTTAACAAAGGCAGGTAGAACTCATCAAGGAGTTTATTTGTTCTATTCCTCCTATAATCGCCTGAAGTCAACTATCCTTAAGAGACTGCAAGTTGACTATCCACAATTGAACCATATAGTTGGTTCTGGCACACCCGCAACATCTCAATTTAAGATCAGCTCTAGCTGGCAGATTTTGGGGTCAACATTCTTGGCACGCCCGGTGGGACCCCAATAGGTGAATAACTTATTTACAAAGATGCCTCCCAAGAGGAATTCAAAGAAAATGAATTTGAACAAGGAAGAGGAAGAGGAAGTCCAACCACTCGGTCAAGCTGGATCCCATACAGCAGGAGCATCTTTCCCAATGGATGTTCCATTTATGCAAATGCTTGAATCCATTCGGCAGGGAATAGAAAACCAGGAGGCTCGTTTAGGAGCTCACATAAATGGGATGAGTCAAAAGGTTAATGCTCGCATAGATGGGATGGATCAAAAAATGGATGTAGTATCAAATTAACTATCGGTTGTTCAAAGCCGATCGGATCAAGCCGAAGCGTCAAATATGCATGAGCCATTGGTTCGAAATATTTTTTCATCAAAAGTGATTATTCCTGAAGAACCAAGGACAACAATGACGAAAGTTATGCTGCCAAATCCAATTCTCGGCATGCAAATCAATATGATGCCCAACCTAACACTTGGCATCACAATCAGAAACGTGCCAAATCAAACTCTCGGCATGCCAATTGGGAATCCACCAATCTTATCAGATCCGTCGGTAATAACTGTTTTGCCAGCGTATTAACCACCAGTGAGTAATCAGCATAATCAATATGTGCGCTAGTGACAGAGCAGCAAGAAGTGGTCGGAAACCTAAACTAAGGTAGGGCTAATCTATTGATACCTCCGACGGCTGCAAGGGGCCATGTACATGCAAATCCACAACGAGAATGGGTTGACCCGTATGCTCCGCTTCAGCCTAACAATGATTTTGTAACTCTCAACGGAAGAAAATATCAGCCGTATGATCGGCATGATTATTATCCGTCACTAGCAAAATTTCAGCCACCAGCATCAGATTATCGGCAAGTTCCAGCACCCGATTATCGGCAAGTGGTAAATTAGTCACAACAGGTGACTTACCAACAACAAAGTTGGACAAACTATCAGCTTGGTACTGAAATCGTCCGGCCTTGCCAATCTCAGTAGGAAATTTTACCAGAAACTCGGCTAAAAGCAAAACGGCCTATGCACCAACATTCCTTGCCGATTGTAACATCTAATAATCGGCAAAAGCAATTATCAGCTAAAAGAATTGTTTTAAATCGCTGTCCTCAGCCCAATTTCCAGAAAAGAAAAAAAGAATAGCCGATGTTAATTTTAAAAGGTTACTTAGAGCTCAGTTGAGAAAATCGGCTGAGGCAAACTCGGCTAAAAGAAAATTGGCTGAGGTAAAATAGGCTAAAAGAAAATCGGCTAAAAATCTAGTGGCTGCCGGGGGGCATGTGATTGTAAATCCCCAACAAAATTTAGTTAATCCATACACTTTACTTCAGCATGTCGATTATAGTGGGGTTATGCTTACCGATTAATGGACTTTTGGACATGATGCAGTCCTGCCGATTGAACCGAATGAATCGGCAAAGGTTATTCTACGACATATCTCTACTCTTGCCGATTATAGTGAGGTCATGCTTGCCGATAAATGGACTTTTGGGCCTGATATAATCATGCCAATGGAGCGGAATGCGAAATCGACAGAAAGGAAATCAACTAAGAAAACTCCGTCCTGGCACAATGTCATAGAGATAATAGGCAAATCGGCTAGAATGACACTTCACAACAATTTAATCCCTGTCGATCATGATCATGATTTGCTAATAGAGTTAGAAAATGCATGGAGGGCAAATCTTTCCTGAGTTTATGGGTTGGCAATATCGGCAAACTATCTGAAAATCAAGGAAAAAGCCTAAATCGGTAGATTTGGCTAATATGAAATAAAGATCATCTTAGATGTAGCGACCCGAGTCTTTCAACCCGGTGCGTTAGTGATGAACCGAAAGTTGATCCGATAACGGATCCGAAGTGCGGAAGCAAATGATGAAACCAAAATCTTTAGAGATTTAAACCATCTCTAAGACACTAATATGACCTTCCATGAAGTCATGAAGCTCAAAGAGAAAGAAAGTGAAAACAAGGGTCAAAACGGGCAAAAACCGTGAACCAAGGGGCAAAATGGTCAACTCACCATAAAAAGGAGAAACTTGACACTAAACAAGTCAAACAAGGTGAAAAAACCTAATTTAATCATTTCACAACATTCCAAGAGGTTCTAAGAACATTGGACATAAATCCCTCAAAATGCCCTATCCCGGTTGAAGTGAAAACTGACACTACTTCACTAAAACATAAATAACTCTCATTGTGTTTGGAATCTGAGGATGGGATTGGTACCATTGGAAAGCTGACTCAAAATACATGAATTTAGGCTTAAGAATCACCCCATTTGGATTTAAAATGAAGGAGTTATGATCATTTGAAGTCAGAAGAACAATGCTGAAACTGAACTGAAACTACTCTCAGGATCTAGCTATTTCGGTCAACCGAAATGATCCATTGGACGACCGAAATGGACAAAATTCATGCTGAAATCAAGTTTTTGAAGTGTGGTTACTTCGGTAGACCGAAATGGGCCATCGGTGGACCAAAATAGGCATGGATAGTGAAAAAGGCTACTGGAAATGCATGTTTTGAAGTTCAATCAAATACCAAAAGGCTTCGGTCGACCGAAATGCCATTTTGGTCAACCGAAATGATTCGAGAATGTGTAAAAACTTCATGTTATGCACTCAAGGCTGAAAGTCTACTTGGAATTCCCCATGGCATGTTCAATTCACATAATATGCTAGTGTGTGATAATGTGAACATGCACGCAAGTGTAATATGAATATTTAAACATGTTACAATGGTCTATGGCCTCATTGCACTCCATTTACAAAATTTCACATGTTAAACCTCAAAGTGGGAAAAATTTACATTTCAAAACAAAACTTGAAGTTTAAATACATACACCTGAACTAAAAGGTTTGTGGCCCTTGGCCTCATGTCATACATGTAAAATACATTGAAAAGAGTGTACTTATGTACACTTTACATACATAGAATCAAAGAATACAAGTTTTGTCATAGGAAGCTACAATCATCCAAGGCAATGAAATCTTCAAGTCTTGAATCCTGTACCTGAAATATGTCCCAGTAACGTAGGGGTGAACAACATAAAGCTACTCGTAGGAAATGAGCATGCATCAACCTAACGTTTTACAAGTTTATCACCTTAAGGTGCAACATGCTGAAGGGGCTCATGCCACCTAACGCCTATGTCAATGTGAGACTCAGGGAGCATCCTAAGCTACCCTAGATAATTTCTAGCATACATCACATCATTCATGCAATTCCAACAACATAGGAGCATGCTTACACAAAGCAACAAAATGTAGATTCTCAAGGTTATCAACTTGAAATCTAAAATGCTAGAATAACCAAAGTGGGTCATGCCACCTAACGTCTATGTTCCAAATGAAACTATAGGATCATTCCTAAACCACATTTAAACATATAAGGCATAATGTACTTAACAACATCAAAGTTCACAATGATTCACTAAAATTATAAAACATAGATGTGCTTAACAACATCAAAATGATTCACTAATATCATAAACATGGATGTACTTAACAACATCAAACTCGCCAATAACCAAAACCACAAGTCACAATATAAACATGATTGTTAACTTGGAATTGAATGCGAAAACAAATAATGGAAGACTTGGACATCACGCTCGGAATTCTGCCGAGACCTCAATGGTTATTCCGGGCACTAACCCACAAGGAAGACCACCCTAAGTGCGCACTATCTTAATTGGGGAGAACTCATACCTCCCGCACTAGAGCCAAACTCTACCCATGTCACATGTAACAATAATGTCCTAAGAGAATTCAAAATATACCAAATAAGTTCACAACTTATACTTAATTTATATAATACACGAAATCACCTTCCATGCATAAGTAGGTTGAAACCACACAATCCATGTCTTAGGATTCACATTCTAAAATGGCATACATAATGTCAACACGAAGTGTACAATTCATTACACAAGTCAATCATATATTCAATATTGGAAACAAGTTCTCATGAATATAAATTTAACAACAATACTCTTCAATGCTTAAAACATAATCAAGTGAATACACAACAAGTCCAAATCCATGATCTCAACATAGAAGCAACTTCTAAAACATGATTAAATCCATGGATAAACGAGATAGAATTTAATTAAATTAAAATAATTATACTCTCTAGATTTCAATTCGTTTCCAAATGGCTTCAATTTAATATATGTTAAAGGACAAATCATGGTCATTACATATATGCATTCAAAAGCTTAATTAGGCCAATGAAACCACAAAATAGATTTTAATTAATTCATTTAATTAAAGTCTCTAGAATTTCAAACTCAATCAAATGCTCCCAAATTAAAGTATGTTAACAAACATGTCAAAACTTAATTTAGTAGCATAATACAACTCAATCTCATGCAAGGTATGGCCATGAACTTTAATCTTTCACAAAAGATAAATATTAATTAAAAAGTGCAATTCTTATTTAATTAATCCCAATTTAATATATGTTAACAAATATAATAAAATTAAACTTTCTAGCATGCCACAATTTAAATCAAAGTTATATATCATCATGAATTTTAAATCTTATACAAAGAAATAAAAATTACTAACTTTCTAGATTTGATACACGGCATACATATATGTTGTATAATTATGGCAAACACACAATACAACACACAAATAATCCTAAAACATTCCCTACGTCCATTTGAGATGAAATCTCAAATCCCCACCAAATGGAAATCGCTCCGAATCTGACGAAACTCCTAGGTTTTGTCGGGGACAACACCACGAACAAGAATTTGAAGAAAGCCCCGTCAAAAACACATCTTGACTTCAAACCCAAACTCAAGAAATGGCCAAAACTGAGTTCTAATAAAGGGGAAAGGTCGAGCACGACGAGGGGAACAATAAACATAAAGGTACTACACCTTTTCAACCAAGGGAAGTGGCCGGAAAAAGAAGAAGAAGATTGGCAGCCGTGGCTGCCATGAGATCCGGCCAAGAGAGAGGAGAGAGAGAGAAAAATCTGAAATTTTCTCTTAAGTGCTCCTATTTATAGAAAAACCCTAAAAGTGCCCTTAACGGGCCCCGCCAGGTCCGGAAAAATGGAATATGAGCAGATGTGCTCAAACGGCAAAACTCTGTGAACAAAAAAGATTCAAAATGAGAAAATATGAACAACGGAAGTAACGGCATCAAAAATCAAGTCCTGAACAAAAAGTTATGCCCCAAACACTTTTGGCGCAAACCGAGGCCAGAAACCCTGAAACTGGAAAACATCGACCAGGAGGAGATTCCAAAAGTACACGACTCGAAAAAAAGTGAAAATGAATCCCGTACAAGGATCCAGGCTCAAAACAAGAAATTGAGCAATAACTTTCATTAATTGCACAATGGCCTCTCCAAAAAGTGAAAACTGCGAAATTGCCCCAGAATGAAAATATCTCCCAAAAAGATATTTTCTTAGAAACCCCTGAAATAAATATCTTTAAAAGATATTATGAAAAACACCCCAAGAAAAGAAAAAGATTCCAAAGAACTGTGCATTCATGCCCCTATGGACACCGAGAGTTACCAAAGTACTTTACCACAAAAGTAAAGATACGTATTTCATGGAAACCACTGAGAATGAAGATACGTGAAGTCAAAAACCAACTCCGAACACAAGAGTGTGGTTACGCCAATAAAGTGACAAACGAGGAAAAGACAAAATAGGGAAAAAGACGAAATAGGGAAAATGATGAAAAGTGAATAGTGTCGAAAAACGAAAAATGTGGAAATGACTCGGTTCTCAAAGGAAGTTATCATTCCAAAGAAAAGAGTCTCGGAAATCACTCTAGAGCACTTGAGACGATACTAAGCAATGAGGAACTAAACTCAGAAAGGAAAAGATCAACGGAAAAAATATATATATATATATATATATATATATATATATATATCTGTGAAATCCAGGTAATGAGGTGATTCAGAAGAAATAAAGCTTTGGAACTTGTTGATTTGCAATTTGATTCCAAGTGACTAGCGCAGCCTTTGTTCAAAATTTCCTTCCAATATATTTTAAATTTCAAAATCTTATTGGCTTGGGCAGCTGACAGCCGATAAGACATTTAAAATTGGGGGGCATTGTTCTTTCTATATTTCTTCTATATCTATTTCTCTCCCTTTTCTATTCTCTCAACTGTTATTATAAATTATTCACTGCAAAATCCTTTTAACTAAGGCAGGTAGAACTCATTAAGGAGTTTATTTGTTCTCTTCCTCCTATAATCGTCTGAAGTCAACCATCTTTAAGAGACTGCAAGTTGATTATCCACAATTGAACCATATAGCTGGTTTTGGCACGCTCGCAACATCTCAATTTAAGATCGGCTCTAGCCGGCCGATTTTAGCGTCAACATTTTTTCGCATGCCCGGTGGGTTCCCAATAGGTGAATAATTTATTTACAAAGATGCCTCCCAAGAGGAATTCAAAGAAAACGAATTCGAACGAGGAAGAGGAAGAGGAAGTCAAGCCACTTGGTCAAACTGGATCCCATACAACAGGAGCATCTTTCCCATCGGATGTTCCATTTATGCAAATGCTTGAATCCATTCGGAAGGGAATAGAAAACCAGGAGGCTTATTTGGGAGCTCGCATAGATGGGATGAGTCAAAAGGTTAATGCTCGCATAGATGGGATGGATTAAAAAATGGATGCATTATCAAATCAACTATCAGTTGTTTAAAGCCGATCAGATCAAGCCGAAGCGTCAAATGTGCATGAGCCATTGGTTCGACATATTTCTTCATCAAAAGTGATTATTCTTGAAGAACCAAGGACAACAATGACGGGAGTTATGCTACCAAATCCAACTCTCAACATGCCAATTAGCATGAAGCCAAACCCAACACTTGGCATCACAATCGGAAACGTGCCAAATCAAACTCTCGGCATGCCAATTGGGAATCCACCAATCTTATCAGATCCGCTGGCAGTAACTGTTTTGTCGGCGTATCAGCCACCAGTGAGTAATCAGCATAATCAATATGTGCAGCATCCATAAGTGAAGCCAATTCCACCAGTGAGAGAGCAGCAAGAAATGGTGGGAAACCTAAACCAAGGTAGGGCTAATCTATTAATACCTTCGGCGGCTGCCAGGGGGCATGTACATGCAAATCCACAACGAGAATGGGTTGACCCGTATGCTCCGCTTCAGCCTAACAATGATTTTATGACTCTCAACGGCAGAAAATATCAGCCGTATGATCGGCACGAATATTATCCATCACCAGGAAAATTTCAGCCACCAGCATCAGATTATCGGCAAGTTCCAGCAGCCGATTATCGGCAAGTGGTAAATCAATCACAACAGGTGACTTATCAACAACAAAGTTAGACAAACTATCAGCTTGGTACTAAAATCGTCCAGCCTTGCCGTTCTCAGCAGAAAATTTTACCAGAAACTCGGTTAAAAGCAAAATGGCTTATGCACCAACATTCCTTGTTGATTTTAACATCTAATAATTGGCAAAAGCAATCATCAGCTGAAAGAATTGTTTTAAATTACTGTCCTCAGCCCAATTTCAAGAAAAGAAAAAAAGACTAGCCGATGTTAATTTCAAAAGGTTACTTAGAGCTCAGTTGAGAAAATCGGTTGAGGCAAACTCGGCTAAAGGAAAATTGGCTGAGGCAAAATCGGCTAAAAAACCAGTGGCTGCTGGGGAGCATGTGATTGCAAATCCCCAACAAAAGTTAGTTGATCCATACGCTCTACTTCAACATGCCGATTATAGTGAGGTCATGCTTGCCGATCAATGGACTTTTGGGCATAATGCAGTCCTGCCGATTGAACCGAATGAATTGGCAAAAGTTATTCTACGATATATCTCGACTCCTGCCGATTATAGTGAGGTCATGCTTGCCGATAAATGGACTTTTGGGCCCGATATAATCATGCCAATGGAGCGGAATGTGAAATCAGCAGAAAGGAAATCAGCTAAGAAAACTCCGTCCTGACACAATGTCATAGAGATAATAGGCAGATCGGCTAGAATGACGCTTCACAACAATTTAATCCTTGCCTATCATGATCATGATTTGCTAATGGAGTTAGAAAATGCATGGAGGGCAAGTCTTTCCTGGGTTTATGGGGTGGCAATATCGGCAAACTATTTGAAAATCTAGGAAGAAGCCTAAATCGGCAGATTTGGCTAATATGAAATAAAGATCATCTTAGAGGTGATTCGGAAGAAATAAAGCTTTGGAACTCGTTGATTTGCAATCTGATTCTAAGTGACTAGCGCAGCCTTTGTTCAAAATTTCCTTCCAATATATTTTAAATTTCAAAATCCTATCGGCTTAGGCGGCTGACAGCCGATAAGACATTTAAAATTGGGGGGCATTATTGACACCCTTTTTAGTAAATTTTGTGTTAATGACATGACAATCAATTTGAGTATAAATTAACACATGGAAAAGGTTACAGAAACTACATTCAGAGGCAAAGGAGATTGAAGCATTTGAATTATTTAATGGATAGGGATTATAATTTTAGTATTTTTCTTTTAGTTGATGTAAGTTAAATGTTTATGTTTATCTTTAGGATTAGTTTATTTTAAACTTATAGTTAGTTGGGTTATCTTTAGGATTAATTTATTTTGAATTTATAATTAGTTGTGATAGAGTTGTAATGCAAGTAAAGTGCTTGTGGGTTGGAGTTTGTTTTACTTTATTTTCTATAAATAATCAAAGAGACATGCTGTGATAGAGGTCCAACACCCTCAGAATTCTTTAATTTATTTGTTTGCTTTCTCAAGCCTTTCCTAGAATAACATCCTTGCTATTTCTTTTCTATCTCTATCTCTCTCAATATCTCGTTCTATCTATCTCTCTCTCTCTTTCTTTCAATCTTTCTCTCTATATTTCTTTCTATATCTATTTTTCTCCCTTTTCTATTCTCTCAACTGTTATTATAAATTATTCATTGCAAAGTCCTTTTAATTAAGACAGGTAGAACTCATCAAGGAGTTTATTTGTTTTCTTTCTCCTATAATTGCCTAAAGTCAACTATTCTTAAGAGATTGCAAGTTGACTATCCACAATTGAACCATATAGTTGGTTATGGCACGCCCGCAACATCTTAATTTAAAATCAGCTCTAGCCGGCCAATTTTAGCGTTAATAAATAGTCAAAGCGTGGAAACCAATTTCTTTCTATCAACCTTTTGCACACATAAATATTATACGCGTTGTTTTCATTAGCGTACATAACTGATGGGAATATGCACTTTTATAAAGGTATGGAGAGGACCCGTTTTCTTTTTAGTAACTTTAATTCCATTTTTCATCAGAGTAAGGAATAAATAAGAAAACACTTTTTCCAATAATTAGTTATCAAAAAGGTAATTTATAAGTTGACCAAATAATATAATATTTATCTGATATTTATTTACTTAACCACTAATTAATGAAATATATCACCTGCCCAAATCATGTAGGCCACACAATTAATAAATAATCTTGCATGCCCAGTTGAGCCATTTAGCGTGATAATTAACCCCCTTACTGCTCTACAAAAAAATCATGAGCTTACTATTTAATGTTGGGAGGTTAGGTTAAGGAGATGGGATAAGCCTTCAACACAAAGGAGGATAAGGTAAGGGGGGAGAGGATCACCATGGCGAAGGCCTCTGGTTGGGTGGATGAGACCCCCTGGTTCTCCATTGATGATGATTGAGAAACCAACTGTGGAGATACATGACATGATAATACTGACCCATTGACTGTCAAATCCCAGTTTGAGTAAAATGGAGGAAATGCAGCGCCATTCAACACCGTCAAAAGCTTTGGCAATGTCAAGCTTGAGGGAAAAGTATCCAGTACCACCGTGCCGTTTAGATTTGAGATAGTGCAGGTTTTCATGGGCTATGAGGGTGGTGTCGTGGATAAATACACTCTGATTTTGACTAATAAGTTGGAGGTAACTCTTTTAACAAGCTTGAGGACCTATCACTCTAGATAAGATTTTAATTTTCTTTTCTTTTTATCCACGGATGGCTAAGAGAATCTCCATGAGGGCACTTGGCCCACCGGATCTTTTATAAATATTCTCATAAATTTTATTTTTTATCCCATTAATTTGAGATAGTGCAGGTTTTCATGGGCTATGAGGGTGGTGTCGTGGATAAATACACTCTGATTTTGACTAATAAGTTGGAGGTAACTCTTTTAACACGCTTGAGGACCTATCACTCTAGATAAGATTTTAATTTTCTATTCTTTTTATCCACTGATGGCTAAGAGAATCTCCATGAGGGCACTTGGCCCACCGGATCTTTTATAAATATTCTCATAAATTTTATTTTTTATCCCATTAATTTTTTTCTACTCTTACTCGTGCCCCTATCGCACATAAACATTAGCCAAGAACTCCATCATCTTTAGTCTCAATCTCGACTACCCCAGTCATCATTCATGGCTCTCTCTTTAAATAACTAAATAAATAGGACAATCCATCTCTCATCAAAGAAGTGTAAATACTAAGACCATAAGAAAAATTCTAATTAATTTATAATTAAAAAGTAAAAGACATACCACCGATACTGATTTTCTATATTAAGGTATATTTAGGGTTGTTGCAATATTTTTAAAATATGATGTTAGTTAAGGACAGTTATTAATGTATTTTATAAAAATATTATCTATCTCTAATTATGTTTAATATTATCTTAGTTGAATTTTTGTTTTACCTCACCACTATTTTAAGTCGCCCCACTGTAACAAATTTCTTGATCCGTCACCGCTTTTATGTGATTATTTTGTTAGAATATGATAATATGCAATTGTGTAATTAACTGGAGATAAAAATGTTTTAGTATAAATATGTGGTTGTGTTATTTTCATTTTTAATGCTAATGTTATAACTTTTAGACTTTGATTTCGCAACCTCATGCATAGATTGAACTTTTTAACACTAGTTTTAGTTGTAAATAAAAATTAAAATAAATATCAGTTTGTTAGTATTTTGCTAGTGGCAAAATATAGTAAAGAATACCAATACTAAGGAATATCAAGAATGATATTTGACTGTTACAAAAATTTAAGATATTGGAGTGAATTAATATAGCATTCGTACTTTGATGGAAGGAAAGAGTAACCCATTTACCTTTGGTGATCGTTGATGGTTAGGCAAGAACAACAAAAGCAAACATAAGTTATGCTTTGTGGGCTTACCGGACGGCATATAAGACTCCCATTGGCATGTCTCCTTATAGACTTGTTTATGGAAAGTCTTGTCATCTTCCGGTTGAGCTAGAACACAAAGCTATGTGGGCAATTAAAAAGCTCAATCTTGACATTGACAAAGCCGGAGAGAACCGATTACTCCAATTGAATGAGTTAGAAGAGTTGAGGCACAATGCTTATGATAATGTCAAACTCTATAAAGAAAGGACCGAAGCTTTTCATGACAAACACATTAGGAAGAAATCTTTCGAGCTGGGTCAAAAAGCTTGGCTTTTCAACTCTAGTTTAAAACTCTTTTCCGGGAAGTTGCGAACCAAATAGGAAGGTCCATCTGAGATCATCGCCGTTGCACCGCATGGGGTAGTTGAAATTCAAAGTTTAAAAAATGGCAACACTTTCAAGGTGAATGGGCAAAGGTTGAAACCCTATATTGAAGGACAAGTTTTTTAAAGACATATGGAAGCTGCCCTTTTGGTAGATCCAGTCTATGAAGAGATATAGTGATGCATTCATTGGTTTCAAGAGAAAGCTCAATTTTCTGCATAATCTTGCATGTTCGATCGATCTCAAATGAGGTTCGATCGATTGAACATTCATCCCTGCATCCAATCATTGCTCTGTTCCATCGATCTGAAATTTCCTGCATAAATCAACTCTCTGTGTATCGATCGAATTTCATCCTAGATCGATCTGAGTCATTCAAGATCGATCGAACTTTCTCTTCGATCGATCTTAGTTCCATACCTAGAAATTTTTTGAATCCCTGCATATTTCACCTCTCTGTGCATCGTGCAAACTTCTCTGCAGGATTTCGTTATTTCCATCGATCGAACATTAGATCGATTTAAGTTCGATCGATCTGAAGCTTTCTAAATATATATATATATTCAAATCTTTTAAAGCAGCATTCTGTCTAGTTAGAGACGTTAAACTTAGCAATCATTGTTCATATTTTCTTACATATTATTTAATCTTGTTTATTCAAAAAAAAAAAAAATTATAATATTTCACCATCGTGCCCTTATGTGTAGTCATGCTACTTTCATACTTTTTATTGGGTTTGATCTAATATTTCTCTTTCATCTTGTGTTATATTACCTTAGAATGCATGGTTTGATTATTCTTATCCCATTTGATATTTGATGTGTGTTTGTTAGTGTGGTTATTCAAATAGGTTGTTGATTCCAAGTTTGGGGGAGACGTCTTTCGACTTGGATCATTGTCGGGCTTCATGTCTTTACCACCACGGTATACTCTTTCCATCTTTTCCATTATTCTCATTGCACATTGAGGACAATGTGCGGTTTAAGTTAGGGGGTAAGGTGACTTTGTTACATTCTATTTAAAAGTTTTGAACTTTAAACGGGAAAGTACAGATAGATGAAAGGTCTAGAATACTCGAGATTAGGTTGAAATGTGCATATTTCTACACTTATTGGCAAGCCCCTTTCCAAGTGTTTAGAAAATGGACTTTTTAATGCGAGAGGTCGCTTTGCAAAGTCAAAATATGAATGTGGTTTTCGAAGCTTTTCTAGTCAAATTTACATTTATAAAACCACTACTACAATTAATGAAGTATAGCGAGTAGGGATCGTCCACAGAGATTATACGTGTTGAAATTTAACTTCGACTCTAATGTACCAATTGATTGCAAAGAGAGAGATTGGTTGATTAAATTAGAAAACAATTAAATTAAAATGCAATTAAAGTAAACTAGTGAGAGATAGGGATTTAAGAGATATGAAGAGAGGTCTTAGGGTATTGGAATCACCATTAAGCTCATGTAATTAACTACTTGTTTTTCATTAATGGGGAATACATTATTGTGAACAAAATGCGACTACCAATTGTAATATTAAGCATAGACCATCAAATTCATGTATGAATTGTTTACCTAACCAACAAATAAACTAAGTGTAGAACAACCTATCAAATCTAAGCATGACCCATCAAACTAGTCACAATTGCAGCATACATCAATCTAGAGAATCATGGAATTTGCAACAATAAGCTATGGAATATCAAAGCAAGTAAAGATTGCCTACTTACCTACAAACATGAATTAAATTGTAGAACAACCCATCAAGTATAAGTATAATCCATCAAATTAATTGACAAACCCATTCAATGAAAACCCATACTTAGCCATCACTAGATCTTTAATTAATCACACATAGACATGCAACCAACATAGACAATCTAGTGTAGAGATCAATTCCCAAATAATCGCACATAAGACAACATGTAATTAAAATAGAAAATCATAAGGAAGAATTAAATCAACAATCACAAGGCTAAGCACTAATCACAACAATATATATATAAATCCTCAAAAATAAAAATACAAGGGTTTAGATTACACAAGACTTAGGGCTCATTCAAGCCCTAAGTGTAGATCTAGCCAATCATGGAGGAGGTGGATGTGGTCATGAAACCCTTAAGGGCAAGCTCCAAATATGGCTCCATCTTCTTCTTCCTCTTCTTCTTCTTTCTCTTCTTTGAAACTTTAAAGAGAGTGTGTGTGGATCTAGAGACGTGTTCTTGAGATGTGCCTCCACTTCCCTCTTTTCTTCTAACCTTAATCTCTAACTTTCTTGAGAGAAAAAGTAATGAAAATATAGAAATTACAATGTGCAAATATGAATCTCTCTACAAAAATGGTTGAATCCTTCTTATATACAAGGCCTTTTGAGCCCTAAAATGTGAGAACTCAGCCCTAGGATCTTCTCTTTCAAGCTCTGCCTGAGTTGGTTCGAAATGAACTTCAGGTCTGCTTTTTAATAACTTTCTCGAACAGTTCGATCGATCAGACTTTTCTTCGATCGATCTGGGTTCGATTGATCAAACTTGGCAGATTTTCAACATCAGCCTCATTTTGCTGCAGATCAACCTCATTTTGCTCCAAATTCTCACCAAGACTTGGTTTGACTCCAAAAAGACCTTAAGAAGCCATTTTTAGCCCGTTTTAACTTTATTAACCTAAAATAGACAAAAACACGAATAAGTACTAAAACGGGTAAATAAAGATAGATAAATGGACTAAAATACCCTCGCTTAAGGGTTTAAATATGCACTTTTCAGGGCTCATCACTTATCACACCCCCAAACTTAGATATTGCTAGTCCCTTAGGATTGAACTACAAAATAAAAAAGGAAAGAAACATCTATACAACTATGAACTATAAAGCAACAAAGGGATAACACCGTTTTTGTAGGGATCACACTTGCATTTAGCATATGCAACAAGCCTTTGAACTTCTAGGTTGCCCTTAGAGGACAAGTGAAGTCTCGTGAGGGTTTCTAGAAATAGTACCCACATACATTAAGCTCTTTCTCATTTAAGAGACACCAAACACTTTCCACACAATTGTTGAAAGAAAACTACCTCAAGTATGTTATTTTCAGCCATTTCTAACAGTTTTCAAAATTCTAACATCAACTATTAAATTATGGTCCTCCATACATCAAATATGGCAATCATGCAAATCTAATCAACTCTAGCATCCTTTTAAGTGAATCGGTACCAAATATGTTGTTGTCTTAGCAAAATCAATGAAATGGGTACAACCGGCCTCAAACTAGCACACAAATGAAGTACCAACTATTAAGACTAAAAATGAACCTTTTATTCAATCTTTTTCAACTTCTTTTTCTAATTTTTTTTTTTTTAAATGGTATCAGAGATAAGAGCATGGTGCAATGCAAAGATCTCTTAAGCTCTCTAGAAGATTAATGTAACAAGCATTAGGTCAATAACTCCCAAACTAGACAGCTTTACGGCATTAGGTGTAAAGACACCCCTAAGGACATAAAAACTCAAATCAACTAGGCTACAAATCAAAACAACTCTCACTCTTCATTTCCTGACTTCTCACCTTTAGTGAGAGCATTTAATTTTTTATTTAGGCCCTTCACCTTTTGACGCGAGAATCAATGCTTAATGAGGCACAAATCCTGGTTACTTGGTAAAAAGGGTTTGTTATTAGCATGCAAGGTCATTTTATCAATAATGAAAGCTTTCAAAAGCTACTAACTCAAATGGGATCTAACAAAAACAATGATCAACTAAGCATATACCCCACAATTTGAATGCTAGTGTGCGCTTGTGCAAATTTGGTATTCTAAAATTGATTTTCAAAGCATTCTCACAAACAAGATGATGTGGACCAAAAAAGCACACATGATATCAAACTTTTTAAAAAAATTCTCCTAAATGACATCCAAAGGCATACAAGGAGTATTGGACTCTCAAGACTTGAAATTTGTAATTTATTGGAATATAGGCCTTAAAAGATCAAAATCATAGCCAAAATGGATCTCAAATCTCAATCATGTAATGAAAGCTCAAAACTTAGATAGAATGTAACAAAGCTATCTTACCCCCGAACTTAAACCGCATATTGTCCTCAATGTGCAATAAGAACAATGAAAAAGATGGAGAGAATATCCTATAGTGGCAAAAGCCTATGAAGTCTGGCAATGGAATGATCTAATTTGAAAGAAGATACCCCCAAACATGGAATTAAAAACCTGCCTAAAAATACCACACTAGCACAACTCTCATCAAATATCAAAATGGGATAAGGATAAGGCAATATAGAATAAGATGCAAGAGAGATGAGATATGAGATCATTATTTTTTATATGAGATTAATATAGAACAAAATACAGAATAAAAATGCAAAATACATTTATTTTTTTAGATACACAGGTGCGATCGATTGTAGAGAATTTGCGATCGATCGCAAATGAAAACTGAAGAAATGGTGCGCAAGTGCGATCAATTGCACAGTGTTGTGATCGATTGCAGCCTTGCTTCGATCGATTAATAGAGAGTGAATTTCAGGGCAAAAAATGTTGAGCAGGCACGATCGATCGTAGATGGGTTGTAATCAATCGTAGTCAACCTGCGATCGATTACAGAGCCTGTTTTTTAAGCCAAAAATGAGTGTGTGCAGGTGCGATCGATCGGAACTCTGGCACGATCGATCATAGACTGCTGCAAAAGCACTAAATGCTGAAATTGCGTGAAATTCTTGAAATGAAGCACCTTGGATCATCAATGGGACTATCTAAGTGACGCAAGAAAATATAATAAAAAGGAAGAGGAAGAAATAGAGTTAAAAAACTCTACGAAACTAGGTTTAACGTCTCTAGGTGACGTTGAAATTGCTCTCAATCTTCAAGATAGATGGGATCCACCAAAAGGGCGGTTTCCGCCAAACAAATTAAAGTAATTACTAATTAATAAAAGAGTGTATATTTCTCTCATGTTTAAGAGTCAAATGCCAAGACAGTGATAGGGAGCACTTGCATATGACGGCTCTCATAATATATCTCTACCTAACGCGGATCCGATTCAAGTGTTAGTTAATAATGAGTCCATCTATAATTACCGACTGTGAACTATTTATGATTAAAATTTATATTCATGTATTGATCATATAAATATCTATTGTAATTAAGTGGACATTATCAATTTCATAATGAATCGAAACATAATACATTGAATTCAGCAATTGTATAAAGTATAAATATTTCAAATGTGTTAGGAACATATATCACTTTAAGTCAAATAAAAATTCGTTATGTCAGGACATACAAATCCCAACAATTAGGACAATATATCAATATTAAAGCTCAAACATCAACTATACAGACATTGAAAGCAGAAACGTAACCAAAAGAAAAAAGGGAATTTTACAGAAAAGTGGTAGTAACAAAGGTATATTACCAATTCATGAATGTAGTTTGCATATTTACCAAAGCATGAACTAGAAGTCAATGCATTTTATTTGCACCCCTTAGAAAGATAAAATTATATTTTCACCCCTAAAGTTCATTTTATGCACAACCTACCCAAAGAAACACTTGTACAAGTTCTAGAATTTTGTCAAATAACACTTAGAAATTGTTATATCGCACAAGAATTAGGAGACACAACGCGTAGTCTACAAAGGAGAATAACATAACTTAGATCTAGAATTATTCTAGTACAAAATATTTTAGAAGTTAAAAGGCAACTATTTGAAGTTTATGAATAGAATAGATTTTAATAACCTTGATAATTCTATAAAACGACTAGGAGAGAATCTTAATTATCTTAAAGAACACGTAGTGCAGAATTCAAGTCCAAATAATTTAGATAACAAGATAATATTAGTTGCAATTAAAGATATAAATAACGATATTAAAAATATTACTGAAAACCAAAAAATAATATTAAACTACTTAAAATCTCTTAAAATCGATATGCAAAAGCTATTACAATAGTTTTATGAGCACCGGTAATCCTGATTATGTAACCGCTTTAGCCGAACTTTATAAAATTGATAAGGAACCCATAGGATTTACAAGTTTTAAAACAGACGTTCACTCAACCAATATACATATTAGACAAAATAACTTTTTAATCCAGTTACTACTTCAGTTATCTGAAAAGGTCAATAAACTTGAAGAAAAATTAGAAGTAAAACAAGAAAGTATTCTCAGAGAATCTTCTAAAGAATTATCTAAATTATCAGATAAAAAAAAGGATATACAGTAATCAACTACTAATCAGTCCTCTCCTACAACAACCAAGCGTGTAAACTTAGTACAACCTCATAAGTAGATACCACAATGGCCATTATTCTTAGAAAAGCCAAAGAAATAATGCGAGTAGAAGATTTATATGATAATGAGGAAGATGCTAAAAATATATCGAACAAGGAATGAAGAAGGAAAAAAATAAAGTGAACCTATTGTAATGACCCGGTCATTTTCCTTTCTTTTCCTCAAATTTTCACAGATATTTTTTTTCCGTTATTCTTTTCCTTTCTGAGCTCAGTCTCTCGTTACTTAGTGTCATCTTGAGTGCTCGAAAATAGTTTCTGAGACTCTTTTCTTTGAATTGACAACTTCCTTTGAGGACTGTGTCATTTCCACATTTTCATTTTTCGGACACTATTCACTTTTCGTCCTTTTCCCTATTTCGTCATTTTCCCTATTTTGTTTTTTCCCCGTTTGTTGCTTTGTTGGCATAACCTCACTTTTTATGCTCGAAGTTGATTTTCGACTTCATGTATCTTCATTCTATGAGGTTTCCATGAAATACTTATCTTTACTTTTGCAGTAAAGTACGTTGGTTGCTCCCGGTGTCCATAGGGGCATGGATGCATAGTTTTTCAGAATCTTTTGCTTTTCTTGGAGTGTTTTTCATAAATATCTTTTGAAGATATTTTATTTTAGGGGTTTTTAAGAAAATATTCTGGGGCAGTTTCGCAATTCTCACTTTTGTAGGGGTCATTATGCAATTAATGAAAGTTATTACTAAATGCCTCGTTTTGAGCCTGGATCCTCATACGGGATTCATTTTCACTTTTTATTGAGTCGTATACTTTTAGAATTCCCTTTTGGTTGTTTTTCTTCAGTTTCAGGGTTTCTGGCTCCGGTTGCTGCCAAACTTGTTTGAGGCATATCTCTCTGCTCGGAACTCAGTTTTTAACGCTGTTTCTTCCTTTATTCATATTTTCTCATTTTGGTTCTTTTTTGTTCACAAAGTTTTTCCGTTTGAGTGCGTCTGCTCAAATTTCACTTTTTTGGACTCGGCGGGGCCCTTTCGGAGCACTTTTTGAGATTTTCTATAAATAAGGGGTGAAATAAGAAAAATCATATTTTCTCTATCTCTCTCCCGTCTCTTGGCCGGATCTCATGGCAGCCATGGTTGCCATCTTTTCTTTCTTCTTTTGAGCTTCTTCCCTTCAATGAAATGTTATAGTGCCTTAGTATTTTATATTCGTCTTGGCGAGGCCTTCGATTCCACCGATTGGAATTTCGTTTTGGCCATTTCTTGAGTTCGGGTTTGAAGTCAAGTTGTGATTTTTTATGGGGCTTCCTTGGGATTCTTGTTCACCGTGTTGTCCCCGACAAAACTCCAAAGTTTCATCGGATTCGGAGCACTTTCATTACGGTGGGGATTTGAGATTTCATCTTAAATGGAGGTAGGGGATGTTTTAGGATTTTGTATGTGTTGTATTGAGTATTTTCCATTATTATACAACTTGTTTGCATGACTTGTATCAAATCTAGAATATTAGTAATATTTATTTCCTTGCATGAGTTTTAATTTATAAGGATGTATATAGCTTAGAATTGAATTGTGGCATGATGATAAATTATGCTTTAACATGTTTGTTAACATATATTAAATTGGAATTATTTGAATAAAAATTACACTTTTTATTTAAAAATTATCTTTTGTGAAAGTTTAATTCTCATGGATGTACCGTGCATGAAATTAACTTGTGATATGCTTTTGAATTAAATCTTGACATGTTCTTTAACATACCTTAATTTGAGAGCATTTGGATAAGTATGAAAATGTAGAGATTTTAATTAAAATGATTAATTAAAATCTATTTAAAGGTTCCATTGACCTAATTAAGTTTTTAACTTGATATTTGTGATGATTAGGACTTGTATACTAGCATATGTTAATTTGGGACCATTTGATGTTGTTTCAGAATTTAGGGATTTGATTATCATGATTTAGTTTTATTGTTTAAATGGCCTAATTAAGTTTTTGATTTGATATATGTAATGAGCATGCTATGTTGTTTAACATATATTAATTAGAGGTTGTTTGAATTTGATTTGAAATCTAGAGAATTTAACTATTTGGTTTAATTAAATTCTATCTAATGGCTCCATGGATCTATTTGTGTTTTAAAAGTTGTTTCTATATTCAAATCATGGACTTGGACTTATTGTATATTCACTTAGTTGTGTTTTGAGCATTAGATAACATTATTGTTATATTTATATTCATGAGAATATATTTTCTTTATGGAATATATTGTTGCCTTGTGTAATGAATTGCACACTTTGTAATTGACATTATATATGCCATTTTAGAATTTAAACTCTAAGGCATGGATCGTGTGGTTTTAACCTACTTGTGCATGGAAGGTGATTTCGTGCATTATATAAATTATGTATAAGTTGTGAACTTGTTTGATTTATTTTGGAGTCTTAGGACATTGTTATTACAAGTGATATGGCTAGAGTTTGGCTCTAGTGCGGGAGGTATGAGTTCTCCCCAGTTATAGTGCGCACTTAGGGTGGTATTCCCAACAGGTTAATGTCCAGAATAACCGTTTAGGTTTTAACTTTATCCAAGATTTGATGTCCAAGTCTTCCACTATTTGATTTCGTATTCAATTCCAAGTTGACAATCATGTTTAATTGTGACTTGTGGTTTTGGTTATTGGCGATTTGATATTGTTAAGTACATCTATGCATTATGACTTTGAATGAATCATAGTATGCTTTTAATGTTGTTAAATACATTTATGTTTTATGATTTTTGATGAATCATTGTAAACTTGATGTTGTTAAGTACATTTATGTTTTATGATTTTTGATATATCATTGTAAACTTGATGTTGTTAAGTACATTATGCTTAAAAGGTTCAAATGTAGCCTAAGAATGATCCTATAGATTCATTTGGAATATATACGTTAGGTGGCATGACCCACTTTTGTCGTTTTCGTGTTTTAGATTTCAAGTTGATGACTTTGAAAATCTATATCATGTTGCTTTGTATAGCATGCTTCTATATGGTTTGAATTGCATGAATGATGTGATTTATGCTAGAAATGATCTAGGATAGCTTATGATGCTCCTTGAGTCTTATCTTGACGTAGACGTTAGGTGGCATGAGCCCTTTAACATGTTTCACCTTAAGGTGATAAAATTGTAAAATACTAGGTCGATGCATGCTCATTTCCTACGAGTAGCTTTATGTTACTCACCCACGTAATGGGGACATTTTTCAGGTACAAGATTCAAGATTTGGAGATTTGCACTTGCCTTGGGTGGTTTGGAGATTTGAAGTTTCTTTTAATGTATTCTTGTTCACATGCAAGTGTTAGCATGTTTGAGTTTTACTTTTAAATGTTGTAATACTTAGTTAGGTTCAATATGCTATTTTTGCCTTATAATATGTAAAGTGTACTTAGACACATTATTTGGGACCTATTTGATGTGTATGACATGATGCCAATGGCCACAAACCTTAAAGTTTAAGTGTATGTATTTAGATTCCAAGTTTTTCCCTTGGTATGTAACTTTTCTAACTTTGGGGTTTTGGTATGTCAAATTTTGTAAATGAATTTTAATGGGCCGTAGGCCATTATAGCATGTTTAAAATACTAGTTTACACTTGCGTGTATGTTTACATCATCATACACTTGCATATAATTCAGTTCGATCATGCTATGGGGGGTGCAAATGAAACTTAGGGATCTTTTTCAGCCTTGGTTGTGATGACCCTGTGGGCGGGTGTGCCGTGGGCGGGTGCGAGAGACACTGTCAGGCTACCACACTGGCGAGGTACTGGTGCACAGTTCTACATCGCCTGGGTAGAGGAAAAGTGAAGTGCTTATATGTAAGTGTGTCATCTCCAATTGGTATGAGGCCTTTTGGGGTGAAGCCCAAGAGTAAAATCATGCGGGCTCAGGCCCAAAGCGGACAATATCATACCATGTGATGGAGTGGGTTGTTACAAATAGTATCAGAGCCTTCTTAGCCGGAAGTGTGCCGATGGGGATGTCGGGCCTCCAAGGGGGGTGGATTGTGATGACCCTGTGGGCGGGTGTGAGATACTGATCGGCTACCACACTGACGAGTTACGGGTGCACAATCCCACATCGCCTGGGAAAGGGAAAGGTGAAGTGCTTATATGTAGGTGTGTCACTTCAATTGATATGAGACCTTTTGGGGTAAAGCCCAAACGTAAAACCGTGCAGGCTCAGACCCAAAGCGGACAATATCATACCATGTGGTGGAGTGGGTCGTTACAAATGGTATCAGAGCCCGACCCAGCCGGAAGTGTGCCGACGAGGACGTCGGGCCTCCAAGGGGGGTGGATTATGATGACCCTGTGGGCAAGTGTGTCGTGGGCAGGTGCAAGAGACACTGTCAGGCTACCACACTGGCGAGCTACAGGTGCACAGTCCCACATCGCCTGGGTAAAGGAAATGTGAAGTGCTTATATGTAAGTGTGTCATCTCCAATTGGTATGAGGCCTTTTGGGGTGAAGCCCAAGAGTAAAACCGTACGGGTTCAGGCCAAAAGCGGACAATATCATACCATGTGGTGGAGTGGGTCGTTACAAATAATATCAGAGCCTGACCCAGCCGGAAGTGTGCTGACGGGGATGTCGAGCCTCTAAGGGGGGTGGATTGTGATGACTCTGTGGGCGGGTGCGAGACACTGAAGAGTTATGGGTGCACAATCCCACTTCACCTGGGAAAGGGAAATGTGAGGTGCTTATATGTAGGTGTGTCACTTCAATTGGTATGAGGCCTTTTGGGGTAAAGCTTAAGAGTAAAACCGTGCTAGCTCAGGCCCAAAGCGGACAATATCATACCATGTAGTGGAGTGGGTCGTTACATTGGTGCATAACAGGCCTTATTTTCACATTTTTGACTTGTTTCGGTCGACTGATGGCTCATTTCAGTCGACCGGTTCTTGGTTCAATTCATTTGCATAGTTTAAACTCATTTTCCAGTAGCTTAGTTACTGTTTGGGCTTGTTTCGGTCAACTGGTTCTTCATTTCGGCCGACCGAAGTAGCTTTTCTTCAAAATTAGTTTTTGGGCAAAATTTTTGTTCATTTCGGCCTACCAAAATGGCTATTTCGGCCTACTTAAATAATTTTTTTCAGCTTTGTTTCAGCTTTATTCCTCCGACTTCAAATGATCATAACTTCTTCATTTCTAATCCCAATGGGGTGATTCTTGAGCCTAAATTTAAGGATTTTGAGTCAGCTTTCCAATGGTACTAATGTCATTCTCATATTCAAATCATAGTGGGAGTTATTCATGTTTTAATGAGACAGTGTCAGTTTTTGCTTAAACCGGGAAAGGGTATTTTGTGGGATTCTTGGCCAAAGTTCTTAGAACCTCTTGGAATATTGTGAAATGATTAGATTAGGTTTTATTCACCTTATTTGACTTGTTTAGAGTCAAGTTCCTCCTTTTATTGGTGAATTGACCATTTTACCCCTTGGTTAATGGACTTTACCTGTTTTGGCATTTGTTTCCGTTTTCATTTTCTTTGAATTCCGTGACTTCATGGAAGGTCACATTGGTGTCTTGGGGATGATTTATATCTCTTTAGTCTTTGGTTTTATCTTTTGCTTCCGCATTTTGGATCCGTTATCGGATCAACTTTCGGTTCATCACTGACGCATCGGGTTGAAAAACTTGGGTCGTCACAAGTGGTATCAGAGCTCCTAGGTTTGAATACCATGGATGACGATTTTTGGGTGCATTTCATATTTTTGTTGATTTGCTTTGATATGTTCACATGCCTTTTGATAACATGCTCGATATGATGACATGTTTTCTGTACTTATATGCTTATATGTTTAAGAGCATCCTAGTTGATACAAGCTTATGTGTTTAAGTACCTAGAAGTTTTCATTATCTATTTAACATGTTGTATATACTTATCTGCTTTAGCATGACCGTATGTTGTATACATCGACGTGCTACTTATTTGATGCAGTCACTGAGCGAGTTGCATTCGATCATAATAACTTGTTTTATTATTGATCTCGTTTCCTTTTTACACATATAACGTCACAGTCTTGACTCACGGAGATTCTTCTCGTTAGTGCTCGGGTGAGCGTAGGGTTGTAGTCTCCGTCTAGCGAGATGAGACGTGGGCCACGGAGGCACCATTTTGTCTCATTTTCTTTTGTCTTTTCGTGATGTGGTCATGGTGGTGTTAGAGTTGTCAGTGTCATCTCTTAGGACTTCGTAGTGGTCTTGACATCGTAATGTCATTGAGGTTCTTGTTTCTAGCGTCATGGGACGATGAGTCAGGATTGACTCGAATCCTTCCTTTGGGAGTTACCTATGAGCCTCAGGGCGAGGTTCTCGTGTCTTCTTTTCTTAGGATGATAGTTTCAGGATTTGGATAGGTGTGTTGACCTAGAATCCTTCTTGTGTTGCTTTGGACAGCTCATACGAGCTACGGTTGGGATGTGGACGGTTTGACGTAATTAATTGCATTGGTGCAATTAATTACTCTCCCTTGTCCTTGGAGACTTGGGGCATTGTGATTAGGGTTCTGGTAGAATCCTGTAGAGTTCCTATCATACTTGTTGGCATCTTGGATTGGGGGTTCTCTTGTTGATGTCTCGTAACAGTTAGCATTGAGGCTATCCATTTCGTTGTTGTCTTGTTTCGTGTAGTGTTGGGATTCCATCGGGGTATGAGCTGGTCTTGGGAAGGACTTGCTGACCCTATGTCTCGAGGACTTAGTGGTCATTGGGGGGATGATTCCTTTCCTCGTGATGAGAGATTGGACTCATCCAGGTTTTGTGTTGCATTTTTGCGTGCTGTCTTTTGAGAGGCATTCCATTCATTTCTTTTGATTTTACGAACTTGCCATTTGTATGATCACTTTTACATGTTTATGAGCCCCATTGTTTTCGGGCATGTCTTCGAAACATGTTTAGGATATGTGACTATGTGGTAGTTATATGTAGACGTAGATGATATGTTTTCATATACTGTATCCGTTTTGCACGCTAGTACCGTTGGTGGTGTTTAGCGTGTTATCATTCGTTTGACCCCTATGTGATAAGTGGTTTATTTGGTTTTACTTATGTGTACTGTGTGCTTAGTACTATGAAATTATTTGATTTATGTCATTTAATTTTTGCGAGCATGCCCTATGTGAGTATTTGGTTTATACTGTTTCATCTTTCCTGCACTTATGTTGGGGTTTTGTGACCTTGGTTGTCGGGATTGTCATGAGTGAGCTACGTAGTAGACTTGTATTTTGAGGTTTTGGTTGTCCAATATAGAGATTTTGACCAGCGTTTTGTCTTCTGTATGTAGTTTTACGGTAGGTCTACTTCAGATTTGTGTTTAGGTTTTCAGTTTTGTGGGTCTAATCCATTGGTTTGAGGGTACAGACTTATCAGGCTGTGGATTCAGGACTAGTGTTGTTGTTGTCACATTTTCAGATGTGGGGGTCGTTGTTACTCCAGCGTTAGGGATTTAAGGCCTTAAGTGTAACGGTGCCAATGACATTGTTGTTTAAGTTTTGGGATTAGCTACCCCAACTCTCGCGGATGCTTAGTTCCCGTAGTGCTTTTGGTAATCATTCTTGATATTGATGTCATTTGTATCGAAAAGTTTCTTTCGAGTTGATATGTTGAGGCCATGTTATGAACTAGTACCTTATACTATCATGCTACCTTACTGGCAAGTAAGTGTGGGCGGGTTCTGGTCATTGTTCGTACTGTCATATCATTCTTAGTCATCTGTCTTGATTTGACTTATCGTTGTTATGGGATTCTCTCGGTGATTGACTTTAGGTCAATATGCCAATTCTTTTGGAGGGTGTTATTCAATTCTTAGTTTTTGTGTTCCTTTGGATGACCTTCAGGCTTTTGAAGTTGTCCTTTCACACCTTATGGTTTGTCCTTTGGTTTGATCTTGCTTTGATCTTGTTTGGTTCTCTTTTGTATGTTCTGAATTTTGGGGACGAAATTCCTTTAAGGAGGATAGGTTGTAATGACCAGGTCATTTTCCTTCCTTTTCTTTTCCTCAGATTTTCACGGATATTTTTTTTCCGTTGTTCTTTTCCTTTCTGAGCTCAGTCTCTCATCACTTAGTGTCATCTTGAGTGCTCGAAAATAGTTTCTAAGACTTTTTTCTTTGGATTGACAACTTTCTTTGAGAACCGTGTCATTTACACATTTTCATTTTTCAGATACTATTCACTTTTCGTCCTTTTCCTAATTTCGTCGTTTTCCCTATTTTGTTTTTTCTCCGTTTGTTGCTTTATTGGCATAACCTCACTTTTCATGCTCGGAGTTGATTTCTGACTTCATGTATCTTCATTCTATGAGGTTTCCATGAAATACGTATCTTGACTTTTGTAGTAAAGTACGCTGGTTGATTTTTGACTTCATGATATATCATGATACGATCCCCAAGATTGGTCAAAAGTAATCGTTGATTGGGAACAAGACTGTATTAGAATAGCTATTTTAACTCAATTCGATAATAGGATACAAGCATTAACTTATTGTGAAACTCTACTAAGAGGAACAATTCAAAACTGGTGGCAATCTTATAAAGTTACTTACGTTAATGACTACAACATCTTAAAAGATAATTTTACAATCCAACAGTTTACCAGCCTAATCAAAAGAGTATTACTAGGTGAAGATAGATTATTAGAAGAAACTCAACTCAAGCAAAATGAGGCCTTACGAAATTTAGAGCTATTACAAATTTGTGATTTTAAATACATACGTGACTACACTAATAAGTTTTTTTAATACTTCGCTGCTACAGGAAAAATCGGAGACATAACCTTATTAGATAGATATCTTCAGAAATTACCAAGAAGTGTAGGAACTAAGATTTGGGAAAAATGGTTAGAAAATCCTCGACGAGATAGATTAACTATAGGAGATAGAGTTAACCATGTTTATGACATGTTAAAAAAGGAATGTAGACAACGTAGAGAATCCAAGCAAATTAAGAAACAATTTTTCGATATTTGTAAACATTTAGACTTTTCCGCCAAAATGTGGTTGTATACCTCAGAAAAACTTCAAAAGAAATAAACCTAGAAAATATAAATTAAGAAAGAGTAGAACCTATAAAAATTACAATAAAAAACCATATTTTAAGAATTTTAAAAGTAATCCCAGACCGTTTAGAAAGCGTCCTTGGTATAAAAAATGAAAAATAAATATAGATAAAAAGGATAACGAAGACAATAAAGATAGTAAAGTTAATACACTACCCACAAAGGAATGAATGTGCAAATGTTTTATTTGTGGAGATCCAGGTCATATAAGACCAAATTACCCTTATAGATATAAGCAAAACCCTATTAAGAAGATACAAGAAAAAATTAATATACTTGAGGATATTGAGAAACAAATAGAAGAATTACATAAATTAGAAAGTGCTTATGATTCTGATGATGATAATGAAAGCATATATAGTATAAAAAGTATTGACGGTGACGATGATGAAGATCTAGAACAAGGACTTCATTCTATGGAAGATTTTATTTATATTATAAGTAATTCTTCATGTCATTATAATCTCATTAATTTTCATTTTATAGCCTACAACTGTAAATAATGTAACTCCTCTATTACAGAAGGATATTATTGTAAAGACCATTGTAAAACCTTATTATGTCATGAATGTTATAATAAATATGAAACTAAGTTTGAAAATACATTGGTTGAATCCATAAATTCATTATATAAACTGTCTAGTGTAATCTAATTCCCGGTAACATTAGAATTTAAAGAAAAATTTGTCCACACCTCAGCTATGTTAGACACTGGAGCATCTAAAAGTATAATTCAAAAGCATTTAGTACCCGAGGAAGCCTTAATGAAATTAAATTATAATGTTAATATGAGTCAATATAATAATGAAAAATTACATATAACCCATTGTGTTTAGAATGAGCCTATATAAATTAATAATGAAAAATTTGTGTTACCACAGACCTACATAGTTAATAATATTCGCAGTACTTATGATTTTATATTAGGATTAAATTTTATAAATTCACTCACTAGAAGATTTATGTATACCCCTACAGGTTTACAGTTCTTTAAGACAGAAACATTTATTCCATCCAACCCTCTTTGTATTCCACAAAAAGAAAACGAAGTGTTAGAAGAAACTATGACAGAAGAAACTACAAAAGAAAATTTATTTGATGTCACTGAATTTTTAGAAGATGTTTCCAAAGTGTTAATGTTTCTTAGTCAGTTAGATGAACAAAAGATTTTTCTTAATAATAAAGCTATATTAAAAAATCCTAAATTAAACATTGATAATCTTATACGATTAGCTAAAACTACTGAGATTCTAGGAAAAGATCCCCAGAAACACTGATACAAAAATAAAACTAAAGCCAGATTAAATATAATAAACCCCTTCATAACTATAAAAATACAAGATAATCCTCATACCTTATTAAAGAACTTTTATCGCTAAAAGTAATAAGAAAAAGTAATAGTAGACATAAGAGTCCAACTTTTATGGTTTGAAATCATGTTGAAATAAAATGAGGAAAAGCTCGTATGGTTATCAATTATAAAAGATTAAATGATAATACTAATGATGATAGTTATAAAATTCCTAATAAAGATGTCTTAATAAATCGAATACAAGATAGAAAATAGTTTTCTAAATTTGACTGTAAATCTGGATTTTGGCAAATTCGTATAGCTAACGAATCTATTGAATGGACTGCTTTTACATGTCCTGAAGGACATTATGAGTGGTTTATTATGCCTTTTGGATTAAAAAATACACCACAGGAGTTCTAGCAAAAAATGGATACCATATTCAATAAACATTCGAAGTTCTGTTGTGTTTACATAGACGATATTCTAGTGTTCAATCACACTAAAGAAAAGCATAGAAAACATCTTGAACTTATATTCAATGAATTTATAACATAAGGACTCATTATAAGTAGTAAAAAGATGATATTATAAAAACAAGACATTGAATTTTTAGGTTTATACATAAAGGGTAGAAAAGTCGAATTACAATCACATATTGTTAAGAAGATTTTAGACTTTCCAGATAAATTAGAAGAAACCAAGTTACAACAAGCATTTTTAGGATTACTAAACTATTATCACAATTTTATTCCTAAACTAGGACAATTAGTAGGACCATTATATTCAAAACTAGGAAAGTATGGTAAAAAATATTTTAATACCCAAGACATAGAATTAGTCAGGAAAATTAAATCTTTAGTCACCCAGTTAGAACCTTTACAACTCCCACTGAAAAATAATTATAAAATAATCTAGACAGATGCATCAGCTCAATGATGGGCAGGTTTACTTCTTTAAAGACCTACAAAGGAATCTTCTTGAGATGAAGAACAAATTTGTCGCCATGCTAGTGGAACCTTTAATAAAGTGCAATCTACTTTACCATCAACGGACCTAGAAATTTTAGGAGTCACAAACTCTATTGAAAAATTTTAGATATTCCTTGATAAAGAATTTTTTATAAGAATAGATTGTGATAACATAGTTAAGTTTGCAAACAAAGCAAAGCAACAGTGGAAGTCTGCAAAGAGATGGATTTCCTTTGAACATGTCAAAGGAAAAGACAATTATTTAGCAGATATTCTATCCCGTTTACTAATTGATTGTTAAATTTTGCAGGTATAGAAACAAAGAGCAGCAACAGTTATAGCCTTATACCAGGCACTTCTAATCCTCTTTTGATTATCCAAAACTCAGCTCAACAGTTCCGCGCTAGACATAATCTTCTTCCTGACCAAAAACTTATTATAAATACTATTTGGTTTTCAAGAAATAACCCCGATAGAACCCTCGTCAGAAATCTAAATATTTTAAGTGAATATTTTGTAGCATCTAATAAAGCTTATCAAACTCTACAACAAGAACATGAGACGCTTATATCTCATTCTAAAAAGTTGAATTTAGCTTATCAAAAAACGATAGCAAACCCCACAGAACTAACCATTTCTGAGCAAAGGACTAGTGAAGATGAAAATCTTCAGAAAGTTCAATTTCTACAAGTACAAACAAAAATTGCCAAGTTATTACCCAATTTCTCTCCAACATATAGAGAAATCCTGAGACAACAAGTTAAGCTTCCTGAAGACATCAAAGAACTTATCCTTGAAGAAGTTAAGTCCGACGGTCTCAAAGAATGGATTGATATCCAGAATTACCTCAGATACAACAGTCCATCTAAAGGAACCAGATATAGTCATTATACAAATCGTAGTTTTTCCTATGATTTGTACAAACATGTAACCTTGTACCTATGACCATTATCTTGTTAGTTGTAGATATTGTTTTCTTCTATCCTTTTGAAGTAACCAGAAAAACCTTTTTTTCTACAAGAACTACCATCTGTTACTTAAGTAAGTTATTAGAATTAGGAATGATCTACAGCATCACCATACCAAAAGACATGTCATTAGAATACCTAGATTCTTTAGGAAATTTTCTCAACCGTTTAAATAAAGCCATTGCCTTCGAATAGAAATTAACCTAAGATTTCATACCAGAAAGTCCAATTTTCCTTCAAATCCATTGTACTCCTCCAGAATGGGTAAAAGATGGAGCTATAGTTCTCGAATAACATTGAATCTATATTCATTCCGATCCAACTGAAGTCAAGGTTCTAACAAGAGATGTCGATTTTGCAAACAATTTTCGAAAAGAGATAGAACCAGCTACCCTTAACCATTTGGTATACTATAAAGCCTACCGTCAAGTTAACTCAAGCTACAATCCAGGTTTCAGACTCTACGATCATAATATAAATATGAAAATTTTCATCAAAAACAGAATTCCCCATGTCATCAAATCTCCTCCAGAGATTGAGATATCTTCTAAAGTTAAAGAAATAATAAATGAAGAAAAAATGTTGTTGGAACAAATTGAACTCTCCTATAGAAATGAAGAAACTAGCTCACCAGACAGCGTTGATGCATATTTGGCCCGCATGCACAGAGATGACAACCGACCAGATAGTACAACCGACAGAAATTTGTCCAATATGTAAGAATACTAGAGAAAAAGCAGATTCGCTACAGTGAAAAGATAAAGGCAGCTTTAGTATCTAAGAAAAAGTAAACGTTCAACAGTGTACAGATAAAGCAGATCCACAAAAAGCAGATTCTCAATAGTAAAAGTTGATAAGACTCTCTAGAAGCCGACATCAATAGTTCATCAATAATTCAAGCCATCTTTTCCTTAAGGCATCTTGCATCTCAACCGTCTATGCAGCATCTGCAATCTTAACCGATGAATCATCTCCCTCATTTCCCTATAAAAAGAGCCTTTCTGCACAAGCAAGGATCATCGAGTTTTAGAGCCATCAAGTCTAGAACCATCAAGCATCCCAGCCTTCAGTTTCCAGTGTGTTTTCTTTTGTGACTTCTTTCAGTATATTTCTTTGTAAAATATAGTGTGAGAGTGTATCCATGTATAAACAGTGTATATCCATGTATATGTTTTTCATGAAATAAATCATCCAGTTTGCTCCTGTTCAATAAATTTCTTTTCCTTATTTAGTACTTTCAGTACCTTCGGGCAAAAGATTTCTGTCGACAAAAAGATCAAATATACAGATTTTATTTAGCCAAACAGTGTAGATCCTAGAATTTTCTTGAATCCAACCAGTACAAGCAGCCTTAGTTTTAATTTAACAATCTTTCTGTGAATTGACTCGAACTGTTGACTTGTTGGCCCGTTCTCTGCCGGTGTTCAGGCGTTTTTACAGGGCATTATCAGAGCGTTATCAGGTTCGACAGTCATTTATGTGATTTAATTGTTAGATTTATTCTATGTAATTTTGCATGCTTCTATCCGATCGGATCCAACTTAATTTTTGGTATCAAAGCCTATACTGTTTCGTTAAATTTAATTTATATATAAAATATTTTGTTTAACGAAGTCTATAAGTCCATATTAATCTACTGTGAAATTTTAATTTATTTTAAAAGAAAAAGAAAAAGAAAAATATTTAAAAGTTTGTTCAAGGATCTTTCCGTAAGATTATTTCATGTTTAAGACTTTTATGTTATAACAATATATTGCTTTGGGTCATTATAGTAAATAGATTGTTGTGTGGTCACAAATAGAATATAAATCCATTTTAGAGAAATAATTGTGTGGTCCTTCCATCTTGAAGAAAAAGTTTGTGTAGTTCTTCCATTTTCTTGATAAATCCATACTTTGACCTCATTATATTAAAATATTTGGGCCTTAAGCCTATATATTAGTAAAAATCCTAGGAAAAAACACGTCAAAAAGAAAGCAACACTCTATTCTTTGTAGTAGGTGCTCTTTTTCAATTAAATAGAAAAATCAAAGAGGCGGAGGGGAGTTTGGATAGATTGTCTCCAATATTTTTCATTCCCATTTTTTAGAAAACCAAGAAGAGATCATGCACTTACCTGACCATTATTGACTCTCTCATTCTCTTTCTCTTTTCTTTTTCAAAGAAGTAATATTTTCTAAACATTGAATGATTCCTGTTAACACACACATACAAACACATACATGAGATATTTGCTAAACATTGTGGGTCTTTGTTTCTAAATGGAGAATAGTTCTTTGTAGATATCTTAAAATGAATCATACCCTGTCATAGTTGTATACAATACTCATCATTCTTTTTTTTCTTTTTTAATAACAAAATTTCCATTGTTGTGATTTTATTTAGGTTTTTTTTATCATCAACAAATTAATTTTTAAAAATTGCATCAAGAAAAAATCCAAACTAAACTCAAAGCATATAATGAAAAAGAAAAAACGAAAAAAAAAAAAAAATACCATCACCATTACTTTTGAAGGAATTGAATGACTCATAAAATTTTCATAGTTTTTAATACTTTTCTTGTTAATAAGGTCAATCACTTCTTTCAACGCTGTCATTTTATCATTTGTGGGATATCTTCATCATTACTTACAAACAGCGGCCCTTGCAAAGGGGTTACGAAACCATGTTAGACTTAAAATGGGTCCACATGAGACCAAAAAAAAAAATTTCTTTTCATAAGTGAAGAATAGTTTTGATATTTAAAAAATATAATTATTTATTTATAAAATTAACATTAAAAATAGTAAAAATATGGTCCCCTGTATCAATTGTCGCGGTCCACAATGTTGCTCAATTAATCCCTGTTGAACAAAATAGACCACTGATAACTGGTCCCACTTTATGGGTGACATTAATGGAATCTAAAACCTGACTTTGGCAAGAGTACTAAAAGAGCTTTTGACATTTTTAAGCTCGTCTAGGTGAAGCAAGTAGGGGCAGCTTTTGGAAAACACCCTTCCAAGAGAGACACGGGAAGCCGTTTCTTATTTTAATGAAACTTTCATAATTCTCATCGTGCCCTTTGTTTTATGAGTAAACAAATGTTTATTCCAATCATGTCCCAAGCAAAACCCTTGCCATTCATGCCAATTCACGAATGTATCTTCTAGGTTGCTACTCTTGTCTTCTCCGGTAATTTCTTTTAATCTTCAGTTTTAAGTTTTTTCCGACGATAGCATCAACCCTCACATCCACCGGCGGCATTCACTTGGACGGATGACCATCCACAACCACATATCTGGGAGAACATCCTGTCACCAACTTCGGCAATGCTTTTTTGTTTAATTTCGGCGATTCTCTCTTGAAGACGTCAACGTTTTGCTCACGCTGCCTAGTTTCTCACGATTCTCTCTTGAAGACGTAAATGATTTTATCACCCGACTATTTCTAATGATTCCGGTGATGAAGGAGATATAATAGAAAAAAAGAGTGAATTTATTTTTCTTTTCACTTCCCACCACCTGTTTGATTAAAATAACTATAACAGAAAGAAGAGTGAATTGATTTTCTTTTCACTTCCCACCACCTGTTTGAAGAAATAACCATTAGAAGAAAGAAGAGTGAATTGATTTTCTTTTCATTATAGTTTTAGATTCACACCACTTAGGCTAAATGATGTCAGTTGTGATGGTGCTTGATATCAAAGGTGGGAATGGTTGAGTAATAATATGGAGTGGTGTTCCAGCATCTACCAAATTGTGTAGTCTTGCATATTCTATTTCTTGGTAGATTTGGAAAAGTAGGAATATAATGGATATAACAGTTTATCAGAGGTTTTATATGGACTTTTATGGGATCCAGTTGCTATAATGGATAGAGCAAATTTTCATTTACATGAGTTCCATCTAGCTAACATGTTTGCTGCAACTTTGTTAGATCCTAGTGCTTGTATTCAGACTCAACATTGGCAGCCTCATTCATGCCTTTGGCCGATTTAAGTTGAATGTGGATGCTTCCTTATTTATCATTACAACATTAAGATTGTATTCTAAAAATATAAAATTAATGATAAGTTGTATCCCAAATATCAATTTTTGATTATGGTGTGAATAACTTATTTAAACAACTCTCCTAACGATTCTGCTTTGTATATTTATTTTGATGATTTATTAATTATCTCAATATCTCTTCACAGTTGAAGATGTGACCAGCAATGTATCATTTTTAAGGACAAAATCGTTATTTCAATAATAAAAGAACTTTACCAAATGTTATGCCAAACAAACAAAAAAAGTTTTGTATCCATAAAAACTCTTTTAAAATACAGTTTCCAACACTAATTATAAGTTAGATAGAAGTGCTAATTTCTGCTTCTCTTCCTCTTCAGAATAAAAGCAGAAGCAAAAGTTATATCAAACGAGTCCTAAAATTCAAAAATGCAGCCAAGATGTACTAGGAGGTAGCTGGCAGATGAATTAATCAGCAACTAATGTCGATGTTTATATAAAGGCTTTCCAACTACCTCAGAATATATAAATGGATTAAGCTACATTTAAAATAAAAAAAAAATGAGCCAACTAATATTTGGAAGAGTGTGATACCCATTTAATAGTGAATTATCTATATCTTGTAGATTCCATTAACGTCACCCAAAAAGTGGGACCAGTTGTAAGTGGTCTATTGTTACATGTGGTCCATTGCTGTGAGTTTTTTTTTTTTTTTTAATTATTATTATTATTATTATTATTTTATCACCAACAAATTATTCATCAGTAACACGGTCAATAACTGCTATCAAAGTTGTCATTTCATCATTTGTGAGATATATTCATCGTTACTTACATACAGGGCGGATGCAAGGGGTCTTGAGCCTCCCTTTAGCCCAGTTAAAAATATATATATTAGTGATATTAGTCCACATCAAAATATATTACCTTACTCCTGAATATATTTCTGCGTTGTCAATGCTTACAAAGATATATTACAAACTACAAAGAGAGAGTGATGAGATAGTTTACACAAAGTAGAGAAAGAGTTGAGAGAGGCTGTAGGTTTAAGTTGAAGAGAACGGTTAAGAACACATGCGAGACTTAAAATAGATAGACAGAAGACAAAAAAATATTTTCACAAGTAAATGATAGTTTTGAAATTTAAAAAAATTAATTAATTATTTATAAGATTAAAATTAAAAATATTATTTAAGTAAAAAATTAGAATGTAATTGTAGAAAATAGGGAGTAAAAATATGATCGCCTATGTATAATTGTCGCTGTCCATAATGTTGCTCAATTAATTCCTGTCGAATAAAATAGACCACATATAACAATAGACCACTTATAACTGGTCCCACTTTATGGGTGGACATTAATGGAATCTAGAACGTGACTCTGTCAAGAGTTCTCAAATTCTTGCAGCCAAGATGTACTAGGAGCTAGCTGGCAGATGAATTAATCAGCAATTAATGTCGATGTTTATATGAAGGCTTTCCAACTACCTCAGATTATATAAATGGATAAAGCTACATTTTTTATAAATAAAAAAAATGAGCCAACTAATATTTGGAAGAGCGTGATACCCATTTAATAGTGAATTATCTATATCTTGTAGATTCCACTAATGTCATCATAAAGTGGGACCAGTTATAAGTGATCTATTGTTACATGTGGTCCATTGTTGTGATTTTTATTTTTATTTTTATTATTTTTTTTTATCATTATCAACAAATTATTCATTGTTAACAATGTCAATAACTTCTATCAACGTTGTCATTTCATCATTTGTGAGACATATTCATCGTTACTTACATACAGGGGTGGATGCAAGGGGTGTTAAGCCTCCCTTTAGCCCAGTTAAAAATATATATATTTGTAATATTAGTCCATCTCAAAATATATTATCTCACTTCAAAATATAGTTTTGCGTTGTCAATGCTTACAAAGATATATTACAAACTACAAAGAAAGAGTGATGAGATAATTAACACGAAGTAGAAAAAGAGTTGAGAGAGGCTATAGTTCCAAACTCAAGAGAACGGTTAAAAAAACATGCAAGACTTAAAATGAGTAGACAGAAGACAAAAAAATATTTTCACAAGTAAATGATAATTTTGAAATTTTAAAAAATTAATTATTTATTTATAGGATTAAAATTAAAAATATTATTCAGTAAAAAATTAGAATGTAATTGTAGAAAATAGGGAGTAAAAATATGATCGCCCATGTATAATTGTCGCTGTCCATAACGTTGCTCAATTAATTCCTGTCGAATAAAATAGACCACATATAGCAATAGACCACTTATAACTGGTCCCAGTAATCTAGAACGTGACTCTGTCAAGAGTTCTCAAAGGCTTTCCAACTATCACATAATATATACGTGGACAAAGCTACATATTTTATTAAAAAAAATTTGAGCCAACTAATATTTAATGTGCCAACTAATATTTGGTGGTGGTTTAGGCTCCGGTTATTCATATAAGAAATAAAGGAATCGATAGCCGTTTCACTTATTTTTATTTTACATAAATAATTAATAAAAAATATAGATAATTCACTTGGGTATCACTCTTCCAAATGTTAGTTGGCACATTAAATGTTGGTTGGCTCATTCTGTTTCTATGGACCGTGACAATTGATACATGGCGGCCATATTTTTACTCCCTATTTTCTACAGTTGCATTCTAATTTTTTTTAAAAAAAAAAAACATAAACATTGAATTTTCACATGTATATTATTTGTAATAACTACAAACAATTCAATTTAACACATTATTTTTTTTCTTAATTTATTTTCATTTTTATTTCCAAACCTTCAGAACTCTATTTCAAATCCTTTTTCCCTCAAAATAAGAAGCCTTCTCTTCACTACTCATTGACTTCCATGCATTCCTAATTTTACTCTCTATTTGTCCTTTTAAAGGTATCTTAATTTTTCCTGTCAAACCATGCCCTTTTCGGTATCTCTTCACAAATGTAGGTCTAATAAACCATGAAAAACTAAGCATAAGGATTTAAATACATATACATCAGAAGCTACTTTTTATGTTCTCCACTGTGAAATTCATATAACTTCTCAATTTGTTCCTACATTTTCAAGATTTTACAATTCTAAATTGATGATCAATTCTAATAGGCAATTCATATAATTATTTAAAGTTGAGAATTATACATATAGTAATTGTCTTGCTAACATAACCCAAGTCTGCTCCTTCATTTTTTGTTAAATTTATTTGAAGTTGTAAATTATACATATACACCATAAGTTATTTTTTATATTCTCCGGTATGAAATTAATATAACTTCCCAATTTGTTCTTATATTTTCATGATTCATATAATAATTTGAAGTTGGGAATTATAAATATACATACCGTCTTGCTAACATAACCCAAGTCGATCTGCCCCTTCATTTTTTTTGTTTGATTTATTTGAAGTTGGGAATTATATATACAAATCACAAGTTACTTTTTATTAGGGATGCAACTTGGGTTGGGTAATCCGGATCAAATCGGAGCCCACCCGATTTTTTTACGGGCTTAGGCAATCATTTTTACAATTAGGTTTAGGCTTTAGTTGAAAAATCTCAATTCAAATTTAATTAGGGTTAGGCTTAGGTTGAAGTACTAGTAACCCGAGCTAATCCGACCCTGAATTCTAATATTTTTTTCATGTATATTTTTACTTTTAAATACATTATATATATAATATTTAAACTATGATTACTTTTTTTCTTTTCAACTTGTTTTATTAAATCTTAACTTATTGAATGTTAATATTTAGGAGAATTAATTTTCTAAAAATTTGTTTGTAATTTATTAACAATTTACAAAAAGTCTTTAAACTTTTTCTTGTTTAAGAGTAATTTATTCTAAAACTAATTCAAGATCATATTAAATTTTTGATGTAAAGATTAGTCATATGAGTAACCCAAATTAATCCAGAATTTTTACTCTGAATCAAAACCCTAGTTGCAAGCCTGAATTTAAAAGTACGGTTAATTTCACTAAGACCCCCTCAGGTTTAGCCAATTTTCACTCTCAAATTTCTTTTGAAAATAACTATTAGTTAGGTCCATTTCTGTTTTTCTATTAATGACTCCATTAAATACATCGGAAAAGACAACTTTACCCTTAATTTTTTAATCCCATGCTTAAATGACCATAATACCCCCTACACCCACCTACCACCACCACCACCATCTGCGCCACCGGTGCCGCCATCACCATAACCGATGACAGCCACTGGCATACTCATCCTACAGCCACCGACACACCTATGCCATCACCACCACGACTGGAGTCGCCAACGCTGATAGCCACCACCACGACCCTCAAATCGTAACCCCAAATCAAACTCATAGCGGTGTATTAAACCCAAAAGGGACGAACACAGAAGATCAAATATGCCGGTGGTGATGAACTCAATAAATAGACTTATTTAATCAGAAATGCACTGGGCAGGGTGACCCTCAATAAAACTGAACCAAAAGAGTGGATACAGTAAGGTTTTGTTGGTGGTGTTATGTGACTCAATTAGATATATCATTTTCTTTGCTTACTCTTGCCAAAGAAGGTGACGGGGATCAACACATGACATGAAGACCCAACTACTCCGATGAGTTTTCAGAATGATGACCATGGGGATTTTGCGATCTTCGATGAAATGAAGGACCAGAGAAGTGGGTCTGTTGTTACCGGCGACGGAGAACAACGTTGACGGAGAGGATGACTTTGAACTGGGTGTGAACAAATTAAAGAGTAACGACTGTAATAGTTATCGCTTCGGTAACGAGCAGCGACGACAAGGATGGTAGGGTTTGACGACTATTTTGGTGGTGGGTCTAGTGGGGGTGAGCATGGGGCTGGTGGTGGTGGTTGTGGGGGTGAGGGTAGGTCTGGTGGTGTTGAGGTGGCCACTGGTGTTGGTCTGTGGACCGGTGGTGTGGTGCTTATCGACGGTGTTATGCGCTATGTGTATGTAAATATATGTGTGTGTGTGTGTGTGTAAATAATTTGTAAATTTACAGAAAAATTAGGGTTATTTTAGTCTTTTAATCTATATTTTTAAGGGCAAAATGTTGTTTTGACAAAGTCAAAGGCTATTTTAGTCATTTTGCATTATGTCAAAACTATTGAAGTAGCGGTTGGGGTGTTAGTGAAAAATGGAACAAAAGTTTATAATGTAAGTGATAGTTATTTTCGAAAGATATTTGAGGATGAAAAATGGTCAAACTTGAAGGAGTGTGAGTGAAATTAACCGTTAAAAGAAAAATGCTGGGTTGGGCTTGTATTGAGTAGTTAAGGTTGAGGATAGGGTTAGGGTTGGGCTTGGATTTAGTATTTCATATAGTGGGTTAGGCTCAAGTTATATCTTAAACCTGCCTAACCCGTCCGTGTTGCAGCCCTACTTTTTATGTTCTCGAGTGTGAAATTAATATAACTTCTCAATTTGTTTCTACATTTTCATGATTTTACAATTCTAAATTAATGACCAATTCATATAATTATTTCAAGTTGGGAATTATGAAAAACTAATTGTCCTGCTAACATAATATATTTCATTCTAATGATAAGATAAAGGAAACTAAAATTGAAACCAAATTTCAATGAGAAACTGAATATTAATACATACTTAAACAAAATGAACACTCTACAAGGACGTCGTGAAACGGTTTCTTTGCTCTTTGCAGATGTCGTACTATATTCCTTGCGGTGAAATTCTTCTTCATTTTCATCTGCTTCTTCAGGTGGCTCATAATCTGAATCATTGTCAGAGGCCATTTTAGAACTCTGACTAACCTAATAAGTATTATTTGCATTGATATTAATAGTACATTTTTTAGTAGGAGAAGGATCAGGGATGGTTTTCTTCTTTCGAAGATGTACAATTTTCTTTTTTTCATTTGATTTCTTATGAGCTATAATCTTCATCCTAACCATTTCAAACCCTAAAAAATATAGTGACCCAACTTCTTCGATTTCCACCAACAAATTTAATGAACCCAACAAAGCCATAATTTGAAAGACAATAACTGTGGTATCCACCCCACTAACCGTGTGATTTTGAGATTGGATAAACAACAACCAACTATGAATGAATAAACAAAGCAAGAATTATACAGAAAATGGAAGAAATTTTACGAAATCAACACCAATTGAACTTATACAACCTTAATTTCAAACCAACCATAAAAACGAGAGAGGAAGGGCGAAGCAAGCCTCAGCACAGACCTTCCCTTATTCTTCATAGAAAATGAAGTAAGGGCTAAATTGAGAATTCCAAACAATACATTGACACATCATATTTCTGGGTCCACCATATGTATTATTATAACTTATATCGTATTTATTATATAATGGTTGAAAATTTTATACCCATGTAATACAACTAAAATAGGAGCAGTTAAAATTGTTTAACTCCATTTTTTAAGTGACGTAGACACTTCTTCTCCACTTATTTTAAAATAGAGAAAACTGAACACTGTTTAACCGGAGAGGATTTTCCACCCATATAGATATAGTCAGGGACGGAGCCAGGATTTCAAGTTTTTTTTTTTTTTTTGGGGGGGGGGGGGGGGGGAACGCTGCTAATAAAAAAAAAAAAAAATATGGAGTGTAAATATATATATATATATATATATACACACACACACACACACACACACACACATATATAAAACTATAAAATTCAAAAGACAAAGAAAAGAAAATTATTCAAATATCCACGATAAAAAGAAGAATTTTAAGAGTAGATGTAGAAAAACAAAAATGAGAGAACTTTAAAAGGATAAAGTTAAAAATTTTCAATTGAGGAAGGAAATTTTAATTTTTTTCTATTAAGGAAATTTAAAGAATTTGAAGAGTAAAACAGAAAATAAAAAAATAATTTTAGGAACTACAAAATTTAGGGTATATTATATAATTTTTTTTAAATATAAAAAAAAAAATTAAAAAAATTATCACATGAATTACAAAGTACCGGCCAACTCAGGGACATGTAGCCCAAACCTTCATTGGCACCATCTCGGATGTAGTATTATAGAATCCCACTTAACAAGTCAATAAAGCTCTCCATGTATAATACTCTCTCCGTCCCTTATTAGTTGTTCATTTTTTTTTTTTTTTTTTTATGTCACAAATTAATTATCCTTTTTGAAAAGTCAAAGCATATTTTCTTTATATTTCCATAATTATCCTTTATCTTTTTAAAAAAATTTAAACTTTGTAACTATATATAATTAAATTAAAAAAGACAATTTGGTAATTTTAAAAGGGAACAATGCATTAATTACATGTCCTTTTAAAAAGTTATAAAATTAAAGATGGACAATTAATAAGAAATGGAGGTAGTGTCACAACACATAATCTTCACAAAGGAAAAAAAAAAAAAGGTACGAAATCTTTTACGTAAGTTTGGTGTCGTCAGTGATGTCATTTTAGTTTACCTAACAATTAGATAATTATGTAAAGGCATTTTTTTATTATTATTATTATTTTTTATATCCATGTGAAGGCATCTTTCGAGCAACCAAGATTTGAGATCACGCTAAAAGTCGTCCAAAGTCAATTCAGTTGCATATATATATATATATATATAAATAGATAGATAGATAGATATTGGCGTGATCTCAAATCTTGGTCGCTCGAAATATATATATAGATAGATAGTAATGGATCAAGTAATTTTTTTTTTTTTGCAAGGGGATGTTGTTGATGATTAAAAAAAAAATTTAAAGATAACTTTTCAAAATAAAATAATAAATATAAAAATTTAATTTTTTGTGACTTATCTGACACAGATTCTTTGATCTTTTAATCGGGTTTCTGCTTTCTAGATTACCTGCGGGATGGAAAGAAATAAGAAAGTCGATTTACTTTATTTTCTTTTGATCTAGAATGTAAGAATATATATAGTGAGTATTTTTAAAAATTGAGTGAGAATATCAAAGTGTGTGAGAGTGAATCATGAATGTGGCGGGCGAGTGAACAAGAGATGATTATTTATTGGATCCAAAAAATCAATTTGGACAAGAATGTGAAGTGTAATATTTTTATCAATTGAGATGGGGGTATCTTTAAAAGTTTTACAAATTAAGGGGGGAGGACATTTTCAACCCCCCCCCCCCCCTCTATCTATCTATATATATATATATATATATGTACAAAGCTTCATGAGATTCTGAAGGATAAGGCAGCCTAATTCCCGAAGCCCAACAGAAACAATGAATTCAGGCTTATTCTGGACTGTGTTTAGGGAAAGAGTTGATCTCCTGATTGGGCTAAATGCTGATCAACTTAAAGTCCAACTGACCCCCAACAAAAACACAGTCCTTCACGTCGCAGCTCAATACGGCAAAACACAGTGTGTGAAGGAGATCTTACAGAAGTGCGGTCGATCACTGATTTGTTCAGTGAATATCAAAGGTGAGACTTCACTACACATTTCAGCAAGGGAAGGTCACACCGACATAGTACAAGCACTCATTGAATATGCGAAAACAGAAAGCGACGAAGACGACCTAGAAAGCGGGACTAGAGTTACCAAGGAGATCCTGCTGAGGATGAGGAATGTAGAGGGTGACACGGCCTTGTTCGGAGCTGTGCGTAATAATCATCGTGATGTGGTTGAGATTCTGACTACAGAAGACCCTCAATTTTTGCATTTTCCCAATAATGCCACGGAGAGTCCACTTTACTTGGCCGCTGAGAGAGATTATCTAGTTATTGTGTCTGAAATTCGGAATAATTGCATTTCACCGGTTTACATTGGTCCAAATGTAAGAACAGCTACGCACGCGGCAACGATTCGCCGTAACAAAGGTAATTACTAACTAAATCTTTTCTCCATAAGTTTTTCCTAGCGCACTTGAAGAAAGAATTGAAAAAAAAAAAAAAAAAAAAAACTAACAGCCACACAAACTAATACCGCATATGTCAAACCTCATGTAAGAACAAAGTAGTTACTAACTAAATATTTTCTCCATAAGTTTTTCCTAGCTCACTTGGAGATGAAAAAAAAAAAAAAAAAAAAAAAAAAAAAAAAAAAAAAAAAAAACCACTCACACACAAACCAATAGCTCATATATCAAACCTCATGTAATAAAATTTTTTTATGGTGAGCAGCGTTGCATATCTCGAATTTTAATGTGATGATAACTAAAAAAATATGAATGTCCTCTATTTTAATTCATATTACACTTATTTTTTTATATTTCATATTTTAACAAATTAAACATATGAACAATTAAAGAAAAAGATAAAAAGAACAATTTCACAATGTTTCTTTCTCCATCTATAATATACTTTTCTCTACTAATGATTTTATTATATAAATATATATATATATATATATATATATATATATATATATATATATTATCTTCTTCACTCTTTTAATTTCTGTATAATTATGCATGTTTTTAAAATTTAACTGTAGTAAAAAAAATATCAATCAAAATTTAATTATAAAAAACTTTAAGCGTCCATGTTAATCAATAAAGGAATTATCAGATGCCAGGGAGGTGAAGATGCAATCGGTTTACTGGTCTTTTCAATCCCTCTTATTGATGCCTTGAAACTTTTTGATAGTCACCCCCATAATCCCAAACACTAATATGGAGAAGAGATACAAACGTAATCTCAAATTGGGAGTATCATAGAAGTTATAGTTTCAGGACAAGATATAGGAATTATCCTTTGTAGGCATAGGTTTTGCATCAAACATTGTTTACCTTTTGATGAATATCATACTCTCTATGGTTAATTATAAATATGGTGAAATATATGTATTACATGGGAATATATCATATATAAACCGTGTTTAAGCACAGACGCCAAAATGATCACGAATGACCTGATAAATATCACAAGATTCGATTTGTGATATTTTTCATTTACCATATTAATAAGAAATCCTAATTATCATGTTTTAAAAACGAAAAAGCATGCCATTCCTAATATTTTTACTTTTTTTTTTTTTTTTTTTTACTGTTATATGTTATATAGCAATGATTTATTTTCACTTTTTAGTATGAACTGTCAATATAATGTTCTTCTTCAGAATGCATAAAATTTTTACACGATTGGAAGTCATCACTAACCAAGGAAGAAGATGTATTTGGATGGAGACCACTTCACTACGCTGCATGGCATGGCGATGTATCGGTGGTTGAACAACTCCTTGATCTAGATAAATCCGTGGTGTACCTCGGTGCTGACAATAACAATATGACGCCTTTTCACATAGCAGCTAGTCAAGGTCACATCGATGTTATGAAAAAGCTTTTATTTACATGTCCAGATTGTTGGGAAATGACCAACAGTAAAGGCCAAAATATCCTTCACATTGCAATAGAGTATTACCAAAATAATGTAATCTGTTTTTTCCTGCAATATTCCTCCATACTCGGAAGCCTTCTAAATCAGAAAGACATGGATGGAAACACACCTTATCATCTGTATTCTGCTAAAACTGGGGAACGGATTTACGAATTTGTTTATCACAGTAGAGTGGATCATATGGCTGTCAACAACAAAAACATGACTCCATTCGAAGCAGTAACCACTGACATGAATCCATCCCAGGTAAGAATGTCTATCTACCTTGTCTATTAGCATTTTTTTAAATTTTATTACATGAATACATGCCAAATATATACGCACACAATAAAACGAAAAGACTAACTCTAGTTGTATGCATAAATCATGCAGAATGATGTATAACTTGAAAAGGCTGAGTTTGGAAATCATTAGATGATGACTGTCAGCGTCATTATAATGATGAGTTCTATAATTTGAATTCCTATCCAACTATTAAATGATCACTGGTACATAAAATTCAAAGAATATTAGGTTTTTGACTTTTACGATGATATCCAATGATTATACAGATCTAGATTGACCAGTTAGTAAAATGCAAAAAACAAAAAGCCAGATTCGAAAACGTACTAGTATAATTCTGTTTATTTTAAAAGCAGGTTACAAAAATTAGGTTCAAATAGGTAAGTATATAATACATTGTATAGGTTAAAAATTCGGGATTAAAAATTTGACTATACACATCTTATTATTTTATTATTATATATAATAAAAAAATATGTAACAAATAATAAAATAAATAAGAAAAGATTACAAATAATAAAATAGATTGTCATTTTATTTAAATTGACACAAGTCACAAATCCACAATAACCATAAAAGAAATAAATCATCTAAATATAATTAATCAATAACCATAAATATATGTTGTGATATTTATGAAAATATATTTATATTCTACTAAAAGATCTAATAATCTAAAAACTTTCAAAAATAAAAGAAAATAAAGATACCCACAAAATTTAAAAGATCAAAAATAAATAAATAAATAAATTGTAACTGTCTACAAGGATCTATAAGAATATATGTAATTCTCTAAAGTTCTAGTGTTCTACAAAGTATATGTAAATACATATATGTATGCATATATATGTGTGTGTTGATGTGTCTATTTTTTAACTGTAAAAATCACTCGCAATAGAACGAATCCTTGTAGGATAGGGCTATATTGAGGGTGTCGAACATCAAGGACTGTGGTGAATTGTCAAGTATAAAATTAATTTAGATAAAAGATTTTTCTGTTTGTTTATATCTAAATAATATAAAAATAAAAATAAGCAATGAAATAAGGATTGAGATCAAGAGAAGAAATACTTATGGCTTAACTTCACCACGAACCTTATAATATAGTCAATTGATTCAACTTTAGGGATTTCAATATTTATGCATGATCAAGAATTAAATGAAGTAAAATTCAATTTAATTTAATTTCAAGAAGATAAATCATGAATTTACGTAAAGAAATAACATATATTCGGTTGGCACAAATTGTCTACTTAACTACTTTAATATAGGGTGCAGTACAATTTGTCTTTCCTAAGCATAGATTATCAAAACAATCATTCATAAAACAGTTTAAACACTATTGCATGATCACTATTCAGATCGTTATGAGAATCTCTTAATCACCAATCTTAAATAATAAGAATAGTTCGGATTTGATTAAAGTAAAATAAATTCTAAGACAAAATTCATTAAAAACCAATTTTATTCATTAAAACTCCAATTGCTAAAAAATCCTAAGTCAGTTGCTCTTAATCATGCAATCAAAATACATAAGTAATGAAAATCCCCAAAGTTAAAAGACAATAAAACCATATTATTTGGATTCGGGTTACATCAAGGCCCTAAGATGGAGTTTAGCTACTCATGGAGAGGAAATATGTCATCATTGATGTTATACAAGCCATATCCATGGACCACCAAAAACTCCTTTAGATCTTTTTCTTTAATCTTCAAAACACTAAAAGCTGCCATAAGGTCTCTCTTGTATCCTCTGTAATCTCCATTTTTTTCTGCTGAACATCTCCTTTTTATATCCACATGTTGTAGGCTTTCCTTCTAAAGAAAGGAAATAGAAAAGGTCAGTAAAGGAAATAAGCCAATATAGGCTTCTATATTTTTGTCAGTTTAAAAAGCTGTTTTGACCTATTTGAAGTACGAATCTTGAAATTACTATTAGAAATAAAAAGGATGGGCTTAAGTTCTATTTCTAAAGTCATTGAGTTTGCCCAATTTCGAGTTTTGGGTAAAACGTTATGCTCAAAATACTAAAGCGGGTCCAGACTTTCCTGCTCAAGTTCTTTTCTTATTGGACTAGGAAACCTTCTTTTCTTCATATAAGGACCCAAAAATGAATTTGACTAGCTAGAAGCTCATTTAAAAGTCTTCTAAAATTATCCTTGAATCAACTTAGTCATTGGATCACCTTAGATACTCTAACTCTCGCGGTCTCCATCCGTTGATTGAACTCATAGACCTTAAAAGTAACATAATTGACTGAATTTCTAAAGATTACTTAAAAAAAAAAAATGAAGAAAATAACATAAGTAATATAAAATAAACATTACTAAGGTATTAAAATATGCAAATCTAAGGGCTAGAATGTGCAATATTCAGCGCTTATCATGTGTATGTATTATAACTTTGGTTGAAAACCATGCCTTCAAGTGACAAAGATAAGGGATTTGGTTAAAAAATAAAAATATTGAAAATAGAGAGATAGATCGACTGACGGGTCTTGCCTTGCCCATTACCCAACAATTATACCGAATTCAAGGCACAAAACCCAACAATCTCCACCCTAGCTTGAAATTCGTTTTCACATGCTCTTCCATAACTCTATCTCGATTGAAGATCTCTTTACCTCGAATCAAACGCCATTCATCATCCCTATTGGTGTTGAATTTTTCACGCATGGCAACCCACCAATCAATCAACTCATTATCATCAATTTATTTTCTTACTTAAAACAACGAACCACACTTCTTTATACCATTACCTTCACCCTATCTTGAAAACGAACATCCTCTAGCTTGTCTCAAAACTTACTTTTCATGGGCTTGTGTCTTTACACCGACTACCTCCATTTCATCATCAACCCTAATTGAATTGTAATGACCTAAACTCGGGGGTTTGGATCATTATTCGGGTCCTTATCCGAACCCGAGGTCATATAAGGGAAATAGGGTCATTTCCAATGTTGGAATACAATTAATATGTCATATTATGCTTTACAATGCACTGTGGCATCATTAAATGGGAAGGGTTACAAGGGTAGGCGGACTGGGCTTCGTTGGTCAACTAACAGCCCTGCATCGGCTGGCCGAAATAAGAGGGTCGGTTGGCTGGCAGTGATGGTCAGTCGCCTGAAATGATGATCCAAACTTCTCAACTCTCTGTCTGGGCTCAAAATGCACTATCGGTCGACTGGCTTATATCACCAGCCGGTCGACTGGCCCTGGGAGGTGAAAAATGTGGCTGTTATTGGGTTCTCAAGGTCTTAAAAGCATTCGGGTTCATTTGTGAGCTTAAGTATGATGTAAACCTATCCCAACCACACTCATATAATCGAATACGACCACTATTTGACATTCATGCAGTCATATAAACATTAAATGAGCTTAACACATTACATGTAATAAAATGGATCCGGTTATATCATTTATGGCCAAAACAAGTTCTATTACACCATTACATACAAGTTTGGGACAAAATAGATACACATATATTACATTTGTCTAAAACGTCAATTTTACAAGTCTCAAATGGCAAAGCATGAAGTAGACAAAAGAAAATCCTCAATGTCATCACATTTGAGATAGTGGGTCCTCTATGACTTCTTTCCCGGTTTCTGAAAATAATAATAAAGTGGTAAGCACAACGGCTTAGTAGGAGGTGCTCAAAACAAATCTCTTAATGATCCAGTGAATCACACACAAAGCATAGAATATAGATAAGGGGATTTTGCTTAATTTTTGGGAAAAAATAATCACATACTCATCATTATACAATCCAAGCGCTATAAATGCAATGCCAGTGCAATGTAATGTCATTCTCTATTTCCAAAACATTTACTAATCACAACAACTATCAAACCGTTAATGTAACCCGGCCCATGGCAACTCCATGGAGCCATGAGAGAAGGATTGGCTAACTATCCTGACCTAAGGCAACTCCCTAGCGTCATTTGGGGCCTAGTTAGGTCAACCATGCATAGGGCAGTCTCCCTAAGTTCCCTTTAGATTCCATTAACACCACAGACATAAGACGACTCCTTACCGTCTGGTTTTCGCAAACATCTTTTCAAAACATTTCCCAAAGTCAATATATATTTTTTCATTTCAAAAGTCAATTTCCTTGTTCCTCACCCAATGCCAGTACATGAGTGTCTCAATAATGTCATCATTATGCCAACATGGAATCTCATACATTAAAATATAATCATACTTGCATGCTTGAGAGACAATTTACACATCAATTTTCATATTATTAACTTCACATTCATGGCATTTAGACAAGTAATTCATGCAACAATATCCTTCAAGCATATCATTTCATAATAGTTAACATAGGCATGAAATTTAACACATATATATGGCACTAAAAGCATGTATATCATCACTTGCTACAATTACCCTAACTAACAAGCTTTATGTTCACATTTTACATATAATCATAGCACATATAAAAGAATTAATTCACAAGGATCAACGAATCTGAGTTTTAGAAACCCCTACCTCAAAGATTGAGCAAAAGCCCCAAATTTTCCCCAAATTTCAAAATCCTAAAGTGCCCTTGCCGAGCTCGTTAACTTTGTCTTCAAAGGCAAAGTCCAAATCTTGATGGAAGAAGATGAATCAGAGGCTTGAAGGTAGTAGATTTAGAGAGAGAAAATGTTTGAGAGAGAGAGAGAGGGGGGGCTGCTTTAACTAAAAAAAAAAGAAGGAAAATGATCACAAAATGATCATCTGGTCCTTTATATCATGTTTGGTCAATCGTGAGTCCTGTTAACCCCAAAAATATCTAAATGTTACCTTTTTGTGCATACACCTACTAAACATGATATAATTATACATATAAGCACCGAATCACATAAATATGCATTAAATAAAAATAAAGGAGTGCAATGATCTCAAAAAGTAGCCTCGAACACGAAAAATCCCGGTCCAAAAATCTTTAAAATATCAAAATGACCTCCAAATACATTTCTAAGACCCTAAACTCAAAGAAATATCCTAAACCACTCTCGGAACCTACGTGGCATGCTAACTGGTGCGTGGTACGTAAAATGAGGCGAGAAAATAAAATAATCCGAAAAATGAAAAAATGTCAAAAAAAATTGGAATAACGAGAAACATTACAATCTCCCCAACTTAAAAGGATTTCATCCCCGAAATCAAGCCATACCTGGGGAAGAAAATAACTCTGGGTACTTGGAACGAACTTCCTCCTCCCGTTCCCAAGTAGCCTTCTCAATTCCGTGATGTCTCCAAAAAACCTTTATTAACGGTATTGTCATGTCCTTCAAGACCTTCTTTTACATGTTAAGGATCTGAACTAGTCCCTCCTCGTAAGAAACATCCTCATCAATATCCATATCAACCCAACTCAGAATGTGACATAGATATGGTTCATACTTTCGTAGCAATGCATGAAAAACATTATGGACTCTGTCCATCTGTGGTGGTAATGCAAATGCGTAAGCAACCTCTCCTATACACTCTAGAATCTCAAAAAGCCCGATAAATCGTGGCGACAACTTGCCAGCCTTCCCGAATCTCATTAATCCCTTCCTTGGAGTAACCCAAAGAAAAACGTAGTCCTCCACCACAAAGGATAACGGTCGTCTTCGCCTATCTGCATAACCTTTTTATCGGCTCTGTGCTATAAGCAATCTCTGTCTAATCAACTTGATTTACTCGGTAGTCTAAAGTATAATGTCAGGTCCTAAGGCGGCTATCTCGCCCACCTCAGTTCATCAAATAGGAGACCGACAAGGCCTACCATATAACACCTCAAATGGAGTCATTTCAATGCTCGCCTGATAACTGTTGCTGTAGGCAAACTCAACAAGTGGTAAATGATCCTCCTAACTACCACCGAAGTCAAATACACAGGCCCGAAGCATGTCCTCCAAAATCTGGATGGTATGCTCCGACTGACCATCCGTTTATGAATGAAATGTCGTACTAAAATGCAACTGTGAGCTAAACGTTGCGTGAAGTCCTTCCCAAAACTTCGATGTGAACTTGGCATCATTATTTAAAACAATAGAAAACGGAACTCCATGTAACCTCACTATCTCTTTCATAGACAATCTACCAAGTGCCTCTGCATCATCTATCGCTTTAATGGGCAAAAAGTGAGCCGTCTTGGTCAATCTATCAATGATAACCCATACAGCCTCATTCCCCTTCTGTGACCTGGGAAGCCCTGTTACAAAATCCATGGCAATACATTCTCATTTTCACTGTGCTACCAGCAATGGCTACAACTGTAACGACCCTGGATTTTTCAAGCCGGTGCGTCAGTGATGAACCGAAAGATGACCCGATAACGGATCCGAAGTGCGGAAGCAAAAGACAAAACAACGGTCTCTAGAGATACAACATTACTCTAAGACACCATTATGACCCTCAACGAGGTCACGGAACCCAAAGGAATCAAATGGGGAAGCAACGTTTCAAAAACAAACAAGATTGAACCTAGGGGCAAATTTGTTATTTCTAGCTTAAAAGTGGGTGCCACCGAGCACACCATTGGAAAGAAAACAAAAAATTAATGAACTTAGACTCAAAAATCACTTGATTCAGAGTCCGGATGAAGAAGATATGGCTTCCGGAAGAAGAATGGGCAAAACGATCAAAAAGGGGACAACCAAGAACATCTAACCGGTTAGATGGCCTATCTAACCGGTTAGAAGGCCAAAAACAGTGACAAAAACGCTGCCCACACTCATCTAACCGGTTACAAAACCCCTCGTAACCGTTTAGATGTGAAGGGGCAGTAAGGGTGCGACCCAAAAACCTGGCAGCAGGGGTTTTTCCGGAAAAAATGGAAATTTGAGGGCCTAGATGACATTTTCTGGAAAAACACAAAGAAGAAACCCCCCTCAAAATCGAGTTTTCTACATAATAAATAAGAAAAATCGAAAAATACACAATGTGAAACACCCAAAATGCCCTCCCAGGAAAACTGGTCCAGAGGGTCCAAAAAGCTGCTAAATTTAAAAACTAAGAGCTGAACTTCGTATGCGATTTCTGATACCAAGACGACATTTTCTGGAAAAACACGAAAAAGAAACCCCCCCTAAAATCATGTTTTCTATTCAACCATGTTTAAAGAAGGAAATAAAACTGAATTTAAAAGTTTAGAATGCCCCTAGATCAGAATATGCAACAAAAACTCAAAATGAGTCCGTTGGAGGCTCAAAACACAAACGATGAGGTTTTGCTCGGAAACGACTATGCACGCAAATGTAACTTACCTATTTAGATGCGCTACAATGGTCCATGGCTTAAATACATAGCCGATGCAAAATCCGACCCCCACAACGGGCAAAAAGGCAAAAATGGACTTGGAATGGAAAACATGGAATCCAAAAATACAAAATGGAGTCAATTGACCGTTTGGCCCTTGGCCACACTTCATACAAGATTAATGAGACCCTATGAAAGAATGAGAATGGAATTCCCACACCCGATGCAACCATGGTGAAGCAATGACTTGCGATTTTTCAAGATTTTCACAATATTTCATGAAGTTAAAAAGTATATAGAATACAATATAATGGTCATTGGCCTCCGGCCTCATCTCATACATATCAAATACATTGAAAGGAGTGTACTTAAGTATACATTACATACACGGAATCAAATATACATATTTTGACATATAAGATTACAATTGGCATTCCGAGCCAACCTTCACAAAAATGGAAGTCTCCAAGTCCACAAACCATCCAAGTATAATGAAGACCTTAACTTTGATTCTTATACCTGAAATATGCCCCAGTATCGTAAGGGTGAGTAACATAAATCTATTCGTAGGAGATGAACATGTATCGACCTAGCATTTCACAAATTTATCACCTTAAAGTGAAACATGTTAAAGGGGCTCATGCCACCTAACGTCTATGTCCAAATGAGACTCGGGGAGCATCCTAAGCTATCTTAAAGTCTAAGTAACAAGAATCATGATATACATACGTGTATGAAACGAATCATGGTTGGGATAATCTAAAGAACACGACAAGAAAAATGCTTGAGCATAGATTAACATGAATTGCGTTTTCAATACAATTGAACTAGGTCTAGAGTAATCCATATAACATGACAAAAGCATATTTGAATACAAGTTAATAAGAATCACATTATCCATGCAATTCAACAACAAAAGAGCATGTTATACAATGCAACAAGGTATAAGTTCTCAAAGCCATCAACTTAAAATCTAAAGCACAAAATAACAGTAGTGGTTCATGTCACCTAACGTCTAAGTTCTAAATGAATCAATAGGATCAATTCTAAGCTTTGTTAGAACGTCAAAACACAATTTTCAATATCGATGCAATTTAACCAACATTGGAACTTCCAATACAACGCATAAAACACAGTTTCACAAAGTTAACATCATGTAACTTAAAATGGAACGACAAATAAGGAACAAGAAGTTACAACATCATCTAGTTATCAACTTGAAAATGAAATGCAAAATCAAACAAAGTGGATACTCGGACGTCACGCCGGATCAAACCGACAACATAGTTACTTTAGGGTTACTAGCCCATGGGTAACCTCCCTATGTGCGCACTAGACTATATAGAGGGACTATCCCCCGTACTAGAACCATGTCCTAGCCATAGTCAAACAACGACATCCCCAAGTTTCCAAAATCAACAAGTTGTGCAACAACGCATATATCAATAGGAATATGCAAGATAATCAAATATCTACTAAGCACAACCAAATTTGGAAACCTATACAATACATGCTCTAAATCCACAACTAATATAATATGATGAATGTCGAATCTTCAGTGTGCGATTCATTACACGCTATGCATGAAAGATGTTAAACACGAAGTGTGCAAATCATTACACAAAGTAACAATATATTCAATAAGGAAAACATATTCTCATGAATACAAACATAACAACTATGTTATCCAATGTTCAAAACATAACCAAATGAATATACAACAAGTCTAAGTCCATGATTTGAATATAGAAACCGCTTCTAAAACACAACTAGATCATGGAGCAAATTGATAGAATTTAAATAGATAAACACAATTAAATTCTCTAGATTTTCGATTCAATTTCAATTAATCTCAATTTAATACATGTTAAAGGGCATGGCAAGGTCATCACCTATATCCATTCTAAAACTCAATTAGGTTGTTAGAACAACAAAGTAGAACTTTAATTAAATCATGCTAATTTAATCCCAAGGTTCTAAAACAACTTCAAATAGTCCCAAATTAATATATATAGTAAACAAGTCATGGCCAATACAAATATCAAGTTAAAACCTTAATTAAGCTAATGGGACCACGAAATAAATTTTAATTAATTCTTTTAATTAAAATCCCTTGATTTTCAAACTTAACCAAATGCTCTCAAATTAACCTATGTTGGAAAACATGCTAAGAACTAATGTAATATTACATTACAAGTTTATTTCATTCAATTTAAGACTATGTGAATTAAACTTTCACTAAAGTTAAATATAAATTAAAAGTTGCAATTCTCATGCAATTAATCTCAATTTAATATATGTGAACAATTATACCTAAGCTTAATTTTCTAGCATGCCACAATACAATTCCAAATTGTATATCACCATGAGGATTAAATCTTAAACATGGAATTTAATTAAATAAAAGGTTTCAAAACCTAACCGAATATTCTAAATCAAATATATGTGAAGTTATATGGCATGTAAATCAAGAATATCAAGTCGGAATTTAAATAGAGTGAATAGTGCACTCGGGGCAAATTAATTAATCAAATTAATTAATAATTACTAATTTTCAAAACACCTCGAATTACTTTCAAATTCAACTATGTTGAAGAGCATGCTAAGGCCTAATATAATATGCTAACACATATTAATTTCAAGTTAGTTAAGGCCATGTGAATTAATCTTTCACTTAAGATAAATATTAAATAAAATCTTTAATACTTATTCAAATGTTTCAATTTTTATACACGACAATGAGCATATCAAGGGACAATATAAAATCATGCTACATGTTCAAACTAAGTCATGAGCAACCGGGAAAATCAGATCCCGTAACAGAAAAATAAATAATAAAATCTCTAAGTTTTATATTTAATCATGCCAACAAGTTGTATAAGCATCAGAAGCATGCTATATAACAAGAATTTAAACCTAGAACATCCCCTACCTCAATTTGAGATGAAATCTCAAAGGCCCACAAAAAAAAAGTGCTCCGAATTTGACGATACCGAGAGGTTTTGTCGGGGACAACACTGTGAACAAGAATCCGAAGAAGCCCCATGAAAATCCAAACTTGACCTCAATCCCGAACTCAAAATTTGGTCAGAAATGGTTTCTAATAAGGGGTAATGGTAGAGCACGACGAGGCGAACAACAAATGTTAAGGCCGAAGACTTTTCATCAAAGAAAAGTGGATCAAAGGAGGAGAGAGAAAGTGGCAGCCGTGGGAGGGAGCTTGGCCGGCCATGGGAGAGGAAGAAGAAGAAGAAATCTAATTTTTTTGTTCTTAAGTCCCATATTTATAGTAAGTCTCAAAAACTGCCCCGAAAGGGCCCTGCCGGGTCTGGAAAAGTGGATTTTGAGCAGACGCACTCAAACGGCAAAACTCCATGAACAAAATAGATTCAAAATGAGAAAATAAGAATAACAAAAGAAATGGCATTGAACACTGAGTCCCGAGCAGAAAGTTATGCCCCGAACAAGTTCGGTGGCAACTGGGTCCAGAAACTCTGAAACTGGAGAAAAATGACCAGAACGGAATTCTAAGAGTCCACGACTCGATGAAATGTGAAAATGAATCCTGTACGAGGATCCAGGCTCCAGACGAGACATTTTGCAATAACTTTCGTTAATTGCACAATGATCCCTACAAAAAGGGTTAACTGCGAAACTGCCCCAGAATGAAAATATCTTCCAAAAGATATTTTCTTAGATGCCCCTGAAATAAAATATCTTCAAAAGATATCTACGAAAAACACCCCAAGAAATGAAAAAGATTCTGAAGAATTGTGCATCTATGCCTCCGTGGACACCGGAAGCAACCAGAGTACTTTCTTGCAAAAGTAAAGATACGTATTTCGAGGAAACCACTCAAGATGAAGGCACGTGAAGTCAAAAACCAACTCCGAGCATGAGAAGTGAGGTTGTGCCAAAAACTGACAAACGGAGATAAGACGAAATAGGGAAAATGACATAATAGGGAAAAGACAAAATAGCGCATAGTGTCCGAAAAACGAAAAATGCGAAAATGACTAGGTCCTCAAAGGAAGTTGTCAATTCACATGAAAGAGTCTCAGAAACCAATTCTGAGCACCCGAGATGACACTAAGCGACACGAAACAGAGCTCAGAAAAGAAAATTAAACGAAAAAAAAAAAATTTCATTCGTAAAATTTTAGGAAAAAGAAAAGGAAGGCAAATGACCGGGTCGTTACAGCAACAAACCAGCGGGCCTCTGGTGCTCAGTCTTTACCTACTGACAAGTGAGGCATCTAGCCACAAACTATTCTACATCTTTCTTCATTCCACTCCACCAATATTGACGCTTCAAATTGTGATACATCTTAGTACTACCTGGATGAACTGTAAAGTGGGAAATATGAAACTCCCGTAGAACATCCTCCAAAAAAAACTATGGGAACAACCATCAAACCCCTGAACCGTAGACCTCCATCTGCATGTAAGGTCCAATCTTTCACTATCTCACTACTAAAAATCAACATGTGAATGACATCCAAATCCGGATCCTATTTCTGTGATTCAATCACCTGACCAACAAGATTAAATAAAAATGTTGATTCATTGCCATCATCGTCATCATAACAATGCAATCCCATCTCAGCTAAATCTTTCAACATCTTTCATTTTCGAATGGCTAAGCTAGCCAAAGTCCCACGAGATTTCCAGCTTAAGGCATTAACTACTATATTTATCTTGCCCAGAAAATACTGCAAGTCAAAATTGTAGTCCTCTATGAACACAACCCATTGGCTCTGCCTCATATTCAAGTCCTTTTAGGAGAAAAGGTACTTGAGGCTCTTGTGATCCAAGAACATATTGAATCTCTCACCATATAAATAGTGTCTCCAACATTTCAAGGCAAAAACAACTACCGCTAACTCCAAGTCATGAGTAGGGTAGTTATGCTCGTGAGTCTTTAACTGTCAAGACCTATAAGCAACTAATCTATCATCTTGCATCAACATACATCCCAACCCATCACGCGAAGCGTCACAACAGGTCACATAACCCAAGCCATGCTCAGGTATCACATGAATGCAGTTAGTGCTTAATCAAACTAAAAAGGCATAACAAGGAACTTATAATTTCCATACCGTGTACGGAATGCCATCTTTGGGATATCCTAATCCCTAACCTGCAACTGATAATAGTCTGACCTCAAATCAATCTATGAAAAATAGTAAGCTCCCCTAAACTGGTCAAACAAATCATTTATTCTTGGTAAAGGATATTTATTATTGATGGTGGTCTGATTTAACTCCTGATAATTAATGCACAACCTCAAAGAACCATCTTTATTCTTAGCAAATAGGACCGGTGTTCCCCACGGTGAAACACTTAGTTGGATGAAACCTTTCATCTTTAAGTCGTCAAGCTGCTTATTCAACTTTTTCAATTCTACTGGTTCGATAGAAATTGGCACGGTACCGGGTATCAAATCAATGGCAAACTCAACTCCCTTGTCGCTCTAGATCCAACTCCTCGTGTGTCCCTTCGTGATGGCATAACGCTATAAGATGAGAAAATGAACCAATACTAATGACACAAAAGTCCGCCCGAGAACGACGTCCTCACACAAATAACTTAACAAGAAATGAAGACCTTTAAACACTTAATATGCATGGCCATGCAACAAATATGTTAACTTAAGAAATTAAACACGTAGTCACATAAGCAAATAAGCAAGCTTTGCAATTAGTAACACGTTAACATATAAGCATGTAAGCAATGCAAATCAACTTCCACACAACCTTGGGTAAGCCTCTACCCATCGTCATAATGGTTTTCGATCCATTGTTCTGATACCAAGTTTGTAACGACCCTAACCCAGGGTCCGAATCATTATCCGAGTCCTTACTTGAACACGAGGTCATCTAAGGGCATTAGGGTCATTTCTAATGTTGGAATACAATTAATATGCCATACTATGCTTTACAGTGCACCATGGAATCATTAAATAGGAAGGGTTACAAGGGTAAGTGGACTGGGTTGCGTTAGTTGGTTGACAGCCCTGCATTGGTCAGTTGAAACAAGAGGGTCGATCAGCTGATAGTGATAGTCAGACAGCCGAAACGATGAACCAAATTTCCTAACTCTTTGTCCGGACTCAAAATGCACTGTCGGTCGCTGGCTTATATCACCAGCTTACCGATAGGCCCTTGGAGGTTAAAAATGTGGCTTTCATTGGGTTCTCAAGGTCTTTAATGCATCCGGATTCATTTGTGAGCTTAAGTATGATTTAAACCTGTCCGAACCACACTCATATAATCTAATATGACCACCATTTGACATTCAATCATTCATATATACATTAAATGAGCTTAACACATTACATATAATAAAATGGATCCCGTTACATCATTTAACACCAAAACGAATTCTATTACAACATTACGTACAAGTTTGGGACAAAATAAATACACGTATATTACATTTGTCCAAAACGTCAATTTTACAAGTCTCAAAAGACAAAGCATAAAGTAGAGAAAAGAAAATCCTCATTGTCATCACATTTGAGGTGGTGGGTCATCCGTGACTTCTTTCCTGGTAAAAATAATAATAAAGGGATGAGCACAATGACTCAGTAGGAGGTGCCTAAAATACACCTCTTAATGATCCAGTTAATCACACACAAAGTATAAAATATAGAGAAGGGGATCATGCTTAATTTTTAGGGAAAAAAAAAAATCACATACTCATCACATACAATTCAAGCATTATAAATGCAATGTTGTGCAATGTAAATGCAATGTAGTGTTACTCTCTATTTCCAAAACCTTTACCAATCACAACAACTATCAAGCCATTAATGTAACCCGGCCCATGGCAAATCCACGGCGCCACGAGAGAAGGATTGGCTAACTATCCTTGACCTAAGGCAACTTCTTAGCGTCATTTGGGGCCTAGGTAGCTCAACCACGCATAGGGCAGTCTCTGTACGTTCCTTCTAGGTTCCATTAATACCATAGACACATGGCGACTCCTTACCGTCCGGTTTTCACAAACATCTTTTCAAATTTTCAAATCCTTTCCCAAAGTCTTTTTTTTTTTTTTTTTCATTGCAAAAGTTAATTTCCCTTGTTCTTCACCTAATGGCAATGCATGGGTGTCTCAATAATGCCATCATTATGCCAACATGCAATCTCATACATTAAAACATAATCATGCTTGCATGTTTGAGAGACAATTAATACATCAATTTTCATATAATTAACTTCATATTCATGGCACTTAGACAAGTAATTCATGCAATAATATCCTTTAAGCATATCATTTCACAATTATTGACATAGGCATGAAATTTAACACATATATAGCACTTAAAACATGTATATCATCACTTGCTACAATGACCCTAACCAATAAGCTTCATGTTCACATTTTACACATAATCATAATACATATGAAAGAATTAATTCACAAGGATCAAAGAATTTGAGTTTTAGAATTCCCTACCTCAAAGATTGAGCAAAAGCCCCAAATTTTTCCCAAATTTTGAAATCCCAAAGTCACCCAAATAAAGATCAACTCTGATCAAAGCATAGCCCTTGTCGTGCTCGTTAACTTTACCTTCAATGGCAAAGTCCAAATCTTGATGGAAGAAGATGAATTAGAGGCTTGAAGGTTGTAGGTTTAGAGAGAGATAGAGGGTTGATTCGGCTAAAAGGAATAAGGAAAATGATCCCAAAATGATCATGTGGTCCTTTGTATCATGCTTGGTTAATCGTGGGTCCCGTTAACCCAAAAAATATCTAAAATGTCACCTTTTTGTGCATACACCCACTAAACATGATATAATTATACACATAAGCATTTAATCACATAAATATGCATCAAATAAAAGTAATGGAGTGCAAAGATTCCAAAAAGTAGCCCCAAACACGAAAAATCTGGGTGCGGGACCTACCAGGGACCCCTTGGTCCAAAAATTAAAAAATTATCAAAATAACCCTAAATACATTTGTAAGAGTCCTAAATTCAAAGAAATGTCCCAAACCACTATCGGAACCAACGTGGCATGCTAACCGGTGCGTGGCACGTAAAATGAGGCAAGAAAATAAAATAATCTAAAAAATAAAAAAAAAATGTCCGAAAAATGAAAAAATGAGAAATATTACATGAATCTCCGTATCAACTCATGATCAACCTTTTACTTTAACAAACTTTATACCAACCTTCAGTTCTGACCTTCAGAACCAACCACAAGCTCTTACCCACCATCAGCTCTGATACCAGTTGTTAAGGATATTAACTCCCTAGAACCCATTGAAAGGTCGGTTATTGTTGAGAGCTAAATCTTTCCTTAATCACAAATAGTTGAAACATCATTATAACAAACCAAATTAGATGGATCCGAATCGTCAACTGGCTGTGATTTAATCTCGGGATCCTTACCCGAACCCCGAAAACGTAGTAGGGGTAAAATGATCATTTCATACTAAAGATGGATGATGAGTTGACTCTAAATAAGCCATTTCTCCTAAAATGATCATTTCATACTAAAGATGGATGATGAATTAATTCTAATCACATTAATCAACTAAACCCATTTCATAAGGTTTCAATGGCTATACTCATGGTTTCCCACAAATAGGCCTCTTCGGTTTAGGAGATTTCTAGAACAGTCAGCATTAAAATGGTCATAACTCCCTCTAAGTTTTTAGTTTTGAAATATGATTGGTATCATTGGAAATATGACTAAATGCTATAATTGGTACTTGCGAAGCTGATTGAACACGTAGAAAGACCCCTTTAAAGGGGAAAGTTAAATCAATCCTTGAATTAGGTCTTACAAATGATTGACCTCATCTCCATAAGAGTGCTACTATATATGAGTAAGCAGGTGGAATTGTGGTCGACATTCTGGCGTGGTAGATAAAGTTAAATTCATTTTTGAAAAAGAAACCGTTATCTTCCATTCTTATATAATGGATTTGAGAATTCAACATCGAGATCAGTTGCATTAATTGATCAAGCCGGTCAGTTCGGACTCAAGAATGACTTAATTTGGATTTAAGATGAATGATTTATGACTGTTTCAATAATGAATGAATTTTTAAAACAAATTCAGGGGAGAGGGGGGGGGGGGGTTTGCATTCGAATGCCCGAGGCCTGTTTTGATATGCATTCTGGTGAACAGTAATAATCAACACCTATAAAATTAATTCTTAAGGTTAGGATTAATCGTGGGGTGTCCAAATGAACTCAAATAACCCCGAATAACCCTAAAATGGTTGGTTTGGATGCTTAAAGCTATGGATGAGCTAGAGAAACTGTCTTAAGGTTCCACTTTGCCCCAAAACCTCCCCCAAACATAAATATATATAAATGACTAACATGCATTTCATCAATCATCCACAACTAGGGCAATGGTAAGGCATTTGAAATTAAGGAGAAATATAACCAACTCCATCCTTAAACATCATAGTTCAAAATGCATATTCCTTTAACATGGAAGCCATCCATACATGTCCCAAATGCATATAAAGATGAATAATATACGTAATACATTGAAATACCGCATTTACTTAGATATAGAAATTAATTTAGAAATTTCCTTACAATCTTCCATCCATTTCATCCATATACAAAACAATACTAAGTTTTATTATATGACCATTGAATGAAAGTTATCAAAATGATAAAATTACAACATTTCAAAATACAATAATATAGTTACATGGCTTGAACATCTAAAGATACAAAAATGTAACCCTACGAGTCAAGTCTTTACCCTGTCATTACAAAAACGGAGCCAAAAGAAACACATGTTCACTCCTAAGCTTGTGGAGGTGTGTCGCCCTTTACTTCCTTCCCGGTTCCTGAAATTATTAAAATAAAGGATGAGCATGACGGCTCAAAATGAAATGCTTAAAACATAAACCTTGACCCCCCCTAAGCTAAACACCCAATTGAAAGGGGCAATTAAGGAATATGGATCATTCTTGGAGGGGAGATCATGAAACATAGACAATGTAAGCTTTCTTAGAAACTAGCTTTCAATAACGGGATAAACAATGGCAATGAAAATGGAACGCACTCCCGACTCCAAACCGAACTCACACAGCTCATACCGAAAACTGTTAACCAACTTTACCGAGGCGAAATTGAATAACTATCCATGGCCTTTCACTAACAACCATTTGGGGCCTAGTTAATTTAACTATACACATCCTAAACCGATAAGTGCTCCCTCTAGGTTAAGTTAGCACCAGATTCACGACTTTTAACCTTTCCTTTCTAGAAATTCTTTTTCATAAATTCTTTGAAAATCATATTTTTTCCCTAACCAAACCGACACAAACCTTCTATCATGCCAATGCCATGAATGAATCATACAATACCCTCAACTCTATAGATATGTATATGTATGAAACCATACAACATGAATCAAGTATTCTTACTTCAATTAAAGAACATTATCATCGTGGCATTTAATCACACAATTGATTGGCATGAAAAAAACTAATAATATATGAACATAAAACATGGTTTGACATTGCAAATTGACAAATTTGGCATACTCTTCATTCTTACAAGAACACAATGATCATATAGGCATTTCTAAGTTAGCAATTCCACACATAACCTAATAATATAATAATTAAGCATTCAAGTACACAACCATCAACTAAAGACATAGTTTGCTATACTAAAGATGAAATTAGGGAAAAAATTTCATGATTTCCTTAACTAAACATACTCACATATGAAATCAAAGTCAAACAAACCTACAAAGAGGCAAAGTAAAGTGGGTTAAACACCCCTACCTCAAATTTCAAGCAAACCCCTAAAATGGGTTTAAGTGCAATGTACTCCAAATTTAAATCCGAGACCACCGGTGTTTAACTCTCATTGCGCTCGTTAAACTTAACTTCTAACTCTTTTCCTAAATCCCACCCTAGGTAGGTTGAATCCAAGCTCAAAGTATGCAAAAATGGTGTAAAAAATGAAGAAGAAAAGAGGAGATAGAAGAAGGTCACGGTTTAGAGATAGAGTAATATGATTTTGTGGCTCAAAAAGTGACTAAACCCAGGTGTATATGTCTTTGGTCAAAGGTGGACCCCACATGCATGCTAGAGTTACTACAAAGCCCTTCTAGCTTAATCATAACCACATCAATACCACAATAATATCTGACCACCTAAATATACATATATACAGTGCACCAATAATAAAAACAATGAAATAATATGATGTCAAAAAAAATCTCGAGCATGGAAACTCAGCCTTGGGCCCACACGGGACTTCCCGAGTCCAAAAATCCAAAAATGGCGAAATTGAGTAAAATACATTTCAAAGAGTTCTAAACTCAATGAAATGCCCTAAATGACCCTCGGAACACTCATGGCATACAAATCAAGGCTCAAAATAATAAATAACAAAATTAATAAAATCGATGAAAAGTCTGGGACACTACAATCAACATCACAACAATCAACAAATATATATGGAGATAACAATCATATACATTTATGTACACCATAATATTTTATATGGTTCATGTGATACCCCTCGGATCCTAGACACGGGTTGATCAGGCCCACGCCCAAACCCGAGGGATATCAAACAATTAATATATAACCGAACACAGAATACAAAATTGAATAAGAATAAATATTATAAGCTAAAAAGAATACGAATATAAAATCCTCAACTGATAACACTTAACAAAATCCAATTTCCAAACCTCCATGATTACAACTCGGGAATCCATCTCTAGTGGACCCCTATTCAAAAATCCCAAACTAAATGAAAATAAAACTGAAGATAAAAATCCAAACCCAATATCTGGAAGGAAGTCCTACATCGTCGGTGAAATGGAAAATCGTCTCTGCTCAGCACGAACAAGCTCAAGCTTGGAACGGACCTACACCTGAAAAATAGGAGTGGTTCAGGCCCACGAACAAGTTCTATCCTACTACAATCCAAGCAGAGACTCGATACGCATGTACATTCTAACCAACTCAACAATAGCTAATAGTCCGTATGTATATATATAATCACACTAAAAGACTCTCACTGGACTATAGGCCAGTCTCAACCTGAATAGAGGCAACATGCAAAACGCACACAAAGTGGGCATGTGTACCTAAGCCTAACAGGGTACACTTCCAACCATCATAGCCAGCTATGCATCCCAATGCATATACGCTCCCTCACCGTCGATCCTGAGACTCAAGCTCATATCGAGGTACCATAAAAATATATTTAAAATCCATCCAGAATCCATAGTAGTGCCGCTCAACTATATGTTGCCTTGACACTACAAATCCATAGGATTTAACCTTTAGTCAATCCATTTCCTTAATCCCAGAATAGGTAGGACTTAGAGGTTTTTGAGCTAATCCCCCTTGTATGCCACCGTCCCATACCGGTGCATACATTCCATCCATCCAGTAATTGATAATACAGACCATGCATGTAAATATCAACTGATCCATAAATCCAACAATTTAAAATACAAATATTAAACTAGACATTCAATTGTTCCATAAAGAGCATACAAAAATTATGTAATTTAATATGCTGATTTTAAACTACGCAACCATAATCCAACAATTGGCAATATAACAGTATATGTAATTATCAATTTATCCCAGAATCCATATAATTGAGAGAACATGAATAAATATCTACCTCAATTAATTCCATAGCAAGCATAATGAACATTGACAAATTATCATGCTTATATCACCAGTCCAACAATTGATGTGATAAATGCTGAAATTTAAACATCAATTACTCCTTAACAAGCATAGTAAAAATATATAGATTTTAACAATGCTTATTTTATACCATTAATACATGTTTAGAATTTGATAATCATTTACAGAAAGTTTCTACAACAAGTTAAGCAACTTAAACCACTTGCATTCCCTAATAGTTTACAACTTTGTTTAGAATTGATTATTGTTCAACCAATAAACCCCAAGTGGTTTATTTACCATTCCCACACCCTTTGGAGCTTTAATATAACCTTAAAACTCATTTAGGTTCCCATGTATAGTCCCTGAATGTCCCAAACAGATCAAAAACTCAGCCCAGAAGCAAAATTCGTCAAAAATTGCATCAAAAGGGGAAGGAGCCGCCTCCCCCACATGGGGAGCCGCCTCCCCCTTGTGTGGAGCCAGCTCCACTCCATGTGGAGCCGCCTCCACACACCCTAGAGCCGGCTCCACCTTGTGTGGAGCCGCCTCTTCCTCCTGTTCCCCTCTCTGCTTGCTTTCCTTCTTCGTTTTCATCTTCGGCGACTTCCAGCACCTCCGTCCTCCATGGTCAGGGTTCCTAGATGTCTAAACTAGGTTCTAGAATGTCCATAGGACAACTTAATTCTTAATACAACTCCTAACATCAACATAAACATGCACTGTGTAAAAAGAATTTAATCCGAGAAATCTAGCATTCCTGTAATCCCACTGTTTCAAACAACTCAATTATGCAACCAGATTTAGTCTAGTGTTCTCCTAACGTGTTCCAGAATAATAAATCTCCTTACACATCAATGGACATGAATTAGAACAAGAATTACGCAAGAAAGCATTTAAATCAAAAATACAGAACTTGAAAACATGTTCTAGTTACAGTATCTTAAACATGCAACTTAGTTTAATTTTAATCCTTATATGTTCCTGGAGTTGTATTAGACCTGTAAAGAACACGAGCAAATGGGAGAGAGTTAGGTATAGAACTTGCCTTTAGCCTTGCACAGTCGTCTTCCTACGTTCTCCGACAACGTCCTACTGAAATCCTCCTCTGTTCTCTCTCTCTGCCTCCACTGTCGTGAATAGTTTTTTTTTCCTAAAACCCTAAGCAGACTTAATACTTGTATTTATAGGTTTATGCAGAACCTAAAATAAAGCCAAACCTTACAATGAATCCTAACCGGCCCATAGAGAATCCTAATAAAAATCTACGTCGGCTACCAAGACTTAACTTCTAAAACAAAACCCTAAATTAAACCAATTAAGCATTTAAAAGAATTAAAAACCAAAATTACAATTAACTAAACAATTGAATACATTAAAATATAATTAACTAAACAATTAAATAACCTAAAATACAATTAACTAAACAATCAAATAAATTAACATACAATTAACTAAATAACAAGCAAACAAACCAATAATTTCAAATAAATTCAAATATTCAAATACACAAGCAAAATAAACAATTTTAAATTATTAAAAATGCAATTAAATATTAACCAAAATACCTGGACTATCTTTTTTTAAAATTAGGGGTATTACAGTTCACCTAACTCTAAGGTTATGTCCATGGACAGAAATATTTTCATTATTATGAATCAAGAAAGAGAATATACAACTAGATGTCAAAACCTACTTACTCTCGCTTATCATACTCGTGAGGCTATATTTTTATGCTCGGGAGTTACCAATATTCCCTGTGGCCTCTTCTCACAACACTCACCTTAAACCCCTTATACATCTTTCCTCTATCTATCTCTTTACCCAAACCTATCTCATTTATAGTCTTTAAACCCAATTTCCTGTTGGACAAGAATTCCCAACCTTAGCTACAAACAGTTACTATATCAATCACAAATCCTTCCCATGTTTTAACTTCCCAAATTGGAATAGGAGAACTTTTTAATTTTCGTTCTTCATCTAGATGGATTGGTGCAAAGAACTTGGACTGGTCCATTTAGGGAAATCTTCCTAACTACAAACTTTACCCAGTTCAACTGGGCTAAGTAACTTGAACTGGTCCATCTACTACACACACCAAATTTGATTTACAAAACCCAACATTAATATGATCTATTATCAAACAAAATAAATAAATATAAAAAAATATATTTTTAAGGATCAAAATGACCTTGTTTCCAACAGTTGTAGTTTATGAACTGAAATAAGGCAATACTAAATTGTGTCTCCCTACAATTCATATTATTCTAATTTATTTATCCACTTGGTAAATTGATTAATTAAAGTCTATCATGCATCCATGGGAGTTCACTCTTTTAAGTAAGATGAAACTTAGTCAATCTTAGAGTCCACCAGTGCAATTCCGATTTTGTGCACCCAAAGACACCCGTAGATTCTTATGTTGCTAAACATTTGAAAAAGTCATCCTTCATTAATGGCAAAATAAGTATTCCCAGGTTATAAGAGCTTCAACAAATATTCTTGGTAACAATCGATCAATGGATTGAGTTGTGTGAAAGCCATTGCGCATTAGCTCATCATTTTTCTTGCTACGTTCTTTAAAAATATAAGCAGATGATATGCCAAGCAAGGCATTAGTACTATTCTAGCATATTATAACATAAAATAAATGTTCTCAATTCATGTGTTGCTATAATATTAAGAAGATGAAAATTTAATATGATGATAGATGGCATAGGGGAACCAATAGATTCATAAGAGGACTGCTTCACATAGGTTTATGTCATCAGTTGTTGGATCAAGAGTATGAGGGGAAATACGTTCTTGATCTAACAGATATAAGCGTGTGCTCCTGGTAAAAGTGTCTCATATTAGTGTACTTGCTCAAATTTTCATGACATGGATGATCAATGAAATATTGGGATCTATATCAGTACTACTCTTTTCAAATTAAAAAAAGAACAAAAATGCAGGTAGCATCCTATGGTTGTCGAAGCAGATTTAAATTGCGCACAAACAATGTCCCCGAGAAAGTAGAAAGAGACCTAACAAAAATTGCGGACATCCAAATGATAGTGGCCACACTTATAGCGACCGTAACCTTTGCAGCTGGTTTCACCATACCAGGTGGCTACGATGGCAACGACGGGCCAAGTCAAGGCATGGCAGTTTTAGTAAGACAAACAGCTTTTAAAGCATTTGTTCTGGCAGATACTATTGCTATGGTCTTCTCCATTATCGCTGTATTTCTCCTCTTTTTCGCATCAAGTTATAAAGATCCGAATAAGCGTAGTAATCGCCAAGCCATTGCTTTTGTGCTCACTGTAGCTGCTATGGGAGCAATGGTGGTAACATTTATGACTGGCTATTATGTTGTATTAGTGCATTCGTTGGGTCTTGCAATCACTGTATGCGTCATTTGTTGCGTTTTCTTTCCCATTTTTTATTATGTATTAAAGAAACAGTGGAGTGACACTTTTGGGCCCTAATTTTTCCTACAACACCATTGTAGGAGAATGTTTCCATAAATAATGTATATAAAGATGTTTGTGAAAGGGAGGTGATATTCGCACTTTCCTTCTTTATATTTTACTCTCCCATCTAAATGGAAATGATCTATTAACCCTAACCGTACATGCATATGAATGATTTTTTTTCCCAAATTACACAATTACCCTTTCACATATGATTGGTCTTCCCCATCTCTCTCTAATCTTTAATGTTTTCGATCCCTTTTGATGGGAGTTAAATAAATAAATTATGTGTTTTGACAGGAACTAAAAAAATGTTGATAAAACTCAAAAAAAAAAAAAAAAAAAAAAAAAAAAAAGAAGTAAGTATCAAAAAGAAAGGAACTAAAGAAAGTTACCCTCTGTTGAATAATGTAATGACCCAGGTTTAGTTCAACCCGGTGCGTCAATGGTAACCCAAAAGTTTACCCGGTAACAGATCCCGATGCGGAAGCAAGAAACAAGAAAATGGTCTCCCAAGGCACAACACACCTCTAAGACCCAAAGATGACCTTCCATGAGGTCACGGAACTCAAAGAAAACTGACGCGGAAGTAAAAGATCGGAAATATGACAAATAAGCCCCCAGGAGCAAAATAGTCATTTATGAAAACTATGGATTCGAATGCCACCGAGCACACCGCTGGAAAGACAACAAAAAATAATCAATAAGGACTCAAGAGTCGCATGATTCAGAATCCGGACAAAGGAGAAATGACATGATGAAGAAAAACGAGCACTTAAGGCTAAAAGGGTAAACTGGTAATTATCCAGGAAGAACCGGGTGCAACAGAGCACACCGTTGGAAAGACAGCGAAAAATTAGTCAAGTACAAAAAAAGTTCACTCGATTTGGAGTCCGGACGAGGGAGAAACGAGTGTTTAAAGTTGTGACATCGCGGCGGCCCGACGAAGGCCATGGCAAGCCCCATGCCGGCGCCTCATTCGGTGTCCAATGGCATGCACCATGACATGCTAGGAAAGAGAAAAATTCAGCCAGAACTGAGAGCCGAAACGAGGTCTGAAACGGATTTTTTTGGAAAAATACGAATAAGAAACCCCCTTTAAAATTGAGTTTTCTACCCGACCACAAGAAAGGAAACGAAAAAAACTCACTGTAAAATCCCCAAAATGCCCCTAGATCAGAACTGGACAAGAGGACAAAAGGCTGCTACAGGATCTGAGATTGAAAACGGGCTACCAAATGAATTTTTCTGGAAAAACACAAAGAAGAAACCCTCCCGAAATCAAATTTTCTACCCAGATACGTGGGAGAAAATGAAAAAAAAACTCGCTACAAAATGGCCAAAATGCCCTCCCAAGAAATCTGGTCAAGAGAGCTAAAAAGCTGCTAAAATGAAAACTGGAAGCTGAAACTTCACGAGAGATTTCTAGTACCAAGACGACATTTTCTGAAAAAACACATAGAAGAAACCCCCCCTAAAATCATGTTTTCTAAGTGACCATATGAAGACCGGAATTTATTTCTCGAAGAAAAACCCCAGAATGTCCTAAAATCAGATTATGCAAAAAAATTGAAAAATGATTCCATAGGAGGCTCAAATCACAAAGGAAAGGGTTTTTCCTGGAAATGATCATGCACGTAGACGTAAATGGTGATTTTGAGCGTACGGGAATGGTCCGCGGCTCCCGGAAATGGCCGAGTCAAAATCCGACCCCCCAACGGCCAAAAAGGCGAAAATGAACTTGAAATGGAAAATATGGAAACCAAAATTAGGAAATGATTTCAAATGACCGTTTGGCCCTTGGCCACACTTCATATAAGATATATGAGACCTAGTGGAGGTGCCAGAACACACTTTACATCACCCGATTTGAAATTGAACCCTTAAAGGCTCGGTTTCTATTATTTTAGCCCAAAAATGTAATATGTGAACTAAAATGCAAAAATAAAAACTAAATGGTGTTTAGCCTTTGGCCACACCTCACATATGGAAAATAAATGCTAAAGGATGAATTACATACACAATGTACACACCAGTGTGAAAATGACATATTGAAACCCAAGTTTTCATGTTTTTCTCATTAAAGGCAAAATTCTACATTTTTCAATATACATGGATTACAAATGAAGTTTGGCCCTTGGCCACATATCATATACATAGAATGAATACCAAAAAGTGTGCTTAAGCACGTAATACAAGTTTGGAATCAAATATACACATTTGACAAAATGACTACAAATGGCATTTCAGGCTAACTTTCACAAGAATGGAAATCTTCAAGTCCACAAATCATCCAAGCATAATGAGAATCTCAACATTGATTCATGTACCTGAAAAATATCCCTACTACGTGGATGAGTAACATAAAGCTACTCGTAGGAGATGAGCATGCATTGACCTAACATTTTACAATTTTATCACCTTATGGTGAAACATGTTAAAAGGGTTCATGCTACCTAATGTCTATATCAAAATGAGACTCAGGAAGCATCCTAAGCTACCTTAGAGGGTTTCTAGCATAAATCACATCATTCATGCATCTCAACAACATAGAAACATGTTATACAAGCAACAAGATATAGATTCTCAAAGTCATCAACTTGAAACCTAAAATACGAAAACAACAAGAGTGGGTCATGCCACCTAACGTCTATGTTCAAAATGAATCTATAGGATCATTCCTAAATTACATTTGAACATCAAAACACAAATCATGATATCGATACAATTTAACCAACATTGGAACTTCCAATACAACACATAAAGCATGATTTCTCAAAGTTACCATCTTGCAACTTAAAATGGTAAATCAAATAAAAAAACAACAAGTTACGATATCATCTAGTTATCAACTTGAAAAGAAATGCGAAATCAACCAAAGTGGATACTTGGACGTCACGCCGGATCAGACAGACACCATAGTTACTTTAGGGTTACTAGCCCGTGGGTAACCTCCATATGTGCGCACTAGACTATATAAAGGGACAATCCCCCGTACTAGAACCAAGTCCTAGCCTTAGCCAAATAACGATATCCCCAAGTTTCCAAAATCAACAAGTTGTGCAACAACGTATATATCAACATGTATATACAAGATATCAACTATCTACCAAGCACAACCAAATCTGGAAACACATACAATACATGTACTAAGTCCACAACTACTATGGCATGACCAATGTCGAATCTTCAGTGTGCGATTCATTACACGCTATAACAATATCTTTCAACATTGAAAACATAAGCTCATGAATTTAAATATAACAACAATGTTATCAAAAGCTCAAATGTAACCAAGTGAATACACAACTAGTCTAAGTTCATGATTTAAACATAGAAACAACTTCCAAGACGCAATTAAATCCATGGAGCAATTAGATAGAATTTAATTAAATAAACATAATTAAATTCTCTAGATCCCAATTCAATTCCAAATAACCTCAAATTAATACATATTAAAGAACATAGCATGGTCATCACCTATATCCATTCTAAAACTCAATTAGGTTGTTGGAGTAATAAAGTAGAATTTTAATTGAATCATGCTAATTTAAATCCCAAGATTCTAAAGCAACTTCAAATGGTCCCAAATTACTATATGCTAGTAAACAAGTCATGGTCATTACAAATATCAAGTTAAAAACTTAATTAAGCCAAGGGAACCATTAAATAGATTTTAATTAATCCTTTTAATTAAAATCTCTAGATTTTTAAACTCATCTAAATGTTCTCAAATTAACATATGGTAGGGAACATGCCAAAGCCTATTGTAATATCACATTACAAGCTTATTTCATGCAAGTTACACCTATGCAAATTTAACTTTCACCAAAGATAAATATTAAATAAAAGTTACAATTCTCATTCAAATGATTCCAATTTAATATTTGTTAACGAGTATACCAAGGCCTAAATTACTAGCATGCCACACTTTAATTCCAAGTTGTAGATCATCATGAGGATTAAATCTCAAACAAGGAAATTAATTAAATGAAAGGTTTCAAAACCTAATCGAATATTCTAGATTTAATATATGTGAAAGTATATGGTATGCACATCAAGAATATCAAGTCGGAATTTCAAAGAAATGAATAGTGAACTTGGAGCAAATTAATTAATCAAATTAATTAATAATTACTAGATTTTAAAACATCTCCGATTACTTTCAATTTCACATATGTTGAAGAGTGTATTAAAGCCTAACATAATATGCTAATATATATTAATTTCAAGATAGATAAGGCTACATGAATTAAATATTTACTCAAGAAAAATATTAAATAAAATCTTCATTACTTGTCCAAAAATTCTCAATTTAATATATGTCAATGACCATATCAAGGGATAATATAATTCCATGCCACATGTTTAAACAAAGCTACAATCAACCGGGAAAATGAAATCCTTCACAAGAAAAATAAATAATAAAATCTCTAGATTTGTTACCAAAGCATGTAAATAAGTTGCATAAGCATCACTAGCATGAAATATAACAAAAATAATAACCTATAACACCCCCTACCTTAATTTGAGATGAAAATCTCAAATCCCCACCGAAACGAAACGGCTTCGAATCCAACAATACTTCGGGGTTTTGTCGAGGACAACACGGTGAACAAGAATCCCAAGGAAGCCCCATGCCAAATCACAACTTGACTTCAAATCCGAACTCAAGAAATGGTTAGAAATGGATTCTAATAAGGGGGAAAGTTAGAGCACGTCAAGGCGAACAATAAATGTTAAGGCCGAAGATTTTCTACCAAGGAAATCAAGTGGAGGAGAAGAAAGAGTGAAGGCAGCCCCTTGGGCTCCCATGGCTGCTGGCCAAGAGGAGGAAGAAGGTCTGAAAATCTGATTTTAAAAATTATGGCAACTTATTTATAGAAATCTCAAAAAGTGCCCCGAAAGGGCCACGCCGGGTCCGGAAAATTGGAATTTGAGAAGACGCGCTCAACCGGCAAAACTCTATGAATGAAAAAGATTCAAAATGAGAAAATATGAATAACAAAAAAAACGGCGTCAAAAATCCAGTCCCGAGCAGAGAGATATGCCCCGAACAAGTTCGGCGGCAACTAGGGTTAGAAACTCTGAAACTGGAGAAAAACAACTAGAAGGAAATTTTAAGAGTACATGACTCAACGAAATGTGAAAATGAATCCCGTACGAGGATCCAAGCTCCAGACGAAATATTTTGCAATAACTTTCATTAATTGCACAATGGCCCCTATAAAAAGGGACTGTGAAACTGCCCTAGAATGAAAATATCTTTCAAAAGATATCTTCTTAGATGCCTCTGAAATAAAATATCTTCAAAAGATATTTACAAAAAATACCTCAAGAAAAGAAAAAGATTCTGAAGAATTGTGCATCCATGCCCCTATGGACACTAGGAGCAACCGGAGTACTTTCTTGCAAAAGTAAAGATACGTATTTCGAGAAAACCACTCAAGATGAAGGCACGTGAAGTCAAAAACTAACTCCAAGCACGAAAAGTGAGGTTATGCCAAAAATTAACAAACGGAGATAAGACAAAATAGAGAAAATGACGAAATAGGGAAAAAGGATAAAAAGTGAATAGTGTCCGAAAAGTGAAAATGTGGAAATGACTCGGTTCTCAAAGGAAGTTATCAATCCATACAAAAGAGTCTCGGAAACCAATTCCAAGCACTCAAGATGACACTAAGCGACGAGAAACCGAACTCAGAAAGGAAAATAAAACGGGAAAAAAATTTATCCGTAAAATTTCAGAAAAAGGGAAAGGGAGGAAATGACTGAGTCATTACAAATAAATTATTTCTTTTAAAGGAAAAAAGTTAACCAAGAGACAGAGAAGAATAAGAAAAGTTGAAGTTTATACTATAATGGGAAGATATGGTATTATAAATTTAGAGATGATACATGAGTTCAAGGATTTTCTTATTATTTTCTTTAAAAAGAAAAAAACAAGTGGAGTAGAAAAAGAGAGTATGAATATGGCCTCATTTTAAAAAATAAGATTTTAAATTCAACAAAATGTAGACAGGGCCTACTACAAGAAAATGGATTTTTTGCTACAGAAAAATTGGTGGCAAAAACCCAAATTTTATTGCGAAAATCCTTTAACGGCAAAATTAATTTGTCGGTTGGTCCATGCAGTCACTAAAAAGGTAGATAAGGACCAAAAATATTTTCTCACTACTAAATAGTGTAGTTAAGAGAAAATAACTTGTTGCCTTAATATAGTCCTAAACCAAATTCCTCGTTGAACAATGATTACAATTGCTTAGACCACAAGACTAACCTTTCGAGAACTTTCCTAACCAAATAACTCCAAAATAGAAACCTAATTATAGTTTTTGAATTTCGGTTCTTCTAAAAAAAAGTTATTATGAGAAAACTAAATTAACATAACAGGCTTAAAGTTTTTTTGCTATTGGTTTTGACAAATTTTAATTAAAAATAAAAAATAAAAATGAAATTCTATAGGACCATATCCATTCACGTGAGCAATTTTGTAGTATGAGATGGCTCTTTCTTGATGAGTTGACAACAATCCTTAATGAAGATATTCTTAAGAAGCTGCATAAACATTTACTCATGGCCGATAATTTTTAAATTTATCCATAGGAGATGAATCTATTCTGCATGGGACACGTTTTCTTACATAATCTAGTACAGATGTAATATAGTTGTTGTTGCCACCACTACAAGGAAAAAAAGATCTTTTACGAGGCGTTGTAAAAACTTTTCACGGCGCACATGAGTCCCTCATCTATTATGAATTTCTAAATGCTCTTAGCTTTTTACGGGATACAACAACGCTCATAAAAAAGTAAAATACGAGCTACCAGTAATAACTAATTCACAAAGAGTTTAGACTATTGTTAATAATTAATTTACGATGTAACGAACCTCATTGATAATTAATGTTATGATGTAACTAGCTTCTCATTAATACATCTATATATTTACGAGACACTACTGCAAGCCATAGGAGACTTTTCAATGTGTTGCTTTACAGGGAGATTCTCTCTTTGTAAATAATGTAAACTTTTTACGACACCCTGTTGTGTGCCGTGAATTGTTCCATATGGGCTTTTATTCACAGGTTATGAAGACCCCCATAGATAACACACACACACGCACACATATATATATATATATATATATATATATATATATATATAATAAAAGCACATTCAATTAATGCTACCCAATATCCACATATAACTTGTATTGATCACAATTTCAACTAAATAGTATTACACAAAACTAACACTTTCTGCTTGATGCCAATAACCAAAACAATTCGTATCTAAATACACCATTATACATATCAAAAGACAATTTCACAATTCAACAATTCATCATTGTTTAATGTGCCAAAATAAAAAAGAAAATTTAATATTTCTCAAAAACACATCAATAAGTCAACCTTTACATTGTTCTTTAATCCCCGTCACAAGTTGACTTTCAATTTTTTAAACATTTCCTCCACCTAGTTGTCCATGGTACAAAATCCAAGCAGGTAACTGTATCACACAATTCTTAATATCAGTATGCTAATAGTATTAAGAACTTGAAATGAGAAATAGAAAAAAGAAAAGAAGATAAATGAGGTGAAATTAGAAAAAGAGTAGGATTACTACTCCTACTGGTAGTACAACCACTGAAATGCCTATGATTAATAAAATGAGATGTGCCTATGTTTTCAATTGCTCAATATATGTTCTCAGCGAAAAAAAAAAAAAAGAAATTTGTTGCCCAAGTATTGACTCTAAAGGGGGGGGGGGGGGGGGAGGGGGTTGAAATATCAAGTGTAGTATACTACTTTCTCGGCCTTTGTGCAAAGAGTTTCAGTATTTATTTATTAATTGATATAAATTCTATAAAACTCAAAATTACCTAAAAAAATTTAAATTAATTCAAATTAACAAAATATAAAAGAGTTTAAATCACAAAAAAGAGCTCTCATTAATTATTATATCCCACGATATAAATTTTATAAAATTCAAAATTACCTAATAAAATTAAAATTAATTCAAATTAACAAAATAAGTATTTATTTATTAATTGATATAAATTCTATGAAACTCAAAATTACCTAATAAAATTAAAATTAATGCAAATTAACAAAATATAAAAAGAGTTTAATTCAAATTACAAAGTCCCACATTAGTTTTAAGTAAAAAGGATTGCATGAAAGCCTCTTATAAACTATAAAGCTAAAGAAATAGTAATCACACCTTCTCGGCCTTTTAGCTAAAATCAAGTGTAGTACTAAATTTTTTTGGTTCGACCTTTTGGCTAACCTTTCTTGGTCTTTGGCTAAGACCAAGTGTAGTACTACTTTCTCGGCCTTTTTGCAAAGAGTTTCAGTATTTATTTATTAATTAATATAAATTCTATAAAACTCAAAATTAATATAAAAGAGTTTAATTCACAATAAAGAGTTCTCATTAATTATTATATCCCACGATAAAAATTCTATAAAACTCAAAATTACCTAATAAAATTAAAATTAATTTAAATTAACAAAATATAAAAAGAGTTTAATTCAAATTACAAAGTCCTACATTGGTTTTAAGTGAAAAGGATACATAAAAGCCTCTTATAAAATTATAGAGCTAAAGAAATAATAATCACACCTTCTCAACCTTTTGGCTAAGATCAAGTGTAGTACTAAATTTTACAGTATACACTCACATAAAATATAATAAATTCAAATTATGCTATACTACTCACACAAAATATAATAACAGTAAATACCTAATAAAATTCAAATTAACAAATTATATTATACTATTCTCATTAATTATTGTATCCCACGATTGCAGCAGGAAGGGATTCAAAACATAAACCAAACCCAAATAGACCAAATAATTCTTTTCACACTTGAGAACAAACATATTTAAATTAAGTACCATATTTGATCTGAACATTTCGGAATAGTTAGCTTTAGAGTTACTGTTGAAAATTCAATCTATAATCTATTGTACTTGACCAAATGGTCCATATATTAAATTATTTGTCAATTTTCATATTTTTTATTTAATAAACTTGTTAATGTAAATGAGTCGTGAGTTTATTGCTGTAAGCCACACTAAAAATGATATCTTGGAAAGCAAAATTAATACATCAAACGACAAAGACCAACCAATATGCAATAACTAACCAAGCAGGAAAAGCAAAATACAACACAACCTCTCATAATTTGAGAACTCCCAAAGCTCTGAAACTTACCACATGCTTTCACAGTAATAAATTACTAAATTATAATAACAGTAATTACTTAATAAAATTCTAATTAACAAAATATAAAAAGAGTTTAATTCACAATTCAAATTATACTATACTACTTTCATTAATAAAAACCTATTCATAAAAAGAGTTTAATTCACAATAAAGAGTTTAATTATTATATCTCACAATCAATAAAGAGTTTAATTAAAATTCAAATTATACTAAAATTTAAAACATATAATAATTAATTTTTTTTAATATAATATTTATTAATTGATATGTAAAATAAAATAATTTTTCTAAAACTCTACCACAAATTAGCTTTTATTATGAGTTTCTTAATAAAATTAAATCTAATTGGATAAGAATATATTTAAAGAAAATAAAATAATTTCTATAAAACTCTATCACAAATTACCTATTTTATTAACAGATATATTTAAAGAGTTTCTATAAAACTCCAACACAAATTACCTATTTATATATTTATTGTGAGCTTTTTAATAAAAGGAAATCCAACTAGACAAGTAATATTAATGTAAAAAATTATTTATTAATTGACATAAAAAGAGGTTCAAAAGAGTTTTTTTAAAACTCCAACACAAATTACCTATTTATCTATTTATTATGAGTTTTTTTAATAAAAGCAAATCTAATTAGAGAAAAATTATTAAAATAAAAAATATTTATTAATTGATATAAAAAGAATTTTTAAAGGAGTATATATTAAACTCTAACACAAATGACTTATTTATTTATTTATTATAAGTTTTTTAATAAAAGAAAATCTAATTAGGCAACAATTATTAATATAAAAAATATTTTGAATTGATATAAAAAATAAAATAATTTTCCTAAAACTCTATCACAAATTACCTTTTATTATTAGTTTTTTTAATAAAAGCTAATCTAAATTGGCAAAATTAGTAAAATATAAAAATATTTTTTAATTCATATAAAAAGGGTTTTAAAATATTTTCTATAAAACTCTAACACGTATTACCTATTTATCTATTTATTATGAGTTTTTTTAATAAAAAATATAATTAAACAGTAATCTATTTAAAGGAAATAAAAATTTTCTATAAAATCTATCACAAATTATCTAACTCTAAAATTCACCTAATAAAATTCAAATTAATCTATTTATTATTATGAATTTTTTAATAAAAGAAAATCTAATTAGACAATAATTATTTATATAAAAAATATTTATTAATTGATATATAAAATAAATTATTTTTTCTAAAACTCTATCACAAATTAGCTTTTATTATGATTTTCTTAATAAAATTAAACTAAATTAGACATGGATATATTTAAAGAAAATAAAACAATTTCTATAAAACTCTATCACAAATTATCTATTTTTTTTAAATTCTACCACAAATTAGCTTTTATTATCAGTTTTAAAAAATATTTATGAATTGATATAAAATGAGTTTTTAAAAAAGTTTATATTAAACTCTAACACAAATTACCTGTTTATTTATTTATTATAAAATATTTATTAATTGTTATAAAGAGAGAATTTCAGAGGGGCATAGACCCAGAATTACAGAAGCTCCGCCAAAGAGTTTCAATATTTATTTATTTATATATAAAATACAGAATATAGAAGCTCTGCCAAATAGATTCAATATATATTTATTTATTTATAGAAACAAATTTTATTAAACGTGTAAGGAGTTTTAGTATTTCAGTATTTATTTATGTGTATAAAAAATATTTATTAAATGATATGAAAAGAGTTTTTATAGCCTTTTCTGGGCGGACTTTTTGAATCGCTTTCTCCATGGAACCTCTACTCTTTCACTTTCAAGGCTCTTTTTCGGCACGTGAAAGGCGAGCGCATACAAAGGCTCGTGAAAAAGGTCTTAGTCACAATCAAAGGCACTTCACCTACTTCACTTGAACTTTAGGAGCACATTGGGGTACTTACTGGGTAGGAGCCTTTCCTTAGTGGGAGAGTTAGGCCAACTTACTAGAGAAATTGAGTCAAAACCAAGGGGCATGCATACTTTTCTTCTCTAGAGCCCGTCTCCTTTTGATCCGTAGGAGCTTTTTCTTTGCCCTTGAAAAGGACCTCGCAAGAAATTTCATAGATAGAAATGGTAAAGGTTGTGCCCACTAGAAATATTCTTGTTAGCTCATATTCCCCAAAAAGTGGATCTCGCTCTAATAGCTCCGAATGAATTACATACGTGCATTAAGATACGAAGGCTTCTTATTCCACAACTGTAAAACTCTAAAATCTATCTAATAAAATTAAAATTAACCTATTTATCTATTTATTATTATGAATTTTTTAATAAAAGAAAATCTAAAGTTTCAGTATTTATTTATTTATATAAAAAATATTTATTAAATGTGTAAAGAGTTTCAGTATTTATTTATTTATATAAAAAAATATTTGTTAAATGATATGAAAAGAATTTTTATAAAAAAAAAAAAAAAAAAAAAAAAAAAAAAAAAAAAAAACTTTATAAAACTCTAAAATCTACCTAATAAAATTCAAAGTAACCTATTTATCCATTTATTATTATGAATTTTTTAATAAAAGAAAATCTAACTTTTAGAGTAAAATACAAAAGCTCTGCCAAAGTGTTTATTATTAAAAAAATTCATAATAATAAAATAAAATCGAAAGTGTTTTAGTATTTATTTATTTATATAAAAAAAATATTTATTAATTTATATAAAAAGAGTTTTATCAATACTATTATTAAATGCGCAAAGAGTTTCAGTATTTAAGTATCTATTTATATTATATATATATATATATATATATATATATATATATATTAATTGATATGAAAAGAGTTTTTATATATAAAATAAATAAATAATTCTATCAAAATCTAAAATCTATTTAATAAAATTTAAATTAACCTATATATCTATTTATTATTATGAATTTTTTAATAATAGAAAATCTAATTAGACAATAATTATTAATATAAAAATATTTATTAATTGATATATAAAATAAAATAATTTTTCTAAAACTCTATCACAAATTAACTTTTATTATGAGTTTCTTAATAAAATTAAATCTAATTAGACAATGATATATTTAAAGAAAATAAAATAATTCTAATAAAACTCTATTGCAAATTACATATTTTATTTTCAATAAAACTCTATCAAACTAGACAAAGATATAATATTTAAAGAGTTTCTATAAAATTCTAACACAAATTACCTATTTGTATATTTATCAAGAGTTTTTAATAAAAGGAAATCTAATTAGACAAGTATTATTAATATAAAAAATTATTTATTAATTGATCTAAAAAGAGGTTTTAAAAGAGTTTCTGTAAAACTCTAGTACAAATTACCTATTTACCTATTTATTATGAGTTTTTTAATAAAAAGAAATCTTATTAGACAAAAATTATTTATATAAAAATATTTATTAATTGATATAAAAACAGTTTTCAAAAGAGTTTCTATTAAATTCTAACACAAATTACCTATTTATTTATTTATTATAAGTTTTTTAATAAAAGAAAATCTAATTAGACTAAAAAAACTCTACCACAAATTACCTATTTATCCATTTATTTTGAGTTTTTTAATAAAAGGAAATCTAATTAGGCAACTATTGTTAATATAAAAAAATTATTTATTAATTGATATAAAAAGAGGTTTTAAAAGAGTTTCTATAAAACTCTAACACAAATTACCTATTTATTTATTTATTGAAATCTAATTAGACAAGAATTTTTAATATAAAAAAATATTTATTAATTGACATAAAAAGAGTTTTTAGAAGAGTTTCTTTAAAATTCTAATACATATTACCTATTTATCTATTTATTATGAGTTTTTTTAATAAAAGAAAATATAATTAAAAAAAATAAAATAATTTTTATAAAATCTATTACAAATTGGTTATTTTATGTTCTATAAATTTCTATCACATTATCAACAAAAAATATTTAACATGTACATCGCACGTGCCTTTTCTTAGCTAGTGTAGATATATACACACACACAAGTAGGCTCAGTGGCCTTCCAACAACGAGGGCTACGGCCAACCACCACAAATAGGCTCGGTGGCCGGCCTTCCAACAACGAGGGCGACGGCCAACCACTGCGACGACGGAGTGCAATTTCAGACGCATCGACGACAAGGAGGTCAAGGCCCACTTCACCTACCACACTCCCCTCTCGTCTCTCTCTTCTGCTGAAGGGATTATATTTATTTTTTATTTTTTTATTTTTCATCTCTTTAATCCATCTTTTTATCTCCCTCTAATACACACCAACGTTTACATAGGGAAATATATATATATATATATTTGCCATATCAAGACCCTCCATTCTTCATCCAAAACTACTGAAACAAAATACACCATGACCCTTATATATATGTATGCATATATGTATCACCTGCAAGCCGTGACCCAATAATTTCACAGTGTTCTAAATTAAAAAATGGTGAGAGGTTCTTCAATAAAATCAGAAGCCTAAAAGAGAAAGAAAAACAACGAAAATAAATGAAATTTAGATTTTAGAGAAAGAAAATAAAAACCCAGAAGAGAAAACTCAAAATTTTGTTCATGAATGGTCTCAATTTCTTCTTTTCTTGAATTTGTTTGTGAATGATTGGTTTGTGTTCAATAATTTTTTTTTTTTTTTTTTTTAATTCACAATTGGGTTCATCTGAACGGTGGAAGTCTTCCAACCAGACTATGAAAATAGTCGGCATTTGGGGTAATTAGTTAGAAAAGCACTGCGACCCCTCGAATTCGAAAAAGGCATTCCTTATTTAATTGATTAGGACGTTCCAAACAGCGATTCTCATCGCCTCCACCGTCGGCGTGGTTCAGAGAGTTTGCAGCGTGAGAGAAGTTGAGTGATTTAGTTTTTTAAAATTACGAAACACCCATAATTTTTTTGAGCTGACAAATTTTAGCGAGGGTACTTTTGTACAATAGCTTTTTTATTTATGTGTATATATATATATATAAAAACTATTGTACAAAAGTTATATATATATATATATATATATATATATATAGATAGATAAAATATAATTATAAATTGTAAACCATTTAGGGATAATTTAGTCTTTTAATCTAATTTTGTAAGTTAAAGAATTCTTTTGACAAAGTCAAAACGTATCTTAGTTAATTTACTTTACATGGTGTTAGATGTATGTGACGGTTAGGATGTGAGTGAAAAATAGAACAAATATTTGCATTATGGGTAATTGTAATTTTCAAAAATTATTGCAGTGTTATATTTGACCAAATTTAAGAAGGTGTTAGTAAAATTAACCCTTAAAATAAATCTATCAATCATTACATGGAAACCAAAGTCTAACACCTCTTATAGTAGTTTGGTTAGGTTGATTGACATCAATTGAATATTATACATTCAAAGAATCTGGTTGTTCAAAACATTATATGAAAGGCAAATTGTAAATTTCCATATATATCAGCTAACCATCTTTTATTATGTGATTATGAAATTAAAAGAATTAATATATAGTTTGAAAATATTTTTTATTATGTGATTATGAAATTAAAGAAATTAATATATAATTTGAAAATAAATAAACAAAATATTTTCTCATTCAAAATAATAAATAAATAAATAAGAACTAATTAGTGTTTTTGAAAAGATGCTAAATGAAAAATAGCAACAAATACTTTGTAATACATACGAAAAGATAAGCACCAAAGACCGTTCTTTTGTGTTAGTTTAAAAAATATTAATTTATAGAGGGCGAAGAAGGGAAAAGAAAGAGAATTGAAAACAATGTTGCCTTTTACTAGTATGTTTAGTTATTGGGGTGAATAGGATATGAAGCAAAATGATGCATTGATGCCCTTTTCAACCGCAGTATATAGTTTATTATGTAAAATGTTGTCTTTTTAGCGGGATACAAGAACAAGATTTTTAGTTAATGATATAACGCCATTCAAACTCGATTTTCATTGAAAACTAATAATGTGCTCTAACAAGAAAAGACTCAATAATAAGGAAAAAAAATAAGTGGTGATCTACCTCTTTCAATAATCGTCTATTTTATTTGGTTGGGTATAGATTGAAAAATGAAAAAAATACACAATAAGTTGCATGATACCTTTTAATTAGAACCCATTTCTCATACCTAAGCTTCAATTCATTTTTTGGTTGGCAATATGGATCTTTTCCTTTTAAAACGTTCCACTTTCGAGAAGAAGGAAATTCTATTACAAAAGTTCACCGAGTCTAAAGAAACTCCCAAAACACAATATATAAAGTTTTTGTGAGTTTTTGTTTTTGAAAATTGTTTTATAATTTTTTCGACCAAGTAAATTTTCAAAACTAAAAAAGTAAAAATTGTTATCTGTTCTCATTTTTTGACTATCCTTGAAAATTATTCTGAGTTACTTTCCAAACATCATTCAATATGGCATTGATATACTATATAAAAATCAACCAATGTGTACGATACAAAATGAGTATAACATCATTACCCAACCTAACCGATTACTTTTGCTGGTTCAATTATTATTATTTATATTTATTTATTTATTTTGGCTCCAAGCAAGGGCGGATGCAAAGCTGGGCTTCAGCCCATCCCAAAAAAAATAAAATAAAATAAAAATTTACCATATTACTTTAAGCCCAGTTCAAAAAAAAAACAAAAATAGTAATGGTATCTCTGTCCAAAGTTAGCCCAGTCCAAAATTCACCCACCCCATTCAGAAAGACTGGATCCTTGGCTCCAAGTATGTGGAACTTCAATATTACTAATTTGAATTTAAAAAATCTATTTCATTCAATCGGTAACTTAGCTTTTAATACATCTGCCCAATTAGTATTAGGGTAAGTTGGACTGATATATATATATATATATTCAGAAATTAGAGCAAATTGTATATATAATGTAAATATTTACACTTGGGTCTGTACAACAGAAGGCCCAAGCCCAAACAGGCGAACAAAACAGGAAAAACACAAGTCAAAAAAAAAAAAAAAAAATGGAGTACCACAAGAAATGAAATCAATCCGCTGAGACAAGAGAATTCCGGTGAGCATTCGGTGCTTTTTTTCCCCTAAACTTGAATCTTTTTTTCCAATTCAATTATTTTTGGAACCGAGACTTAAAACAACCGTTAAAAAAAAAAAAAAAAAAAAAAAAAAAGAATTTAAAACACAACTATAAAAAGATTTTACGGAGAAAGTTAAATCCATTTAAAACTATCCAATAGGAAGTGCAACTATGGAACAGCGGAAGTGCGACTGTGTTTAGCAGTCCTTTAACTGTATTAAATAACTGTTCCAACACATGCAGATTTAGTTTTAACTTTGAATTAGCAACACAAATGTTTAACGTTGGTATGTTTAATTGATTCAGTTATTTTATTTTTTTTGGAGAACTAAAAATCAAAATTTGGTTGACAGTTTTTCGATAGTTTTTTCTTTCTTCGCATATATCTATTTTACCATGACATTCATCATTCGTCGGTAAAGCTTAGAATATCTTGTCAATACAATAACTTACCCAAAAATTTTATATAACTTATGTAACAACTACAACTACCTTACATCGCTTAAGTAACAACTTTACATTATTGATTCGTAACTGATACATATATATTGTTTGTGTAACCAATGTATTGTTTTATGTAAGCATAAGATATCAACATAATAGGTGATCCTGATTCATTTTTATAGAATTATCTTTTATAAATCTCTCAAAACTGATTTCCATTTTTTGAGTTCTTAAATTTTATTTATTTAAGTACAACACAATTAAGCCTAGTCCTTTAGTGCATCATCAACTTTTGGGCCTTACACTGTCCTGATATATATTAAATACCAACACAATTAAATCTATTTTTATTTTTTATTTTTTTTAAGAACAATTTCAAGGCCAAAATGATAATTAGTAATAAATTTGGCAGTTAGTTGGTAGAAAGTTGGACAGGATACGTTATTATGAGCAGCTCAAGTTACATAATATATATAGTAACTGCAATATAGATATATATATAAATATACACACACACATATACAAAATTGAGTTTTCAAGTCTATTTAATGGATTTTAATTTGGGGTCAGACAGTGACATAGCCATTAGATGGTGGATCACAATCCTTCCTCGGGCAACCTGATGAATCATATGAGCCAACATAATCTAGAGTTTATAAAGCTTGAATTAATTGGTAACCCCCTTGTTTTTTTGATCCCATGATAGGCAAAGATGGTCGAAAATAATGTTGCATTTTGAAGCACAAATTCCGTACTTTGTAATTGAAATTAAAGAAAATTTAATTCAAATTTTGAATAAAATTCCTCAAATTTCAATTTCGAAACGCTTAACAATTATTAGTGCTCCCTAGTCCCTAACATAGCTTAATCAAATCTTTTACCCTAATGTGCCACAGCTGGAGTCATCTTGGACAATCTTGATATACATTTCATCATTTTGGGTCAATTCATCTTGATGGACGCGAAATACTTATGGAATATTTCTTTATGGACAATCTTGTCTATTTTTTTTTTTTTTGGTAGATAATACTTATCTATTCATCCGCATTTTGACCGCTGATATTTTTTGAAAGAGTATTGAATCAGTACAAAGGGAGTAAGTTGTTGGCGATGCAATTGTTTTTTTTAGGTTAGATGCTCATTTGCAAGATGGTGGGAGTGAGTTTGAGGTCTCGTGGTTGTGTTTGAGTTTGCTTCAATCTAGTAGACTGTTTTAATATGGATTATTAATTTTGTGGTTTTTTCTCATTGAGATTTCTTACATAAAAATCTAGTATGTTTTCGAGCAATGCTAAACGTCTCGAAAATTCGAGGTATGTATCTCGAATATGAAAGACAGATATGTCCTTAATTTTTTTTTGAAGTATTACACTTTTTCTTTCTTCTTGTTGAAAAATTAACGTTTTTAAGTTATACTTAAATTAAGGAAGCGGATAAGTTCAAAGATGAATAATGATTCTGATCACACACACATATATGTATGTACACATTCGTATGAATTATTTGTTGAAGGAGAATTAAGAATGAACATTAAGTTAGGTTTCTCTCTTTAACTTTCTTTTCTCTACTTTTATCTCTCTCACACACACATATACATTCTTATGCACCCTCGACTTTATAATTGTAAAGTCATAATAAACATTAAGTTGATTATCGATCAATTTATCAAATTATTCATACATGTAGATCGTTGAAGAAATTAGGATTCTTATTCAAGAGAAAGATGACTCAAAATATAGTTTTAAAATTTTTTAAGTGGATTATGTATTTATTTAATTACTCACACATAAAAATTGGTTGAGAAATTTAGGTTTTTATTGAAGAAAAATAGCTAACTCCTAAAACGTTTATCAAAGTGTTATGTTAGGGTTCAAATTTTACCATAAATAATTTTTTCCTATTTTTTTTTGTCTCAAATCAACCATGTATTCGTTTGGCAAAATCGCTTTTAAAATACAAAAAATTACCTTGTCATATCATCCGTCACAAAGTTACCATATCACTAATCATGTAATTCAAAATTATTTTCGTTATACAATAATTTGTGATATTTAGCTATTTTTCCTCTCAATCTTATTATGTATTCTTTAGACAAAATCACTTTTAAAATACACAAAATTGAGTTGCCATATCATGGGTTACAAACCTGTCATATCACTAGTTATGTATTTCAAGTTATTTTTGTGATACGATAATTTGTGATGTGTAATATTTTCTTTTACTCGTTTTACTCGAAAAGTTGATTATCTAAGAAAAAAGATATACGGGATTTGCTTTTCACCTCCACACCCACCCATTATGATTATTTATTATTTATTTTTCATTTAAAGGCTTTCAGAAGTTCATAAGATGCGGGTTTAAGTGGGGTGTGGAGGGACTTTTTGGAAAACAAATTACTACTGACCTATGCGCGTGGTACCCATCAAATGTACGGATGGTATCATTTAATACATAGTCATGAAATCTCTTAATTTGTCTTGATACATAAAAAACGATACTTAAAAAAAAAAAAGTTCGGCCGTGCATTGAACGGAAATTCCATGTGTAAAATACCTGTAAATATTTTATACTTTTTCCTTGCCAAGATCTTGATTTCGGTAGTGTTTTGATGAGTTTTTTTGAACTTGGAGTTGAAACAAATTACGGATCACATGGGACAACTTCTTGCAAAGGCAATTGAGGACACCAAAATGACGCGGGCTTGGTATGATCCGTATTGCAAAGGACTGGTCGGGTATGGATAGGCAGGATGGAGCAAGTTTACACTGGATGGACTCAGATCCATAAAGTTATTGCAGAAGCCCATATTAAAATGAGAGAAGTTGAGTCCAGACAAAAAGGAGCAAATAAGGCCCAGGCCAGAGGAGGTTGTAACCGTCTATAAATAAGGGAAATCGAGAGGGAAAAGGGGTTAGAAAGATTGGGAGTGAAAAATTTCTCTCTCTGTAATTGGGGAAATTCTTTGTACTTTCAATTGGCGCCGTCTGTGGGAAGAACATGAAGGATTCATTGATGTTGTTCCAGATCGATTCGATTCAAAGCACTCTGCGAGGAAGACGATTAATCTGCGAAAGCTAAATCAACATTGGCAATAATACGATTTGTCTCGATGAGTCTAGGCTCCGGTTGATTTCGCGAAGTTGGCGTCCGATCCAAGCAGATCAGATCTGTACTTGATCCGGCGAACTGCACAATTGCGATCTATTGTGATTATTGAATCCGGCCAGTAGCGAACTGAATTCAGCAAGTGTGAGTTCAGATCTGGTGTATGCGCGTTAGCGGAACTCCGATCTGGTCAAGAAATTTGCAGTTGATGACTTTGCTCCGATCTGGAATGATGATCGGAGAGGCGAACTCAAATCCTTTGGAGAACGGCCAGCAGACGAAGCTCGATGAGCTGATGAACATGATCAACGCTTTGAGGAAAGAAAATGCAGAGCTACGAGCTGGAATGGAGCGTCGTGTGGCTCCTGCAATTCCGAGGCCATCTCCTGAGGGAGAGGGAGCTTTACCGTCCCAAGCTGATCGTCAAGGAGATCCAGAAGGTGTTAATCGTGTTGATCCACGTCGTAATGAAGTTATAATCGGTGATCTACCTCCGAATGTTCGTCGAGTAGAGGATCGAGAAGGATTTATTCATCTGGAACCACATCGCGAACGGATTATGATGGAGGAAACACCGGTATATGAACATAGGGTTGCGTCACCATGGCAAAGTGAGTTTGCGGAGGAAAAGTCGTTCGATCCACCTTACCAACCTTCATTAGCAACATTTGATTACCACAGTTCAGAAAGGAGATCTGCTGATCAGGGGTTTCCGTCACGGTTTTCAAGGGAAAACGAAGCGTTGCGCTCATCAGCAAGAACGGTTGCATCTCCGTTCACTGATGAAATTCTGAACGCGCCGAATCCGAAAAAGTTCTCCATGCCAGTTTTTATTCTGTTTGACGGAACAACCGATCCGGTCAATCACATCTACCATATTCAGCTGAAAATGGCTCTGAATACTAACAATGATCCTTTGATATGCAAATGCTTCCCTCCGAGCTTGGCTGGACCAGCTCTCAATTGGTTCAAGAATCTGGCTCAGGGCTCAATCGCCAGTTTCCAGGACTTATGCGATAAGTTCATAAGCCAGTACTACGGGAATAAACGTCCGGCTAAGGATGTATCAAGCCTTTTCACAATGAAGCAGCATGAGGATGAACGGCTCCAGGCTTTTCTCACCTGGTTCAACCTCCTTAAAAGTATGGTAATGGAGTGTCATCCGTCCACAGCAGTCCAAGCATTTAAACTCGCAATGAATCGAGGGACGCCGTTCCACACCAGCTTGGTGGTTAATACGCCAAAGACCATGGACGAGCTGAACGAGAGAGCTGACGGTTTTGTTCGTCTTGAGGAAGAAGAGGCAGCTAATTCGAGGAAGACGTTAATTATTTCGACAGAAGAGAAGTCCAAAGCCAAGATCCGGCAAAAACAAGCTCAGCCGCAACATCACACCTCATGAAAGGCGGAGAAAAGGCCCAGGGAGGAGGAATCAGTAACTCCACTCAGAGTCACTTTAGCAAGGCTATACCAAGAGAACAAAGATAAGTTTCGTCCTCCTTTACCAATCAGGCAACCTCTTGAACAGAGGGATCAAACTAAACATTGTGCTTTCCATAGTGATTTTGGACATCAGACTAACGAATGCAGGAGCCTAAGGAGGTAGGTAGAGATGCTAATCGCAAAGGGGGAATTTGCAAGCTATGTTCAAGGTCCGGCGCAAGAGCAGAACCGCCCGACTGAGCAGATCAAGCGGAGCCAGAGGCCAAACCCACATAACTCCCAGCCTGTTCGGATTATAAATGCAATTCATGGCCGGCCTGAACAAATGACGAAGTCAGAAGAATTGTTCAGAATACAGTTACGCCAGGCCCAGTTAAAAAGGAGGATTGGCAGTGTACATGCTTTGCACCAGCAGAACGCGTCCACACCGATAAAGTTTGATAGAACGGACCTGTTACGTGTTCAGATTCCTCATGAAGATCCATTAGTAGTCAGTCTGACAGTTGTAAAATGCCTTGTGCGAAGAGTTCTGATTGATCCTGGCAGTAGTGCGAATGTCATGCCCAGGGTGACGTTCGACCGACTTGAGATTGGTCCCGAAAAACTCAAACCCACAGGAAATCCGTTGCTCGGATTTGATGGGAAGCGAGTGGAACCCATTGGAATGGTGGAATTGACAGTACAAGCTGCTAAACGAGTTTTGACTGAAAGTTTTGTGGTCGTGGAAATTCATCCATCCTACAACTTCTTGATGGGCAGAGGATGGATTCACCGGGTTCAGGGCATTCCATTAACCTTGCATCAAGTGATGTGATGCTTGGGTCCGGATGGGACCAAGGTGATAGACATACATGGGGACCAGGTTACAGCTAAAGAATGTTATTCAGTGACTTTGAAATCTGCTGGAAAAGGGAAAAATCCCATCCGTTCTGCCAGTCCAAAATAGCAATTACAGAAACCTCCTCCCAGCAAAGAGGGGGAGGAGGAGCCACCAGTACTGACCACAGAACCCTTTCATGAAGTAAAGATTGACCATGAGAAGCCGGACCGAACAACAAGAGTGGGAACCAGACTTACTGAAGAGGAAAAACTAGAGTTGACGGATTTCTTGACTCGGAATGCAGATGTATTCGCATAGAGCCATTCAGATATGCCAAGGATAAATCCTTCTATATCCTGCCATTCCCTCAATGTAGACCCGAATGCAAAGCCAGTAAAGCAGAAGCAGAGAAGATTTGCTCCAGAACGAAATCAGATTATAGCTGAGGAGATTGATCGGCTGCTTGAAGCCGGATTCATCCGAGAAGTTCAGTACCCGGCCTGGCTCTCCAATGTTGTTGTAATGCAGAAAAAGAATGGGAAATGGCGAGTGTGTATCGACTTCACTAATCTGAATAAAGCTTGCCCAAAGGATAGTTTCTTATTGCCAAGGATTGATCAAATGGTAGATGCCACCACAGGATACGAGCGATTAACCTTCCTGGATGCTTATTCCGGTTATAATCAAATTCCCAAAGATCTAGTTGACGAAGAGAAAACTTCATTTGTTACTGAACGAGGGACTTATTGCTACAAAGTCATGCCGTTCGGATTAAAAAACGATGAAGCTACTTATCAGAGGCTAATCAGCAAGATTTTTAAGGGCCAAATGGGAAGCACTGTCGAGGCTTATATTGATGATATGGTGGTCAAGAGTAAGAAGAAGAGCGATCATTTAGTGCACCTGCAGGATGTGTTCGATGTGTTGCGCCAGTAAGGGATAAAGCTTAATCCGGCCAAATGTTCATTCGGCGTAAGCTCTGGTCAATTTCTGGGACATGTGGTCAATCATAGAGGAATTGAGGCCAGCCTAGCACAGGCAGAAGCCCTGATCAGAAATGCAGAGCCAAAGACAATTAAGGAGGTGCAAGTACTCACAGGTTGAATAACTGCACTGAGCCGATTTATTTCCAAGCTTTCGGACCGTTGTAAACCTTTTTTTGATATAATTCGAGGGCACGGAAGGCAAACCTGGGGGGATGAACAACGACAGGCGCTAACCAGCCTGAAAGAATACATGCGTAACCCTCCGGTTCTGTCTGCTCCCGAGCCGAATGAGAAGCTCTTTCTGTATCTTGGGGTATCCAGTATAGCGACCAGTGCCGTTCTAATCCGTTGCAAAGAAGGAAAGCAATTCCCGGTGTTTTATGTTAGCAAAACAATGTCTGAGCCGGAAAGAAGGTACTCAAGGGCCGAACGAATGATCTTGTCGCTAGTCAACGCAAAAAGAAAGCTTAGACATTATTTCGAATCCCATCCGATTATCGTTTTAACAACTTTCCCTTTGAGAATGATCCTGCACAAACCGGACCTATCGGGGAGAATGACCAAGTGGGCCATTGAATTGAGTTTATTTGATATTGCGTATGAGCCCAGGACAGTAATCAAAGGTCAAGCGGTGGCGGATTTCCTACTTGAATGCGATGCTGAAGATTTGGTGGAGGATTATAATTGTTCCTTGTGGAAGCTCTTCGTGGATAGCTCTTTGAATCAAATGGGGGCAGGGATTATAATCCAATTGCGAACACCAGAAGGAACTACGTTGAGCCAAGCGATAAGACTTGAGTTCAACGCAACCAACAATGAGGCAGAATACGAGGCGTTGATAGCTGGGCTGAAGTTGGCTAAAGAACTGAAGATCAAGAATCTGATTGCTTATAGTGATTCATAACTAGTCATTCGGCAAGTCACTGGGGAATATGGGGCCAAGGATAAGACCATGGAAGCATACCGAACTGCGGTTCTGCGTAAGGCAAAAGGCTTTGATCAGATCAGGTTCATCCAATTGCCGAGAGAGTATAACGAAGATGCCGACCGCTTGGCTTGTAGCGCATCCAGTTCTGGAGAGACTTTGGCTAGGGTCATCCCAGTTGACGTGCTGGTCCAACCTTCCATTTTTGATGAGCTGCCTAATCCGAGTGCTCAACATGTTAATGTTATACCATATGAGTGGAGCTGGATTGATCTGATCATGGCTTTCATACGTAATGGTGCACTCCCCGAGCAGAAGGACGAGGCAAGAAAAATTAGGTCCAGCGCGGCAAAGTATGCCATTGTGCGTGATCAGTTGTATAGACGCTCCTTCTCGGGTCCATATTTGAAGTGTGCTACCCCAACAGAAGCTAGACAGATTATGCGAACCATTCATGAGGGAGTATGGGGAAATCATTCAGGAGGAAGATCTTTAGCACACAAGGCAATGACACAAGGGTACTTCTGGCTAAACATGGCACGAGATGCAGAAGAATTCTCTAGAAGATGCGATAAATGCCAGAGGTTCGGGTCATTGATCCATCAACCACCTGAAGAACTGCACGTGATGGCCACCCTATGGCCTTTCGCGAAGTGGGGGATGGATGTGGTTGGCCATTTGCCAACTGCAAGATCGCAGAATAAGTACGTTCTGCTAGCAACTGATTACTTAACCAAATGGGTAGAAGTAGAGCCGTACCCTAGTGTCACCCAAACTCAAGTAAGACGCTTCATCTGGAATAATATTATCTGTCGTTTTGGCATACCAAGGTCAATCGTGATGGACAATGGGACCAACCTCGATAGCAAGCAAGTGAAAGAGCTGCTAGAAGAATATGGAATGAACCAGAAGTTAGCAGCAGTCAGTCATCCCCAGGCTACTGGTCAAGCCGAAATCACAAACAGGACAATATTTGCCTGCATTAAGAAAAAGTTAGAAAATGAAAAAGGAAAATGGTTAGATGAGCTTCTGAACGTCTTGTGGGCTTACAGAACAACCCCAAGACGGCTGATCGGAGAGAGCCCATTCGCTATGGCATACGGCACCGAGGCGGTGATACCAGTTAAGCACTTAGTTCCAACTGTAAGGAGCTTGGCATGGGATCAAGAGCAGAATGATAGAATGCTAAGGTTTAACCTCGATTTGCTGGATGAAAAAAGGGATACGGCTGCAATAAGGCTTGCCTCTTATCAATAGACGATTATGAATAGCCATAACAAGAAGGTAAGGCACAGAGACTTCGCTCTTGGCGATCTGGTTCTGAAAAAAAAGGTGGGGATAGTCAAAAAGATGTTCTCCCCATGGGAAGGTCCATACAGAATTGCAGAGGTCATAGGGAAGGAGGCGTACGTCCTAGAAACTATGGCAGGAAGGGTGGTCAATAAGCCATGGAATGCTACGTCCCTGAAAAGGTATTACCAGTAAAAGTAAAGTTCAATTTCAAACAATATGCGCGTTTTAAATTGCATACTTGCAAGTGTACGAAATTCCCAAGCTTTATAAGATGTCTTTTCTTTGCTCAAGAATTAATTGACATCCTTCCCATTCAGCAAAGTTAGTGGCAGCTGGCAATTTAAGCTGAACGCCAAACACTTGCTCAAAAAGCAAATAAAGCCAAGTGGCAAGTGGCGTTCAAGCCGAGCGCCAGCCATTCAGCAAAGTTAGTGGCAGCTGACAATTTAAGCCGAACGCCAAACACTTGTTCAAAACAAAAATAAAGCCAAGTGGCAAGTGGCGTTCAAGCCGAGCGCCAAGCATTCAGCAAAGTTAGTGGCAGCTGGCGCTTTAAGCCGAACGCCAAACACTTGCTCAAAAACAAAAATAAAGCCAAGTGGTAAGTGGCGTTCAAGCCGAGCGCCAGGCATTCAGCAAAGTTAGTGGCAGCTGGCACTTCAAGCCGAACGCCAAACACTTGCTCAAAAATAAAAATAAAGCCAAGTGGCAATAAGCGTTCAAGCCGAGCGCCAGGCACTCAACAAAGATAGTGGAAGCTGGCACTACGAGCCGAACGCCGAACACTTGCTCAAAATAAAGTAAAGCCGCTTAAAATAAAATAAAGCCAGAACGGTAACAAGGCCGAACACCAAACACTTGTGAAAATACACAGCAAAGCTGAAAATGGAAAACTTGAAGGATGGAAGTCATGCTGAGCAAAAGCATTGTCATTCATTACAAAAAGGTCCTGAGGTACATAGCTTGATACATGAAGATAAAAATAAAAAATAAAAAAAATAAAAATAAAAATAAAAATAAAAAAAAACTGCTACAAGATGTCAGTTCTGATGATCTTCTCCAGGCTGTGACCTGTCGTTTTCCCCACCATCATCCTCTGGACCATTGAGGTCTTCTCCATTATCAGCTGCCCTATCATCCTTAGAAGGGGAGTCAAGATGAATCACTCCCTCAGCAGGCATAGGTCTGTCAGTAACAACTAAGGAAGAGGGCACAATGGTAGAAAGGGGAAGACTATTCAGGGGATGAAAGGGTGGAACAATTCCTGAGGATGCAACCTCTATGCACTCGATGAAGATATTCTCAGCCGGGTCGCAGGGTGGGTTTTGATAATTATTTGAGGTGTAGATATCCAGAGAAGCATCTAATTCATCTGGACCAGCACAAGAGCTTGATTCGCCTTCAGGGGGAGAACGGTTAATAAAACCGTCTTTGTACCCTTCAGCATACCGAATGGCACTGGTTCTGGTGAAGCGAGCAAGGAGAGCTTTCATACCCCCTTCGACTTTGCCAATCATGTTCAGCAAGGAAGACCGTTCGTTTAAGAGCTTCTCCTGTGAGTTCGCATGAGACAACCGTTCAGCAATGAATGAGCACTAAAGGTCTCCCTTCTCAGCTTTGAGAGAGTCCCTTTCTGTCAGAGCAACACTCTTCTCAGTTTTCAAGACATCAACCTCATCCTGAAGAGAATCCCGTTCGGTCTTCAGGGTATCCCGTTCAGCTCTGAGGGAATCCCTCTCATTTGCCAGACCATCCTTCTCTGCCTTTAAGTCAGCAACCCCCTTCTCTGACTCGCTCAGCTTAGACTCCAGCTCAGTATCTTTGGCCTTAAGGAGATTCTCTGCTTCAACAGACCTTTTAAGGCCCACAGAGAGAGATTTAAGTTTTTTGTTCAGAGTTTCAATGGTTTTTTGGAAAGTGAACATCCCGAATAGAGTCTGCATGAAGGAAGGGAAATTCAGGTCAGACTAGCTACTAAAGAGTTATAGCAGAAAAGAAACGCATTTCAATAAAAAGAAGAGTCACCTACATAGCAACAGTTGGGAACCGCTGGAACATCTCACCAAAGGATAGCTTATTCTGAATCTCAAGGTCCTTGGGGGTCCAGAAACCCTTGTAGAAAGCAAAGGAGGTGAAGGGGTCCTTATATATTGAGTCAGTGGGGCCAATGGTCAATCCATCTTCACGGCTGAGCAAAGGTCGCCATGGAAGAACGGATGGAGTCAAACCAGAGGTTCTGGTCAATTCGCCTTCTAGAATGAAGAACCGGGCAGGAGACAATGGTTCAGTAACCCTGAAGGAAGCCATCCTGATCCTCCAGGCTGGTGGGATATCACTCCGGTCATGACCGCCCTCAGGCATTGGCCTTTTTCCTAAACTTTTTTCTGACAGACCAGCATTAGCTGGCCCTCCATTGCCTTGAGAATTTCCAGCATCCTGAGTGCTCTCTGAGGAAGTATCAGACGAGATGTTGGAAGGCATAATGATGGGAGCAGCAAGACGGATCTCAGCAGTGTGGTCCATAATAGGGTTCTCAATATGAGTGAGTTCAGAAACTCAACAGCAGAACAGTTTGTGACTTGAGTCGCAGTTGGAACAATCACAACTTGCTCTGGGGCAGAGACAGCAAGGGAAGACGATGTGGAAGCAGGTGTAGATGATGATGTGATAGCAGGAGCGTTAGAAGGGGTGGAAGCAGAACGCCTCCTCCTGCTGAAAGATGTGATCTGAATGTTCTCCATTGTGGACCCTAAAAGAAAGATGTCAGATGTAAGCAAATCAGTAGCTGAAGGGACATTGTTCAGCACACTTTCTTGCAAAATGTCTAACCTAGCCCTGCAGACGCTATAAACCAGTTCATCATGGGGAATTTGAAGGCATCTACAAAGAAAAGTGCAAAAATGGAGAAGACAACTTTCACAATGGCATTCAGTAGAATGTGTTTTTAGCTTTTTGTAGCCAGAGACAGAGCATGTTCTGTGATACCCCTCGAATCCGAGACACGGGTTGATCAGGCCCAGGCCCAAACCCGAGGGAATATCAAACAATTAAAGTATTTTAAAGCGAACACAGATGACAAAATGAAAATAATAAAGATGGAATAGAACTGAAAGAAACATTAATTATAAAACCCTCCATGCATAACTGAAATAATAAAACTCCAATCCTCCCAAAACTTCAAGGTTACAACTTGGGAATCCACTGGTGGACCCCTAACCAAAAGTTCAACTGAAACTGAAAATTTAAAATAGAAAATGCTAGAAACATCGAGAAAATCCTACGTAATCAGATGAATGTGAGACTGTCCTTGACAAGCATGATCAAGCTCTAAGGCTGGAACCGTCCTGTACCTGAAAAGAATAATAAAGGAGTGAGTCAGACCCACGAGCAAGTTCTAATCTAACTACAATTCATACAATGACCCGATACGCAGATACACCGTAGACACCTCACAATATCTATCTAGTCCATACGTATAAATATATCCACACTAAGGGACATTCACTAGTCTATAATAGGGGTCTCAACCTGAATAGAATGTAACATGCGAATACGCACCCAAAGGTGGGCATAAGTACCTAGACCTAACAGGGTACACCTCAACCTATTATAACCAGCTACGCATCCACCGCATATATGCACCCTAACCAACGAGTCTGAGACTCAAGCTCAGCTCGTGGTACCATAAACATATATATAACATCCATCCAAATCCAAGGTATGTAGTTCAAATATTTAATAAACTGACATACAACAAACCAACTGGTTAGTCACCCAACTTATTCAGTTGATGTGACTTAACCTCCGTCCATTAATCCAAGAAGCCACTCAACTTAGTTGCAGTTGACATGTCTTAACCAAAATTAGGATTCAACATTTATAAATCCATTCCTTAAATCCGTTAGGTTAGGTTTAGGTGTTTGGAGCTAAACCGTCACCAGTATGTCACCGTCCCATACCGGTGCATACTATCCTCCATATCCAGGTAAATTACAATGTATACATAATGAACAAGTAATTTACAGTCCAAAACCACCATCCAAATAATTGCAGAAAAGTATTTAAGATTTCAGCAATTTAAATCCCAGAATTAAACCATGTAATTGCAGGAAACAGTTTAATAGTTTACACAACTAGCATCCAAAGCATGCATAGACCCAATCCAATATATCAATGACTCTATCATGCATTTAGAACAAATTCTATAATCTCATTATAGTCCAACAAATTGCTAAATTAACCTAAACAATTTATTTCGTCCCATCCGATAACAATGTATTAAGTCATACGCTTTTATACTGTTTTATCCTTTATCTTAGAGACTTAAACCATGCATCAACTAGTTCAATCACACTCAGAATCAAGTAATTAAATCCTCTGAAAAGTCCCCACAATCCATTAGAAGCATCCCAAGGCTCAAACAGTGTCCAGAATACCAAACAGTGCCTTAAAAACTAAAAATAAATAAAAATTAATCGTATATTGCAAAGGGAGCCTGCTCCAAATTTTGGGAGCAGGATTTTTTAGCCTAGAGCCGTCTCTAGGAGTCCTTAGAGCCGGCTCTACTTGTTGTGGGAGCCGGCTCCCACATCCATGGAGCCGGCTCTCACCTCCTTTGAGAGCCTCTGTCCCCGTTGCTTCGTTTCAGTCCATCTGCTCCTTCTCTGATCAATTCCTACCACTCTGTTGGTTTCTAAAATAGATTTTAAGCATCTTATTAACACCCATGAGCATCCCAAAGGTTTGATAATAACCATTAGAATCAATTACAGAGATTAAATTGGCTACCGAACTAACACGCGTTAGGAACAAATTTGCAACTATTTTGCAATAACAGTTCTAGTCCAACCCCTCTGTTCCTCTTCAATACTGATCTTTAGAGTCCTATAACACCCCATAATCATCCCCATGATTTATTTACAGAGGTTAAAAACAATTACAGAAACTAAAATTGCTAACAACAAAACATGCTTAAACAGAGAACTGAAACAAGACTTGCAAACATTTAACAGAATTTATTTTAACATGCAGAGATCATCAATATTTTATATGGTAAGCATTTAAGTTCTGATTTAATAATTAATTAAACCCTAGAGATTATCTAGGTGCACAGAACACAAGCCAGATGGAAGGAGGAAGAGAAGAACTTGCCTGTAGTTTTAGACTCAAAACTTGTCGCCGTCGTCCTAACTTCCGGCAACCACAGACTACCTTCTAGCCTCCTCTGGTTCTGGTCTAATCCACCAAAATCCTCCCTTGGTACTCACTGTTCTTTTCCTTGACAATTCTTACAGTGCCTCCGTTCACAACCCTCTGTGCTAAAAACTTACTTCACGTTTATGTAATCTGAATTATGATTGTAAACCCTAGGCTAAAGCATAATGGTTGTATTTAAAGGTTTAACTCTAAAACCCTAATTCTTGTAATTTTAAAGACAGAGCCCTAATCTTAATCCTAGTCGGCCCATAAACAAAACCTATGATTAAATTCTATGTTAATGCCCAAAAGAAACTGTGAGTCAATTAATGTATTTAAAAACTCACGTAACTTAATTTTAACATTACAAGAATTATAGTAAGTTAATTTCCTAAGTTTAAAACAATGAATTACAAATAATACAATTAATAATTTACGAAAATAGACGCAACAATTAAGAATTTAAATAAACCAAATAATGCACATAAAACCAATTTAATTCAAATTTCAAATAACCAATTAAACAAATGAAAAACAATAAAATAAATAAAAATGCAATAAAATAAATAAAAATGCAATACAATAAATATTAAGAATTTAAATAAACCAAATAATGCACATAAAACCAATTTAATTCAAATTTCAAATAACCAATTAAATAAATGAAAAACAATAAAATAAATAAAAATGCAATAAAGACAATAAAATAAATAAAAATGCAATACAATAAATATTAAAAATGCCGAGACTATCCTTTTAAAATTAGGGTTATTACATGTTCCAAAGGAAGAATGGATAGAGAAGGATTGGCTGAGCGGAGTCTACCAATTCCCACTAACTACAGTTAAGTTTCGTCTCCAACCTTTTTCAAATGAGTTCTTATCAGTGCAGATCGACCGTTTTCAATAGGGAAGAAGTGATAGTACAAATCATTTTGTGAAATCTTATTAATCCGATAGCAGAGGAGAAGGTCAATAATGTCAAGATTGAGACCCCTGTCATGATTTAAGAGCAGGAAGACTGAAATTACCCTAAGAAAGTTAGGGTTAACTTGCAGGGGGTAGAGCCCCAATTTGTTGAAAGCATAACAAAAGAATGGGTGTAGGGGGAACCTAATGACGTTCAAGTGAACGGCGGAGAATAAAATTTCCCTAGGAAGGAGACCCTCACCGGATCTCCCGTCTAAGTTTATTGGATAGACTCTGAGAGAAACATCGCGAGGAATGCAATTCTTGGATCTAATGGCGTTCAGATTAAGGGGAGCCATAGAGAAGGGGAGGAGTCCTAGGCAGTAAAGGTGTCTTTTTTTTATAATAAAAAAAAAAAAAAAAAAAAAAAAAAAAAAAAAAAAACTGACCTTGAAAGTTTGTGATGAACGCAGCAACGGCACAGTAGCTAAAAATCAAAAAGGAAAAACTTGCCGGAGAAATTGAAAAAAGGATCGCCGGAATGTGCAGGAAGGCAGCGGAGAGTAGAAGCGAGATATAAGAAGAAGGGTGAAGGTTGAAAGACCGGAATTTTTAAGGAGGAAAAGTAAAGGCGACATGGAACTCAAAAGGTCAAGGTAAAAAGTGGCGCTGCAGATCTCGAAGCTTGGGTTTTTGTGCCAGCCATTCGATTCCTCGTGTCATTGCTCCGAGCCATCAGACCAAGATCGTATCTTTTCAATAATCTCACCCTCATTAATGAGCGGAGAGATTATTGGGGGCAGATGAGGACACCAAAATGACCCGGGCTTGGTATGATCCGTATTGCAAAGGACGGGTCGGGTATGGATAGACAGGATGGAGCAAGTTCACGCTGGATGGGCCCAGATCCATAAAGTTATTGCAGAAGCCCATATTAAAATGAGAGAAATTGAGTCCAGGCAAAAGGGAGCAGATAAGGCCCAGGCCAGAGGAGGTTGTAACCGTTTATAAATAAGGAAAATCGAGAGCGAAAAGGGGTTAGAAAGATTGGGAGTGAAAAATTTCTCTCTCTGTAATTGGGGGAAATTCTTTGTACTTTCAACAATGTGAAGGAAGTTTCGGGACTTGATTTAGAATAAAGAACACTCGAATCAGTATAAGGATCATATTGATCAAAAATCACAATCCACAAAACTAAAACTATTTGACCTTTTTTTTTTACATTATCTCAATAAAATGAAATGCATTACATAAAAATTAATAATGAATAAATAAATAAATAATCAAAAGCACGAGCTGCAGCACTAGAACTTTTAATATATATATATATATATATATATATATATATAAACTCAGAAATTATTATAAACTCAGAACAGTAGGTGAGTTTTGGCTTGAAAGATGTAGGCGTCACCAGCCCAACCTTGAACTCATGACTGCAAGATGTAGGTTTCATTTACATAAATAGTTTTTGTCATTGAGAAACAAAATATGGAATAAACCTTCTTTCTGTATTAGCTCAACTTGAAAGGAAAGAAATATGGAATAAATATTTTTTTCTATATTAGCTCACGATTCACAGGTTTACATGGGTTCTCTTTATAAGAAAGAATACATGCACAAAATCAGAAAACTAATTACAGTAACTAGCTGGCCTAATTAATAATTTCCTAATTTACAGCATTTGACCAATATTCCATTTACAGCAAATATCCTCCAAATATTATATTTACAGCTAATAATATTTGGTAGTATTACTACCGAATCTTTCCTTTTCAACACTCCCCATCAAGCTGGTTTGAAGATATCCTCCATAGTCAGCTTGTCAATTAGTGTGTCGAATTGTCTTGTAGGAAGTCCCTTTGTAAGCACATCTGCAACTTGCTCTGTAGTAGGAATATACGGCATACAAATCAATCCGTTTTCGAGCTTTTCCTTGATGAAGTGTTTGTCTACCTCCACGTGCTTTGTTCTGTCATGAAGTACTGGATTGTGAGCAATCGAAATAGCAGTTTTGTTGTCACAGTACAATTTCATAGGCAATGGATTAGAGACCTTTAATTCTTCAAATAGTCTCTTAATCCATAACACCTCACAAATTCCATGAGCAACTGATCTAAACTCAGCCTCTGCGCTGCTTCTTGCTACTACATTCTGTTTTTTACTCCACCAGGATACAGAGTTACCTCCAACAAAGGTGCAGTAGCCAGAAGTTAACCGTCTATCAATAGCATTGCCAACCCAATTCGCATCAGTATAGGCTTTAACTTGTAAATGCCCACAGTTTTTTAACAGTAGACCTCTTCTAGGGGTCCTTTTAGGTATCTGAGAATTCTGTAGACTGCATCAAAGTGTTCTCGTCCAGGTGAATGCATGAACTGGCTAACCATGCTGACTGCAAAAGCTATATCTAGACGTGTATGTGATAAGTAGATCAGTCTTCCAACAAGTCTTTGATACTGCTCTCTATTCAGAACTTCTTCATCTTTAGAAGGTTGCAACTTAAGGTTGGGCTTAATGGGTGTCTCGGCTGGTTTACATCCTAGCAGACCTGTCTCACTAAGTAAATCAAGAACATATTTACGTTGATTCACAAATATTCCTTTTTTGGATCTAGCAAACTCCATTCCAAGAAAGTATTTTAATGCAGTCAAATCCTTGATTCAAAGTCTGCTGCAAGTCTCCTTTTTAGTCTCTCTAATTCTTCATTGTCATTACCTGTCAAGACTATATCATTCACATAGATAATTAAGACTACAACCTTGCCTTCTCTATTGTGTTTGTAGAATATGGTATAGTCAGCTTGGCTTTGAGAGTAGCCACAATTCTTTACAGCTCTCATAAATCTCTCAAACCAAGCTCTAAGGGACTGTTTGAGACCATATAAAGATTTTTTTAGTCTACAGACTTTATTAAGTTCCAATTTTTCCTCAAACCCAGGTGGTAGATTCATAAAGACCTCTTTCTCAATATCTCCATATAAAAAGGCATTTTTTACATCAACTGGTGTAATGACCAGCTGAAATTCACAGCCAAAGATTACAAAGTTCTGATTGATTTTATCTTGGCTACAGGAGTAAAAGTTTCCTGATTATCAATTCCATAGGTCTGGGTATTGATGAGCACTGAAAAGTGCGTATTTAAACCCGTTAAGCTTAAGCATTCTAGTACCTTTATTTATCTTACTTTGCCGTTTTAAACTTATTACGTGTTATTTATATTTTCAGGCACTAATCCCAAAATTGAGCTAACTCAGCCAAATAAGAGCTTAATTGAAGCAATCCTGAGATAAACCAAAGGAGGGAGCAAAGTGGAGAAAGCAAGGAGCAAAAAGGAATCAAAGTTGTGCAGCTGAAAAGTTCGATCGATCCAACTTAGAGTTCGATCGATCGAACATCTATGATCGATCACAGTACTTCTCGATAGATCCAACCTTGGCCTTTGCTGAAATTCCAAGTTCGATCGATCCAACATCACCTTCGATCGATCGAACCCTATTTTGTCCTATTCAAATGATTGATCTTATCCACAGCTGTACGCCTACCAACCACTTTTGTCCTTTTCCCCATAAATATCTTCGAAATAACTCAGCATTATCCTTATCCGGAGGAGTCAGACAACTTCGATCGATCCAAGATGCAGTTCGATCGATCGAACCCATCTTCGATCGATCCAAGATTAAGGTTCGATCGATCGAACTTCCTCCAGCGAGAAAAAGTTAAAGTCCAGCTCATTTATTCCGTCCTTCACCCAATCATTGGAGAATATGCCTTGCACGACCACAGCTCATCAAAGGGTGTATTTGACCTACCTATATAAGGAATATGATACACTTTTTGGAGAGGAGTCTAGAGTCTCTTGACACACATTGAAAATCATCTTGGAGGCTCTTCTTGGAGAGGAGGAAGGAGGGAAGCTAGAGCACCATTGGAGGAGATCTTCACCAACAAGGAGCAGCCATGGAGTTAGCCCTTGAGGGTTGGATCATCACTACCATGAGTGTCTAGACATCCTCTTGGGGCTAGAGTTAGCCCCAAGCATGCTTTTTATACTCTAATCTTGTGTATTATTGAGGGATTAGTGTTGTATGATACATCTTGATATTCATGTATATATAAATCTTGATTATTTCATGGTTTGTATGGTTTAATGCTTCCAATTGACTATTCTATTCTACCCATATGTCTATGTATGCTAGAGTAGGATATTCATGTGCTTATCTCTAGATTTAGTGTTTTTGATGCATGTCTATGTATATTGATGCTATAGATCTAGAGATTATCAAGATGATATGCTTAATGAATACTATTTTGGTTCATTTGATGGTTTATGCCTATTCTCGATGGCTTGTGCCTCTCCCCTAGTCTAGATAGCTTTATTTTCATGCTAGTAGTGTAGATTTAGTGTAGTAGTAGTATAATGTTAGATGGGAGGACAATCTACTCTTGATGTTTGATGTTCCATGCTTGTGAGTCCAAATGGCATATTCCTCTAATATTGTGTTGTATGTGGATTGTGAGCTTAATGAAGGATTAATGACTAGTTATGATATGTTGTATCTTTCACATGTGTTTAGACAATTTATTCCTCTCCCAATAGATAAATTGTGGCCTCTCACATGATGATTAGATAATGCATGTTTAACTAAGTCATCCTTATGGATTGGTTGGACTATGAGATTAATGAAAGGTTCAATGACTTGATTTGATATTTTGTTCTCTTCACATGATGTCTAGACAATATATTCCTCTACCAATAGATGTATTGTGGCCTCACACATGTTGATTGAGACAATTTGCACTTGTTGAGTCACCTTTACCAATTGAATGTCTTTTACACACACAACATTGTTGCAACACATTCATTTCCCTCATTAGTCACTTGATTATGGTTTGGAATAGTATTGTTTGGTGGTGATCTCTACACCCCAAGACCTTTCCTTCTTACTTACTCTTTATCTTATTGCATTTTAATTAATTCTTTTCTAGAAGTAATCAACCAACCCAATTCTCTTTTGCAATCATTTGGTACGCTAGAGTCGAAGTTGAAATTCCAACACGTATAATCCCTTGGGACGATCCCTACTCACTCTTGCTACGTTAGTAGTGGTGTTGGTAGTGGTTTTTATAAATTTAAATTTGACATAAAAGGCTTGAACCACACATTCACTACATTTAGTTTGGCGTATTGGAATGGCCGTCGTCAGATTTTGGCGCCGTTGCCGGGGATTAACGGTTTTGTTGGAATTAAACTAGACAATAGTATTCATTAGATTGCTTTTATTTTTATTTTATTTTCCATTGTATATTCTTTTCTCTTGATTCTCATTATTATTTGTTCAATTAGGTACTTGACTACAAGGAAGGCGAACTTTGGAACTTAAAGTAATCATTGGAGCTTAAAAGCTAAATTTGGAGTTGAAGTGCTAAAGGACCATTGTGAGCAATTCTTGACACTCTTGTATTTTAATTGTTTCACTTCTTTGTATGCTTGTGATAGACCTTGTTGAGGCTTATTTCAATGCTAAATTTTTGTCCAAGCACAGGCCCTTATTGAGGCCAATTTTTCTTGCATTTGGGTTTTAATTGTGAATGGAGGAATTGTTTGATCCAAGTTTGGGGGGGAATTACATCCCTTCACCTTATGCTCCTCCATCATGTTTTAATCCTTATGAGATTGAGTCCAATTCATTTCATGCATCATCTTATTATGGACTTGATCACTCATTTAATCCTTCTTATGACTATTGCCCTCCACCACCATTTTATGATGAATCAATTCCACCACCTTCTAAGTACTCACCCGGATTTGAAGAAAAAGTGTTAGCTTTACTTGATGTGCATATTTCACACACTTCACTTATTAATTCTCATTCTCAAGCTTTAGCCAACTTAGAAGCTCAAGTTGAGCAAATTGTAAGTACTCTTTCTCATCAAGAGGAGGAGGAAGAGGCAAATGAAAAAATGGCAAGAACTTCAATGTATATAGATGAGGATGATGAGAGTGAGGAGAATGAAACAAGTGAGCTAATGCCTAGCACTCTATCTTGTATAGAGGAGGAAGTGGCAAGTGAGTTAGTGGCTAATCCAATAGAACATAACATGATTAATGAGGACTTTCCTTGTTTTGATTATGATTTTATCTCGGAGATGGCTACTCTAGAGAGTGAGGAGATGTTGACCACACTTGAGGTAGGAGAGAAGGAGGAGGAACTTGTTGAAGAGGGCCTTCCTTCTATTATCTCTAATGACCCTCTTGAGGAGTGTCTTTTGGAAATGTGTAAAAATTGTGGTTTTGACTTTAAAAGCTCTAAAACTGAAATAAACTCTCTAATGGACTCCTTAGCTTACTTAGAAGGTGAGGAAATGATTATTTTTGAGGAAGAGAAGGGGGATGAAGAGAAGGTGTTTCTTGATATTCCAAATGAGTCTTTAAAAGACATTGACTTGCCAATTCATATAGGAAGTGATTCTTTAAATGCACTTCAAGAACATAAAAATGAGGCAAGCCTAACCATGATTGATTTTGTTTTCAAGACCGTGGATGAAAGGAACAATATCATCTCTTTTATTTCTTTTCAAGTCATTCTTTTGGAGGATGATTTTATTGTCATAAGTGGGACATTAAAAGAGAAAAGTGAAAAGAGGGTCAATAAGGATGTTTCATATCCAGTTTTTGATTCATTTGATTAGTGAGTTGACCTAACGTCTTGCTAGAGACGTTAAACACTAGTATTCGTAGAGTTTCACAACTCTATTCCTCCCTCATTTCTTTTTATTTTTCATTCTTTTGTACATTCTTCCATCTATTTTTCAAATTTTCATTCTTGTTACCATCATTGGGGTTTAGCATAGGATTTTCTGCACTTTCAGTTCAAAATTAGGCATTTGGTGCCAGTTCGATCGATCACAAGAGCACCTTCGATCGATCGAATTGTTCTTCGATCAATCCAACTATGGATTCGATCGATCGAACTCCACTTAAGTCCTAACACTTAGAAAAATTTTGGACCTACATCCAAATTCCAAAATGCATGCTCTCGGGATCTCCAAATTTTTGAAAGTTCGATTGATCGTAAACCATTTCGATCGATCGAACTATCTTTCGATCGATCCAACATGTGGTTCGATCGATCATGAGTCCCAACACTTAGAAAAATTTTCAGGCCTCATCCATTTTTCAAAAATGCATGCTCTCGGGATCTCCAAAATTTTACATGTTCGATCGATCGAACTTCATCTTCGATCGATCACAGCTTTGCCCCTTTGACCCTTTGACTTTTTGACTTTTTCCTATATCTATTTTTATTTTATTTTTTATTTTCTTTTATTTTATTTAGTTACTTCTATCTTGGTATTAAAAATAAAAAATATATATATATAAAAATAAAAAAATAAAAAAAATAATAATATTTCTTTTCTTTTCTTTTATTTCCTTTTATCTTATTTCCAAAAATCCAAAAATATTTTGTTTAACTTTAATTTTTAATTCTTCTAACTTATCAAAAAAAAAATATATATTTGCATTCTTTATTTTCTTATATTTTTATCTACTTGCCTTTTTATTTTTATTTGTGTACATATTTGTTTTGTCTAAAAAAATGAGATGGTTTTTCAAAGAAGCATTCCGTCTTACTAGAGACGTTAAACTTAGCACCCATTTTGCATATTTCTTACATTTTTCATTTTTCTTTGCATGTCTTCACATATATATTAAAAAAAAAAAAATATGAAAAACAAAAAGTAAGAAAATTTTGTATATACTTGCATTGTACATATTCTTTCCATTTTTTTTTTTTGCATTGTACATGTTCCTTTTCATTTCTTGCATTGCACATATTGTTTTTCATTTCTTACATTGAACATATTCTTTCATTACATTTTGCCTTATTTAATTTTCTTTTTATATTTTGTTCATGCATTTTATTCTTTGTTTTTCTTACATTTTGTATATACTTGCTTTCATTAAATGAAAAATATAAAAAGATTCATCATTGTGCCCTTATGTGTAGTCATGCATACTTTATGCTTTAGTTAGGGCTTGATCTTATATCTCTCTTGCATCATGTGTTACATTGCCTTAGAATGCTTGATTTGATTATTCTTACCCCATTTGATATTTGATGTGAGTTTGCTAGCGTGGTTATTCAAGTAGGTTGTTGATTCCAAGTTTGGGGGAGACGTCTTTCGAATTGGATCATGACCGGGCTTCATGTCTACAGCACCATGGTATACTCTTTCCACGTTTTTTTTTTTTTTTTTCCATTGTTCTCATTGCACATTGAGGACAATGTGCGGTTTAAGTTTGGGGGTAAGGTGTCTTGTTGCATTCTACTTAAGACTTGAGCTTTAAATGCATGATTGAGATTTGAGATTGATGTTAGCGATGATTTTGATCTTTTGAGGACTATATTGCTTAAAATTTAAAAATTGATTGATTTGAGAGTCCAATACTCCTTGTATGCCTTGAGGATGCCATTTAGGAGTAAATTTTTCAAAAGATTGATATCTTGCTTGCATTTGTGGTCCACATCATCCTGAATTTGTGATTGTTTTGAGATTCATTCTAGGATTCTACACTAGCACCGGTGCACACTAGCATTCATTTGTGGGGTACATGCTTTGTTAATTATTGAATTGGTTATATCCCAATTGGGCTAGTAGTGCATTGAAAGCTTTCATTCTTGATAAAGGTGGATAACAACCCATTTTCATTGAGTAGCCGGGATTCTTGCCTCATTAAGCAGTGAACTTCTCGCGCCAAAAGGTGGAGGGCCCAAACTCTAGGTTAATACTTAATTAAAAAAAAAAGAAAAAAAAGAAAAGAAGTTGCAAAAGCAATAAAAGTGAGGACTTCTCCCAAAAGGCGAGCAGTGGGAAATGATTAGATGGTTGTTGTCTTGATTTGTAGCCTAATTGATTTGAGTTTGTAAGTCCGTAGGGGTGTCTTAACACCTAATGCCCTAAAGCCATCTGGTTTGGGAGTCATTGACCTAAAGCTCGCTACATGAATCTTCTAGAAAGCTTAAGAGATCAACACATTGCACGATACTTTCATCTTTGATCCTCAATAAATAAATAAATAAATAAATAAATAGAGTGAAAAGAATAAGCGCAACTAGAACAATAAAACTTTAATAAAAGGTCCACTCTCTTATCTTGATGATCGGTACTAGATTTGTGTGCTAGTTTGAGGATAAGGATGTGATTACTTCTCTAGTTGGCTAAGATAGCAACACACTTGATGCCGGACCTCTCACATGGATTCTAGACTTGTTTCGATATTCATGATCATTTTCTTGATATGTGGAGGACCATACTTGCTTGCTTGATGTTGAGATTTTGGGAGATTGCTTGGAAACGGTTGAAAAATTGCATACTTGAGGTAGTTTTCTCCCAATGCTTGTTTGCAATATTGGTGCCTCTTTTGAAAAAATGAGCTTAATGTTTGTGGGTACCATTTCTGGAAACCCTCACGAGACTTCACTCGTCCACTAGGGGTAACCTAGGGGTTTAAAAGGCTTGTTGCATATGCTAAATGCAATCGTGTTCCCTACGAAAATGGTGTTATCATTTTACTTGCTTTCCAGTTTATACTTGTTTAGTTATTCATTTCATTCCTTTACTTCTTAGTTCATTGCTAGGGACTAGCAATATTTAAGTTTGGGGGTGTGATGAGTACTGAAAAGGGCGCATTTAAACCCGTTAAGCTTAAGCATTCTAGTACCTTTATTTATCTTACTTTGCCGTTTTAAACTTATTACGTGTTATTTATATTTTCAGGCACTAATCCCAAAATTGAGCTAACTCGGCCAAATAAGAGCTTAATTGAAGCAATCCTGAGATAAACCAAAGGAGGGAGCAAAGTGGAGAAAGCAAGGAGCAAAAAGGAATCAAAGTTGTGCAGCTGAAAAGTTCGATCGATCCAACTTAGAGTTCGATCGATCGAACATCTATGATCGATCACAGTACTTCTCGATAGATCCAACCTTGGCCTTTGCTGAAATTCCAAGTTCGATCGATCCAACATCACCTTCGATCGATCGAACCCTATTTTGTCCTATTCAAATGATTGATCTTATCCACAGCTGTACGCCTACCAACCACTTTTGTCCTTTTCCCCATAAATATCTTCGAAATAACTCAGCCTTATCCTTATCCGGAGGAGTCAGACCACTTCGATCGATCCAAGATGCAGTTCGATCGATCGAACCCATCTTCGATCGATCCAAGATTAAGGTTCGATCGATCGAACTTCCTCCAGCGAGAAAAAGTTAAAGTCCAGCTCATTTATTCCGTCCTTCACCCAATCATTGGAGAATATGCCTTGCACGACCACAGCTCATCATAGGGTGTATTTGACCTACCTATATAAGGAATATGATACACTTTTTGGAGAGGAGTCTAGAGTCTCTTGACACACATTGAAAATCATCTTGGAGGCTCTTCTTGGAGAGGAGGAAGGAGGGAAGCTAGAGCACCATTGGAGGAGATCTTCACCAACAAGGAGCAGCCATGGAGTTAGCCCTTGAGGGTTGGATCATCACTACCATGAATGTCTAGACATCCTCTTGGGGCTAGAGTTAGCCCCAAGCATGCTTTTTATACTCTAATCTTGTGTATTATTGAGGGATTAGTGTTGTATGATACATCTTGATATTCATGTATATATAAATCTTGATTATTTCATGGTTTGTATGGTTTAATGCTTCCAATTGACTATTCTATTCTACCCATATGTCTATGTATGCTAGAGTAGGATATTCATGTGCTTATCTCTAGATTTAGTGTTTTTGATGCATGTCTATATATATTGATGCTATAGATTTAGAGATTATCAAGATGATATGCTTAATGAATGCTATTTTGGTTCATTTGATGGTTTATGCCTATTCTTGATGGCTTGTGACTCTCCCCTAGTCTAGATAGCTTTATTTTCATGCTAGTAGTGTAGATTTAGTGTAGTGGTAGTATAATGTTAGATGGGAGGACAATCTACTCTTGATGTTTGATGTTCCATGCTTGTGAGTCCAAATGGCATATTCCTCTAATATTGTGTTGTATGTGGATTGTGAGCTTAATGAAGGATTAATGACTAGTTATGATATGTTGTATCTTTCACATGTGTTTAGACAGTTTATTCCTCTCCCAATAGATAAATTGTGGCCTCTCACATGATGATTAGATAATGCATGTTTAACTAAGTCATCCTTATGGATTGCTTGGACTATGAGCTTAATGAAAGGTTCAATGACTTGATTTGATATTTTGTTCTCTTCACATGATGTCTAGACAATATATTCCTCTACCAATAGATGTATTGTGGCCTCACACATGTTGATTGAGACAATTTGCACTTGTTGAGTCACCCTTACCAATTGAATGTCTTTTACACACACAACATTGTTGCAACACATTCATTTCCCTCATTAGTCACTTGATTATGGTTTGGAATAGTATTGTTTGGTGGTGATCTCTACACCCCAAGACCTTTCCTTCTTACTTACTCTTTATCTTATTGCATTTTAATTAATTCTTTTCTAGAAGTAATCAACCAACCCAATTCTCTTTTGCAATCATTTGGTACGCTAGAGTCGAAGTTGAAATTCCAGCACGTATAATCCATTGGGACGATCCCTACTCACTCTTGCTACGTTAGTAGTGGTGTTGGTAGTGGTTTTTATAAATTTAAATTTGACATAAAAGGCTTTTCTTGAACCACACATTCACTACATTTAGTTTGGCGTATTGGAACGGCCGTCGTCAGGTATACCATTTTGCCACTAGTTTTGCCTTGTACCTCTCTATGCTACCATCAGCTTTACATTTCACAGTAAAGACCCACTTGCAGCCTACTGTTCTTTTCTCCTTAGGTAAATCAACTATCTCTCAAGTACCACTTCTTTTAAGAGCATTCATCTCTTCCATCACTGCTAACTTCCAATTCGGATCATCAAGAGCTTCCTGAATGTTTCTCAGGACAAACAAGTGTGGGATTTTTTAGGTAAAAGGCCTATGAGTATGAGAGAGTTTTTCATAAGAAAGGTATTTGGCAATGGGATATTTTGGATTTTGACATTTGATTTGAATACCTTTCCTAACAGCTATAGGAATATCAAGGTCTGATGGTTCTTGGTTAGGAGAAGTAATAGGAACTGAAGATGAGTTAGGAATAGAATTACCTGTGATATCTAGGTCCAGTTCCTGAAGGTCGAGATTGATCATTTGCAAGAGGAATAGGCTGACTTTGACTCTTTTGATGAGGTATTCTCCGAGTATAAACCAGAGGCGCAGTATTGGGAACTTTTATGCCTGGCTATAATTATTCTTCCCCTATTTCAGATACAGTAATGTTTGGTACTATATAACTAGTATTCCCTTCATTGTTTTCATTGGTTTTATCACATTGTTCCCGACTTTGAATTTCGGGAATAACAGTAGGATAAGGTGAAGTAGTCAAAATCACATTTGGTAAAGGAGTAAGAGATAAATCCCAAAAAATTTCTTCCATCACCTCATTCTCCCCCTGAAGAGAATTTTTGTGAAAGTAGGATTTATTTTCAAAGAAAGAGACATCCATACTCACATAAAATTTTCTTGTTTGGGGATTATAGCACTTATATCCCTTTTGATTAGAAGCATACCCTATGAAAACACATTTTTCAGCTTGAGGATTAAGTTTGGACCGAGTATTATTGGATATATAAACAAAAGCTATGCAGCCAAAAACCTTTAGAGGTAAATCCGAGTATATCCTTGATAATGGAAAAATTCTTTTGAAACATTCTAATGATGTGCTATATTTTAAAACACGTGTAGGCATTCTATTAATCAAATACGAAGCTGTTAAAACAGTTTCCCCCCAAAGATATTTTGGAACATTCATTGAAAACATTATAGCACGAGCCACTTCAAGTAAATGTTTATTTTTTCTTTTAGCAATTTCGTTTTGTTGAGGGGTATCCACACAAGTAGACTGATGATGGATACCTTTTTTTGTTCAAAAAACTCCCCAAAATTTTATTAAAATACTCGGTTCCATTATCGGTGTGAAAATGCTAATTTTTGCTTGAAACTGAGTTTCAACCGTTGTGTAAAAATTCTTAAAAAAAATTTCAACCTCAGACTTTTCATTCATCAAATAAACACAACATAAACGGGTATGATCATCTATAAAAGTAACAAACCATTTTTTCCTAGAGATAGAAGTGACTCTTGAAGGTCCCCAAACATCACTATGTATTAAATAAAATGGTTTTGAAGAAGTATAAGGTTTTGGCAAATAAGTAGTACGATGACTTTTAGATAAGTAACAACTTTCACAATAAAACGATGAACAATCCAAACCTTTAAATAAAGTAGGAAACAAATGTTTAAGATATGGAAAGTTAGGATGTCCTAGTCTTAAATGCCAAAACATTATTTGTTCATAAACATAATTCGAACTAACACTACTAAGGCCTTGAGCTTTTTTATTACTGGAGAAATCCCCATCAAAGTAGTAAAGTCCATCTATTATTTTAGCACTGCCAATCTTCTTCCCCGAGCTCCAGTCCTGAAATTTACAATAAGAATCACAGAAAATTACATGACAATTAGATTCTTTGGTTAGTTTACTCACAGACAAAAGGTTACAGGCTAGTTTAGGAATATAGAGAACATATTTAAGATCAATATTCTCGGATAATTTTATCAAACATTTTCCTGCAATAGGTGAGAACAGATTCTTTGGTTAGTTTACTACCATCTGCAATTCTAATTTTTTTAAGGCCAGAACATGGTAAGCAAGTGCTAAAAAGATTAGAAAGGCTGGTCATATGATCAGAGGCTCCAGAATCGATGATCCATAGAGTATAATTTAAACAACAAGAAAGGGCATTAAGTGCACTACCTGTTTGTGTAAGAGAAACACTAGGAATACCAGATGAGGAATTAAATTTCAGCAGCTTCAGAAGGTGATCCATCTGCTCCTTATTTAAGGGACTTGTCTCAGCTTCATTGGCAGTAGGAACTGCACGCTTATTTCTATCACCAAGCTTGCTACTCTTCCAATTTGCTGGTTTTTCGTGAATTTTCCAGCAGTTCTCCCGAGTATGGCGCGGTTTGTTACAGAAGTCGTACCAGACTCATGGCTTCTCTTCAGATTTTCGCTAAAAATGGACTACTTTATTAGCAGTAGTCTGGCAAAAATAAGGGCAGAACTCTCAACAGGTCCGCTGGTAGTCTTCTTCCCCAATATTACATGTATGCGGCTCTCTTCTCTTCGAACCTCAGCAAACACCTCACTAATTGGAGGAATTGGAGTCCTGCCAATGATCTGTCCCCGTACTTTATCAAATTCACGTTGAGCCCAGCAAGGAAATTGTAAATACGATGAGCTTCCACGGTCCGTTTGTAGTGATTGGCATCTTCAGTGGATTTCCATTCATCATCATTGAACAGATCCATGTCCTGCTAAAGGCGCTTCAATGAATCGAAATACTTGGTGACCGAGTCTTCTCCCTGCCGAATCTCACCAAGTTTTAGAGTCAATTCATAGATCTAAGATTGATTTCCCTAATCAGAGTACATTTGATTCACATTGTCCCAGAGCTCCTTCGCTGTGGAGTAGCACATATAGTTGGAGCTAATATCCTCGTCCATAGAGTTCACAAGCCAAGTCATCACCATTGAGTTTTCTGCATCGTACGTTGGGTTCTCCGATGCTGGTGCCTTCTTGTATCCCGTCAGGTACTCGACCTTTCCGCGCCCTCTGATGTACATCCGAATGGATGTGCACTTGGAATAAATTAATTAATCAAATTAATTAATTATTTCTAGATTTTAAAACATCTCCGAATACTCTCAATTTCACATATGTTGAAGAGTATGCTAGGGCCTAATATAATATGACATCACATATTGATTTCAAGCTAGATAAGGCTACATGAATTAAATTTTCATTCAAGAAAATAATTAAATAAAAACTTTAATACTTGTCCAAATGCTCTCAATTTAAAATATGTCAATGAACATATTAAAGTGTAATTTAATATCATGTCAAAAGTTTAAACCAAACTATAACCAACCGGGAGAATTAAATCTCATACAAGAAAATAAATAAATAAAGTTTCTAGATTTAATACAAAGGCATGTGATTAAGTTGTGTAAGTATGGAATACACTCAATATAACCAAGATATAAACCTAAGACATCCCCTACCTCAATTTGAGATGAAAATCTCAAATCCCCACCGAAGGAAAAGTGCTCCGAATTCGACGATACTCCTAGGTTATGTCGGGGACAACGAGGGGAGCAACTTTAACCTTTGAGGCACCATGAAAATCCAAACCCAAACTCAAAACCAGAACTCAAAAGTGGTCGAAAATGGAATCTAATAAGGGGGAAAGGTAGAGCACGTCGAGGCCTACAATAAACGTTAAGGCGGGAGACAAAATACAAAGGAAATCAAGTGGAGAAGAAGAAAGAGTAGTGGCAACCCCTTGGGCTACCATGGCTGCCGGCCAAGAAGCGGAAGAAGGGCTGAAAATTCTGACTTTTTAAATTAGGGCAACCTATTTGTAGAAATCCCAAAAAGTGCCCCGAACGGGGCCCCGATGGGTCCGGAAAAGTGGAATCTGCGCAGACGGGCTTAAACGGTAAAACACCATGAATGAAAAGGAACCTTAATGAAAAAATATGAACACTGGAAGATATGGTATCGAAAATCGAGTCCCATGCAGAGAGATACGCCCCGAACAAGTTCGGCGGCAACTGGGGCCGAAAACCCTAAAACTGGGAAAAACGACCAGAAGGGAATTCTAAGAGTACGCGACTCGATGAAATGTGAAAATGAATCCCGTACGAGAATCTAGGCTCAAAATGAGCCATTTTGCAATAACTTTCGTTAATTGCACAATGGCCCCTCCAAGAAAGGGTAACTATAAAACTAGCCAGAATGAAAATATCTTCCAAAAAATACTTTCTTCAAAACCCCTGAAATAAAATATCTTCAAAAGATATTTACGAAAAACACCCCAAGAAACAGGAATGTTTCTGAAAAATCTTTGCATCTATGCCTTTATGGACACCGGGAGCAACCAGAGTACTTTTGTACAAAAGTAAGGATACGTATTTTGTGGAAACCACTTAGAATGAAGGTACGTGAAGTCAAAAATAAATTCCGAGCACAAAAAGTGAGGTTGTGCCAAAAAGTGACAAATGGAGAAAAAGACGAATGGTGAATAGTGTTCAAAAAGTGAAAATGTGGAAATGACTCGGTCCTTAAAGGAAGTTGTCAATCCGAAGGAAATAGTCTCAGAAACCATTTTTGAACACTTGAGATGACATTAAGTGATGAGAAACAAGACTCGAAAAAGAAAATTAAACGGAAAAAATTTATCCGTAAAATTTGAGAAAAAGGAAAAGAGAGAAAATGACCGGGTTATTACAACCAACCTTCCTTAAAGGAATTTCGTCCCCAAAATTAGGAATATACCGAAAAAAGAACAGAAGAAGGACTGAACACAAAGTTAAACCAAAGGACAGCTCATAAAGCACTAAAGGACAACTCCAGATGTCTCAAGATCAACTAAAGGAACGCGAAACCACGAACCGAGACAACACCTTATACGAATCGGTACGTTAACTCAACGTCAACCACCGAAAGAATCCCAAGACATCGAAATGTTGAAACACGATAAAAGAAGAAATTGACAAAGCAGTACGAACAGTGACCAGAACCCGTCAACAATGTACTCAAATGTGTGGTAGCAATGACAGTGCCTAATGCCTGCCCACACTTACTCATCAGTAAGGTAGCATCGATGGCGACTAGCACCCACCAACAACACATAATTTGGTACGGTAACGTAACAGTATAAGGCACTAGTTCATAACCTGCCCCCAACCAGGTTAACTCAAAAAAACCTAACAATACGAATGACATCAATGTCGGAAACGATCATTACCAAAAGCACTACGGAAACCAGGCATTTTGTGAAAGTGGGTTATGGTCCAATGATGTCCGACTAGACCATCTTGGCCAATCCCAAAACTCTGACAACAATGTTATAGGCATCGTTACGCTTAAGGCCTTAAATCCTTGATGTAAGTAGAGCTAGCAACTCTTACATTGCAAAACACCCTTGACACTTCCTGACAACGTTGTGAAACTATGAAGGAAAAAGGAAATGAAACGGTGCCTCCCTAGCGCGCATCTCACTTCACTAGATAAAGACTGTGATTCTACGTTCACATGAGCCTTACTCGCATCAACCGTCAGACTAAGGTCTCGAAACACCCAACCAACAAAACAAACAAGAAGGTTCCCGACATGGGTCCTTACAGAATGAATTTCTCTTATCCAAGGACGAAACTCGTAAAACAAGAATGCATCCAAGGGCTACGACAGACCACAAGTGACAATGTTAAAACCAGACATAAAAGTAAACAGCTAGCATGCAACATAGCAACGCACTATCTACTCACACAAGTAGTAAGATCACATAAAGTATGTCAGTGTATACAGGAGAAGAACGTAAAGCATGACGATATGCTGCATATGATCATGTCAAGATGAAAAAGGGTATAAAATGTACTTAGATAGATGAGCATATACTATATGCTAAGATAACAAGTATACACCATGTGCTAAGGAAAACGAGTATATATTTTACACTAAGACAGTCAAGGTAAGCTTCTAAACAAGTTACTACATAAGCAAACAGACATGTTATCAAATCGGAACAAGTTATTAAGAAGCATTTAAACACGTAGAGCATGGTAACGCAAGCATAATATGCACCCAAAACTCGTCGTCCTAAGGTTTTCGAACCTAGGAGTTCTGATACCACCTATGACGGCACTGGTTTTTTAAGCCAGTGCTCCCTGTGATGAACCAAAGATTAATCCGATAGCGAATCCAGATGCAGAAGTAAGAAACAAGACAACGGTCTCCTAAGGCACAACACACCTCTAAGACACTTTGATGACCTTCCATTAGATCGTGGAACTCAATGAGAACTGACGGGGAAGCAAAAGATCAGAAAAATAACAATTAAGCCCCAGGGGCAAAATAGTCATTTTACATGAAAATGACGTCCCTAGAATGTATATCATTCCCGAGACACATCCGTGACTTCCCACGAAGTCACAGAACTCAAAAGAAAGTAGCGGAAGCGGAAAGCAAAAAAAGCCGGACAAAAGGGCAAAATAGTCATTTCTGAAAATATGGATTCGGGTGCCACTGAGCACACTACTAGAAAGACGACGACAAACTAATCAGGATGGACTCAAGAATCGCATGATTCGGAGTTCGGACGAAGGAGAAACGGCTAGACGAAGAAAAACGAGCACTTAAGGCTAAAAGGGTAAACTGGTAATTATCCAGGATGACCCGGGTGAAACCGAGCACACCGTTGGAAAGACGGTGAAAAATTAGTTAAGTTTAAAAAAAAGTTCACTCGATTTGGAGTCTGGACGAAGGAGAACGAGCGAAAACAAAAATCAACGTCAGGACGTTGAGATGGGGCACTGTGGGCGCCCACAAGCACCCCCACGAGCATCCTGATAAGCACCCTGACATGCAAGGGAAAAAAAAAAGGTTCTGCCAGAACTGAGAGCTAAAACAAGGTCCGAAATAAATTTTTCTGAAAAAACACGAAGAAGAAACATCCCCTAAAATCAAGTTTTCTAATCAAATTAATTAATTATTTCTAGATTTTAAAATATCTCCGAATACTCTAAATTTTACATATGTTGAAGAGTATGCTAGGGCCTAATATAATATGACATCACATATTGATTTCAAGCTAAATAAGACCACATGAATTAAATTTTCATTCAAGAAAATAATTAAATAAAAACTTCAATACTTGTCTAAATGCTCTCAATTTAATATATATCAATGAACATATCAAGGTGTAATTTAATATCATGTCACAAGTTTAAACCAAGGTATAACCAACCAAGAAAATAAATAAATAAAGTTTCTAGATTTAATACAAAGGCATGTGATTAAGTTGTGTAAGCATGGAATACACTCGATATAACCAAAATATAAACATAAGACATCTCCTACCTCAATTTGAGATGAAAATCTCAAATCCCCACCGAAAGAAAAGTGCTCTGAATCCGACGATACTCCTAGGTTATGTCGGGGACAACGAGGGGAGCAACTTTAAGCTTTGAGGCACCATGAAAATCCAAACCTGAACTCAAGACCTGAAATTGAAAGTGGTCGGAAATGGAATCTAATAAGGGGGAAAGGTAAAGCACGTTGAGGTCTACGATAAACGTTAAGGCGGGGAGACAAAATACAAAGGAAATCAAGTGAGGAAGAAGAAAGAGTGGTGGAATCCCCTTGGGCTGCCATGGCTGCCAGCCAAGAAGAGGAAGAAGGGCTGAAAATTCTGACTTTTTAAATTAGGGCAACCTATTTTATATAAATCCCAAAAAGTGCCCCGAACGGGCCCCGACGGGTCCGGAAAAGTGGAATCTGCGTAGACGCGCTCAAACGGTAAGACACCATGAACAAAAATGAACCGTAATGAAAAAATATGAACAATGGAAGAAACAATGTCAAAAATTGAGTCACGTGCAGAGAGATATGCCCCGAACAAGTAACCGGAGCCGAAATAAAATTAGGAGAAAACGACCAGAAGGGAATTCTAAGAGTACACGACTCGACGAAATGTGAAAATAAATCTCATACGAGGATCCAGGCTCAAAATGAGGCATTTTGTAATAGCTTTCGTTAATTGCACAATGGCCCCTCCAAGAAAGGGTAACTGCAAAACTGGCCAAAATAAAAATATCTTCCAAAAGATACTTTCTTCAAAACCACCGAAATAAAATATCCTCAAAAGATATTTACGAAAAATACCCCAAGAAACAAGAATGTTTCTGATGAATCTTTGCATCTATGCCCCTATAGACACCGGGAGCAACCAGAGTACTTTTTTACAAAAGTAAGGATACGTATTTCATGGAAACCACTTAGAATGAAGGCACGTGAAGTTAGAAATCAACTCCGAACACGAAAAGTGAGGTTGTGCCAAAAAGTGACAAACGGGGAAAAAGACGAAAGGTGAATAGTGTCCAAAAAGTGAAAATGTGGAAATGACTCGGTCTTTAAAGGAAGTTGTCAATCCAAAGGAAAGAGTCTCGGAAACCATTTTCGAGCACTTGAGACGACACAAAGTGATGAGAAACAGGACTCGGAAAAGAAAATTAAACGGAAAAAATTTATCCGTAAAATTTGAGAAAAAGGAAAAGAGGAAAAATGACCGGGTCATTACAGATATCAATTCCAAATATGAAATTGGAATCTACATATATGAAGAGTATTGTAGATTGATCTATATTAAGCCCCTATCTTTATTATAGAGTACGACTTCATACACTACAATAACACTAATAGATAGTATATGGTAGAAATAAATATTCGTATATTTATTTCTACCATACTATCGAATCTCATAGAATAGTGTTAATTCTAATCCGCTCATTTCATTGAAGACGCAAAATTGGAATCCTTTTCATTTTTTTTCTTCAATCAACTCAGAAGTCAAGTTTTATTCAAATTAATTAATCATTTTGACTGATTGTTTTTACATAAATGATAAGTAGGAAAGCAGTAGGAACTAGAATGAATAGTGCAGTAGCAATAAATGCTAGAATATTTACTTCCATAAATATACCAAAATCCAAACTCCATACCCAGTACTCACAAAAGTCTACCCACAATCCAGACTCATCTCATCCTTACCGCTAAAAGTCCTCGGTTGCTCAGCATTTGTCCATATACCACCTCATCAGAGGAGCAAACTAGATCCCAAAGCCATAAAATGCCTATTCCTCGGATACTCCTCCCACCAAAAAGGTTACAAATGCTACTCTCCTACTACTCGGAAGTTCTATAACACCATGGACGCAACTTTCTTTAAGAATCAGCCTTTTTACACCAAAACTCATATTCAGGGGGAGAATTCTATCGTGCTAGAAGAATATCAGTTTTGGCAAGATGCGGATATCTCTGTGCCTTCCATCACCTCAAGTTCACCTACTCCAAGTAACACCACCACACCTCCAATTGTGCCTATCCTACTTGAGTTAACATCCAAACCTGTTCATTTCAAACCCACTCCAAACATTCACTACAAGAAAAACAGTTTTTTAGAATGCCCTTTTTACCACGATTTTAAAATAACCGTGATAGAAAGTGTCTTTTACCACGGTTTTATAAAGTAATATATTTTACCACGGTTATTGTAAAATCGTGATAGAAAAACTTTCTACCATGATTAATGAAAAATCGTGATAGTAATTATACTTTCTACCACGGTTATAATAGAACCGTGATAAAAAGTGAAGTTATTTCACCACGGTTATAAAATAACCATGGTAGAGAGTGAATTAATTTCACTTAAATTAGCGCGTATTTATTTAAACTTTTATACTGCTCTTTCTATCACAGTCAATAAGTTATTCTACCACGGTGTAGGCACCGGTAGAAAGTGAATTCGGATTAAGGCTGTACACGGTCTTATTCCCGCTACTTTCTTAAAATTTGAGGGCAAAAATCATTTTAGACCACACACACCATACCACACATGTTAGGGCAAATCATTTCAGCCTCCTAAATGGCCTCCATCTCTATTCTCGTTCTCAACTCTGAACTTGCCCTCTCTCTGTCTCTGCAACTGCAAACTATAAAATCTACAAGAATCAGATCAGCCTCCCAAATCGCCTCCATCTCTATTCTCGTTCTCAACTCTAAACTTGCCCTCTCTTTGTCTCTGCAACTACAAACTACAAAATCTACAAGAATCAGAACCCATATCGGCATATCATTTCAAATTGTTTAAAAAATTAAAACCCATATCCTTCAGTTTCCATCGCCCGCTGTTCCAGTTCGGGTTCGCCGTTCAAAAGCTTCAACCTCAGGCCGTTGTCTCTCAACTCTCAAGCCCTCTCTACTCTCTCATAAGGATGACGTTGAGTAAAGACTTAAAGATCGACCAAAATTACAGAACAGGTAAATGTTTCTCTTATATCTTTCATCTCAATATGTTAGCAAAATATTTATCTCCATATGTGGATAAGTAATTGTGATGAAAAATCAGTTGGGGATTTTGGGATTTTACTAAATTAATTTGATGCAATTTATTGATTTTCTTGAAGCCCTAGGTTTAATTAGAGTTCTATTATGTTTTATGTTTGTGAATTAATTAAAAAGGATCTCAAAATTTCGTCATCTCTCGTGCATTTTAATGTGAAAATCCTTGTGAAGCTCAATCATGATCAATGAATTGGCATCTATAACTGTTGCTGTGATTTATGAAGATGTCTAATTTTCGGGGAGCTGTTTAGCTTCTGCCAAAGCATGATTCCGTTGTAGTGACCACAAAGGATTTTGGGTATTCCCACAAATTTGGTGTGTTTTGTTTTGCCATGTTAAATATGTTTTACCCTATCATGGTCGGGGAATTATGATATTTTGACTAGACTTCCACCTTTTGTTGATTAGCAAACCCATTTGGGTTTTTAGCTTTAGTAACTCCTTGTATTAGGAAAAACTTTGAATGGATTAGTGTAATGACAACACTTATTGTGTCCATGTCTTTGGTGTGGATGGTACACTAATTCACCTTTTTTGTTCTGGTATCAGTTACGGAAAGTAGCATTAGTTGGTGATATTGCTTTAGTAAAATGACATGGTATCATTGTTCTGTTAAAAAAAAAAAAAAATCACATTCCCTGTCATTTTAACGCCAATGACAGTGTCATGTCGAAAGATCCCCCCGCCTTTGTTACAGCGTGCTTTTTCTTTTTTTCTTTTTTAGAAGAATTGAGACTGGATTTTGGTCTTCAAGCTCTTATCGACTTGACAGATTGCAGGGGGGAGATAACAGCTTACTTTCATTCTCTCCCTCAAGCTAATACAAGCAAGGATGCAGACTTATGGATCCCAACAAACACAAAACACATGGTGAAGTCATCATTTCTAGTCCAGCTAATAGTTTATGTACCATAAAAGGCTACCCCTCATGTTAATGATCAAAACACATTCTCTACAATTTCTATAATCATTGTAGTTGGACTCCATAAGCTTTTTAGCTACCTTCAATCTATAAAAGGCTAGTTGTTTTATATGTTTGTTGGGCAACAAAGCAATTTAGTAATAAAGCAAATATATATATTAAGGGTGATTTACACAGAGGATTTTTACTTTGATTTGGTTGTTTACAGAAGAGAAGGGATGGCCCCTTTTCATACTAGCATATATAAAGAGAAGAGAATCTTAAGATCATGCCTATATGAAGCTAGATTTTACTAAAAATAACAAGTGTCTACTTTTCACCCTCACTTAAAATATAAGACTTATAAATGTTCATAATTAATCTTCAATACTATTATACGCCCCTTTAAAAAATTTGATTATGCTCCACTGTTTTTGCTGTATTTTTATATCCTAAGATTGCAACAACTACTATAATTCCTCTTGTTCTTGCAAATTTCTTTGCCATGAAGTAAAGCTTCAATAAAAAATAAAAAAAAAACTTAAGCTTTTATAACTCAGATAGCTGTTGAATATAAAAAGATAAATTTCATCATTCCTCTCATAATCAAATGCAAATTTCTCATGCAATAACATAAGAGGGAAAACTTTATTTGTAACCTTTTTTTTTTTTTTTTTTCCAATAAGTATACATTTGTCACTATCAAAAAAAAAAATTTATGTAGCAACTGTCTAACACTTGTAAACTACAAAAAAGGAAAATATCAAATAAACAATTTTTTAGCTCCTTTTGTTTTCCTTCATCTCTTTTGCACATCACCATGCTTAACTTTTCAAGAGACTTCTACTTAGCTGTGTTTTGTCATGTGAGCTGTCTTTCAATTCCTTTTTCATATGATTAGTATTTTGTAATTCTTGTTGAACATTCATGTAGGAAGAAAATAACTAATGTGACTCATTTTCCTGAAAAATATATGCTTAATTCTTTTCATTTTTATTTTTTTAACAAGCAATCCTTTGTGAATGATGAGGATTCTTCATCTTGTGCATCTAAAATTACAAATTTTGGACTCATGCCCCTACTTTTTTGCAATTTTATCATGGCGAATCCAAGTTTCCTCATAATTTCTTTGATACCCTTTTCTGCCTTTGTCCTTGATACACCTTTGATAAATTTTGATTTCCTCCTTGACTTTTAAGGTCTTAACCTAAATGAGCCTCTTCCTCTTTCTTATTTTAGTCTCATTCAAATTTAATTTATAGTCACGTAAATGCATGTCCAGATGGTGCAGACCAAACTATTACATCAATTGAAACTAGGGCTGCAACTCGGGTTGGGCCAGCCCGAATTTACCCGAGCCTAGCCTGAAATTTTCAGGGCTTGGGCAGTGTTTTTCTATTCTAGGTTTGGGCTTGGGCTAGATATTCTGAGCCCGAATTAAATTCGGGCTGGGCTTGGGTTGATATTATATAAAGCCCGAAGCCCAGCCCGAGCCCGAAAAGGGTATATTTATTTTAAAACTATGTTATTTCACAAGTGTATAATAGCTTAATTGGTAATGTGTTTGGGATTTTTCTTGGAGGAATTCTGTTCGAGTCCTTGTAGTTGCACAAATTTTTTATTTTTTACATTCTGAATACAGAAGCGTGGGCTCATGGGCGGGCTTGGGTAGGAGAAGTTAATTATGGGCTGGGCTTGGATGGCTGGGAGTGGGCTTTAGGCGGGCTCGGGCTTGGCTTGGGCAAAAAATTTTGTATATGGGCTGAGTCCGAATTAAGTCTTCAACCCGCCCAACCCGCCCGAGTTGCAGCCCTAATTGAAACTACTCACAATTTGATTGTGGAGCATTGGATTAATTAAAAATAAATAAAAATCCTTAGAACACTAAGAGTGAAATATTGATTTGATTTCAGCAACATTGCTGTCATCTTCCTGATCATGAAATTTGTTGAATTTAATGCAGATCACTGGGAATAGCGTTCCCTGATGTCAAGTACTTTACAAAAGCTTCAGTTGCTGCCTTGCGAATATTTGATAGGATTGACCGGATTCCTGAAATCGATGGTGAAGACTAAGGTAGGTTCAAGCGTGTGTTGATCATTTAACCTGCCTAGTAATTTTGTTTCAATAAGAATGATGAAGTTAAAGCAATATTGTTTCCTCAATTTATTGGTGATCCTATTCAGAATATAAAGTACTGATGTGATCAGATGTAATAGGTGGGTGAAAGAGGGGCTCTTTTATCAGGTGGACAAAAGCAGCTGATTGCCATTGCTAGAGCTATCATTAAGAACCCTGTGATTTTAAAAGGTATATCTATTATACTGTATTATATATGTTCTTTGGAATGGAGTCCTTTCAACTCTATTTTTCATATTATAATTTTAAAAGAACAGTCAACCAGATGAAAATTTTAACTATTTTTTGGTTTAAATTAAAATTTCATTTCAAAAAAATTAACAAACAGTTCTCAAGTTTCTCTAAAAGTTCATAAGTTAATGGTCTCAGACCCCTTGCCTAGTGGAGGACTTGATGTTTTCCTTGTCAATCATGGATGAGGAATAGAGATCTATTACAACCCCATTTTTTGTAGTTCATTGCAATGTGAAAATTGTTGTCTTGTAATTGTTTCATTTGTTTATTTTGTGTTTGACTGATATACTTAATTTGGGTTGTGTCAACTGGCAAGGCATCATGTTGACAAGCCCCTTGTTAGGAGATATGCTACCAATTCTTGTTTCAATAATACAAGAGATAGGAAGTGAGGATTTTGATTTTGTTTGTGTTTAAAGAAAGGGTAGTAAATCTGGTATGTGTGGGGAGGGGGGAATGGAAGGTACATATTAATCGATTTCTTTCTTCATTCCTCATATATCTGCAACATACATTTTACTTTAGGTCTTCCACATTTATAAGAGCCTAAAAACTCAATGTATATAATTTTGGCAACTTTACAATTTGGCAACTTTACAACTTGTTTTATATTCTCTTACTTCAACTATTACATTTTGTAGGTCAAAGCTAAGATTGCGGGATTACGGTTCCCACTACTTTTTTTGTTGCCGTTATATTTTTTGTATGGCACATGATCAAGAAGTTGCATATATGGAAGAGAGAGACTAAAACAGAGTAAGAAGATATGAAATTTTTTTGTTTTATTTTGGTTAAGTAAAGATATAAGCTTGTGGATCATATACTTCTTTGAAATTTGTAAATATTTTTGTATAAAATCATGATTTGGAATTGGTAATATATATATATATATATGATGTTATTGGCCAGTTGTAAGTTATTTTGGTTATGATGCTATTTTTTATTTATAGGGTTTGCTTCTTGGGTCCTTGCAAGGCTAGTAGTAGGGCAAAAAAAAAAAAAAAAAAGGCCTCATAGGGGTTGTACACTATTTAAAAAAAAATATTAAATAATATTACACTTTTTACTACGGTTTTGCACCGTAGTAGAAAGAAGACTTTCTACCACAGTGTTGCACTGTGGTAAAAATTCTTTTTTCTACCGCGGCTGTTTCTACCACGGTTCAAAACCGTGGTAGAAAGCCTTTTCCACCGTGGTAAAAGTCATTTTTCTTGTAGTGATTCCTTAGATTCTAACTTAACAAGAAAAATAAAAAATATTTAAAGGAATTGTTTACTCAAGAAAGCAAACAGCTCCAAAGGAGGTGGATCAACTCACTTTTCCTGAACAGAATCAAGCATTCCTCTCAAAATCCAATCACTTCCCGAGTGCATGACCTAACACCTTTCTTTTGAGTAATAGGAATATCAAGATTGTCTCCCTGTTACCGCGTTTTTACCTCGAATCTGTCCAGCATAGTCATTCCAAGCTGCATACAAAAGGCTTTATAGTACCCTAAATGGAAGGAAGCAGTTAGTGAAGAAATTCGAGCTCTTATGAAGAATTGTACTTGAGAACTCATAGAACTTTCCAAAGACAAACAACCTATGGGATGTAAGTGGATATTCAATGTTAAGTACAAGGCAGATGGAAGTGTTGACCGATACAAGGTGAGACTTGTAGCCAAGGGATTTACTCAAATCTACGAGATTGATTATCAAGAAACATTTGCTCCGGTTGCTAAGTTAAACACAATCCGGGTTCTTCTATCCTTGGCGATCAATTTGGATTGGCCATCAACTTGACGTCAAGAATGCATTCCTTAATGGAGACTTGAAAGATGAAGTCTACATGAAGATTCCTCCTGGTTTTAAGAACCCAGACAGTATTAACTGTGTTTGCAAACTTAGGAAATCTCTTTATGGCCTTAAGCAGTCACCAAGGGCCTGGTTTGAGAGATTTACCATAGCAGTCAAGAAGTATGGATACACTCAAGGCCAGTCAGATCACACCTTATTTATCAAGAAGTCTCCTTAAGGGAAAATTACCATCCTTATTGTATATGTGGATGATATTATGTTGACAGGTGATCATAAAGAGGAAATAAGTCGGTTAAAGAGTACTCTTGCCAAAGAGTTTGAAATCAAGGATCTCGGTACATTGAGATATTTTCTTGGCATGGAAGTGGCTCGATCCAACAAAGGTATTTATGTTTCTCAACGTATTTCTATTTCTCAATGGAAGTATACGCTTGATTTGCTCAAAGAAACAGCTATGCTCCGTTGTAAGCTCTCAGAAACACCTACAGACCCTTCCAACAAACTTGACATGAAGGAGAGTTCTACTTCGGTTGACAAAGGGAGGTACCAAAGACTGGTAGGAAAACTCATTTACCTGTCTCACACAAGACCAGATATCAGTTTTCCTATTAGTCAGTTTATAAACAATCCAACTAATGAAAATCTTGAAGCAATTAACAGGATTTTCAGATATCTCAAAAAGACTCCAAGGAAAGGGCTGTTATTCAACAAGGGGACAGACCGTAGCATATAAATTTTCTTAGATGTCGACTGGGCAGGATCCCTAACTAACCGAAGATCTACCTCAGGCTATTGTTCTTACGTATGGGGAAACCTTGTTACATGGAGAAGCAAGAAGCAATCTGTAGTTGCTCTAAGCAGTGCTGAGGCCGAATTCAGGGCTATGACACACGGAATATGTGAATGTGGCTCAAACGACTCCTAGAAGAACTGAAAATCCCTACTGAAAGTCCAATAAAGATGATGTGTGACAAACAAGCTGCTATCAGTATTGCTAAGAATCCAGTTCACCATGACAGAACTAAACATGTTGAGATTGATCGGCACTTTATCAAAGAAAAGATCAATCAGGGAGTCATCAAGATGATCCGTACTCCTTCAAGTCTTCAAACCGTAGATATCCTCACCAAGGCTCTTAACCAAGATCGCTTTGAAGTCCTTGTTTTCAAGCTAAGAATGATTGATATATATTGCCCAGCTTGAGGGGTAGTGTGGAAATTCTGGATATGCAATCAGAGAAGATCTTGGAGTGCAATCCTTTAGTTAGCTGATTCTGTTAGTTTCAAATAAAGAGAAGAGGATAATTAGTATCCAAATCTCTAAGATTTTTGTTAGTTAGTTTCCTATTTTACTTGCTAGAATCAAGGAGTTAGTTAACCTAGTTGTGAAGGTTCCCTCTCCTGTTTATTCTTATAATTCACTTATTCCAGAGAGAGAATGTAAAAATATCAGAGAAGAATTTTCTCCCATATATTTCTTTACTCAGTGATTACCATAATCCAGTAAAAGGATTATCAGGTCATAAAACAACTTAATATCTTCTTAACATTGACAATTGTCTTAATACATGTGTAGCCCATGAGCCCTTTATTCTAGGTAAAAATTGACTGCCTTTTTTTGGGTGTCTTGCATCGAACTTAATGATTGTTACTTGTCAAAAATAAATAAAAAAATAAAAAGGTTAATGATTGTTAGGAGTTGCCTACTCCTTTATGGTTCAATATTTAGGTGAATGGACTATTGTCCTCGAGTATGAGTATTTTTAAATTGGTTAGTGTTCCTGAAGTACATTTTAAATTGTAGAATGTATTAATATTTCCTAGGTAGTTTACAAGCATGGCTGCCCCTTAATTGTCACAACTGAGGAGGATCAGAAGTGTCATGCCAGCCTCTACCTGTGTTTTTGTGTGTGGGTGTGTGTGCATTGGTGGATGCCTTATGGAACCTCAATCTCTAAACATAGCGTGCTTAATATTACGTAGTGAGTAACTCTAATTGCACCACTAGTGGTATCTCCTATACCTCTCAACAGGCAAGGTGAGGGCTCGAGTCCCCATAAGAACAAATGGGTGTGTGAGTTTTTTGTCAATGAAAAAAGAAGTAATTGTAAGACAAGTCTTTTTAATTTTTCAAGTTAGGATGTCATTTTAATTTTTTATTGTATGATTTAGTAATCGCCCATAGTGGATGCACTTCATGGGTTCCTCCAAGATACACGGTGAACCAGACCATATTAGCATTTTCTTCTTTGTACTGGTTGAGGGGAACAACAGCAGGGGCTAACAATCGCATGGATCTACTTTCACTTGTTACAAGTGGTGTGGATAGTGAGGTTAATAGCCCTGATGGGGACATTCTTGGTGTTGTTGAAGGCTGGCAGGAGGATGAGACACACAACCCGGACGTGCCAGCTGTTTCACATAGGAGGGGTATGACACCTTTTGTTTTTGTACCATTTAAAGAGTTACATTTTTTGTCTTCTCTTGATTTTGCTTCAAATTGGCAAAAAGTGAAAACATTCTTCATGTTTTCTCAAAGAAGTTATGAATTATGCCCTACATGGTAGTTAATCGTTTATTTTTTGAATAGTTGAATTCAATGTGGATGTGATGAACCTAAAATAGGTCATTATCCATTTTTAATCCCATCTATGCTGGGTGTTGGGAGGGGTGAATTCGCCACACGCAACCTTTGTATTCTTTTTGTACACAAAATGGTTGCTTTCAAACTAAAATTTATTTTCTCATGTTTGGCAACCCTAGCTTTTACACCAAGCAATTGTGTGAACCTAAAATATTTGATGAACATTGCCCCATTAATTAAGCGTTAACACATGAATCATCAATTCTGTCATTCCACTCTTTTCTTACAATTTGTGCCTAGGTTATTTTTGTTCTTCGTATTTCCAGAGCAATATTGCCAATTGAAACCATGTGACTCTTCCTGATTTGCGCAATCATTGCACGTAGCAAAACTATCTTGAACATGCAACAAAAAGCTCTCTCAATTTAGAAAGATTAGTTATTACACTTCAAAATATTTCAACCGCTTTTCTCTCTCTTTTCAGTCTATTTATAGACTTTTACAATTGTTCTAGAAGCTTCCTACTTCATTCTTCACGTTGGGCCGATCCCTTGGGCTCGTCCTGGATATGGGCCCACTTTCTTTGCTTTGAGATTGGGCTTTAGGACTGATTTTTTGGTACTGGGCCTGATAAGTGATGATCTGATCGGACCAAGTATTCTTCCCAGACCCTCTTCTAATAATCTGGGTCATGCCCGGCCCAGGTCATTTGGTATCCTCATCTCTCAATCAAAATTTTCTCATTTTATGTCTTACTTCTTTCCACGAATGTTTAAATTTTATTTTATTTTATTATATCTTCTCTCACCACACATCTATTTATATATCCATATCTCCAACCTGCTCGTTTTTACGAACATTTGTTTCCTGATCTCCTAGCTTTCTCTTCCATGTTTGACTAATCTAGTTACTATTTTTTTTATATAGAATTTGTCTTTCAACTTTTTATTTACACGTCAATCGCACATTATGCCCTAAGAAATCGTCCATTTAGCCCATCGTGCTTTAGTTCTACCCTTATCATCTCTAGCTCTCCTTTCCTACAAATAGTCAATCCTTGGTGACAAAACGCATCTACTACTTCTCTAGAGTTTCGATCTCCACAGTGTCCCAATGTGATTCATATATTTAGTAAAATCCTATTGATTATAAGTAGTCTTATTATAGACCTTCTCTGAATCTCTAATATAGTATTTTTGTCATGTTAATTTGATCACTTAAAAAACATCATTAACAAATACCAAATAGTATAACCCCAAGGGGTTGGCTCAAGTGGGCAAGTCACTTGGTCCTGATGCCTCAAGAAAATTAGGTCTAAGGTTCAACTACTATTAGGTGCAAACGATTCCTTTGAAGGGGAGGGTGAGTCCCTAGCCTTTCACAAAATGGATTTTCAATCTCTAGAAAAAAATATATATATCAAATAGTATGGAACTTCATCCTAAATGTATCTAGTAAATTCATCCATAACTAAGTAGTCAATTTGTTGAATCGTGTATTTATCGAAATTTGTAGAATGAAATAGTTATGTTTCTCATTTGCTAGCAATGGTAATTTTCCGCTATCTGAGGTCTAACTTTAGTGAGAGATTTTATTTTTTTTTGGTGACGATGGTGGTGTCGGGCTTTCTTAGAGCAACCATAATACATGTAGACTCCCGGTCTCATATGCACTCGGCAAAAACCAGGAAATTTCCCTTGGATGGCCCCAAGGGAATTTCAATTCCCAACCTCTAAGATGTGAGGTTAGAATTTTTGTCATTAGACTATCCCTTTGGGGTTAAATTTAGTGAGAGGTAACACAAGCCTCACGGAAGAGAAAAAGAATTCCCCCTTCTTTTTTTTTCAAGAAATTTGGAATCCTCACTAGGTTTTGATGGTTTTGGTTCATGTTCTTTGTGGGTCCTGGTCACAACTCACTGTTGCTTATGTGAGTCAATATCTTCTCTAACATTCAAAGAGATAATGTGTATGCCTTATGTATCTCTAATAATAAACTCAAAAGTTTACTTATCAAAAAAGAAAGAAAAACTCAAAGTTTTCATAAGAATTTTATGAAAAAACATAACTGAAAAATGAATTGTGTTAATGTTCTTTTATGAATGAATGAAACATGGTAAATGTATAATTTATTACATATGGTGTCGTAGAAAAAGGTACCAGACAGACATATTGAAGATTTTAATAAAATTTGAATCTTAAATATTTAGCATCAATTTGAAGTGTGAATTACACTTTTTTTAATAGTAAACATGTTATTCCTTTTCAACAGAAGCTATGTTACTCGATATTTCTAAGGGTGACATACATAGCTGAAGTACATTTTGGACATGACAGGATCATAGTTGTTGAAGGCGTCTTTTTTTTTTTTTTTGTTTTGAAAGGTAAAATGAATTTATTGAAAATAGAAACAGTACATCACCAAACATTACCAAAGGAAGAAGGCGGCTCAAGAAAAGCCCAACTAAACAAATTACAAAGACAACTAAACAAATTACGAAGACAATCCAAAGATGACAAGCCCAAAGGCGACAACCCAATACACAATTGAGAGCAATGGAGGCCAATACCAGCAGATCCACGTTCTGGTCAACCCAATACACAATTGTGCTCAAATATATGCACTAATTCATTAAGGCATATCCGAAGTACTTTTATCTTATGCTAGGCAATACCATTCCAGCCAGCTGATGATTATTTAACCTGTATTATTCCATTTTTGCTCCTGGGCATCTTTCCCCCTCTCTTGCTGTTCCTTCCAAAGCTGCTCCTGCCATATCTGCTCCCGCTCTACCTCCAGGTCTATCCGATCCTGCCGTAGCCGCTGCTGCTCTAGCGGCTCCTGCCATAGCGGCTCCTCGTCCTGTTTTTCCTCCGGCTCCTTGGCTTCTTCCTCCCGCTGATTCTGGGCATCTATCTCCAGCTCTTGCTGCTCCTGCCATGGCAGCCACTCTAGCCGCTCTAGCCGTTCCTGCTCTACCCGTTCCCAAACTTCCTGTTGTTCCTGCTCTACCTTTTCCCAACGTTCCTGCTGTTCCTGCTCTACCCGTTCCCACTTTAGCCGTTCCTGGTCTACCTGTTCCTCCTCTAGCCCGTCCTCGATTTCCAGCTCTCGCAAGTTCTTATCGTCTTGCCATTTTTTGTTGAGCTCTACTTAATTTTTTCCCTGATTTAGATGATTTGTCAGGGCCCTGGCTTGAAATTCCTCCATGGATGTTTCTGGAGGATCCCTCAGCATAGCTCCTCCAAGGAGCGAGAGAACTGCTTCCTTCTCGGTGGAAGCCGGGGCTCCTTTCAAATGGAGAATCCATGTTGACCAGATTTGAAACAGAGGACCTCAAGCTGAATGCCCTCGAGAAAGCACTTCTGTTTGACTACATTCCGGCAAAGCTATGCCGGCTGCTACTGCTCCCTTCTTCACCATGGAAAGGGAGGAAATGGTGACGGGCGGAGGAGGCCGACCGGAAAGTCAAAGCACTTCCAGTCTCCACGGATACTACATGGCCAGAGACAGCATCAATGTGTTCTTGTTGTTTCTTCTTTAAAAACTTGCATTTTTTGAGCACATAAGTGATGCCGGTCCCATTTAGAGAGAGATGTAGCAACAGATGTGATGATGAGAAGAAAAGAAGGATAATGACAGCAAGATGATTTATATAGGAGGGGAAATAGAGAACCAGTTCTCATTTTGAATAGAGAGGAGAAGAAGCCTTGGAAATGTGAATAATACTTGACATGGTATGGTGAAGATGACACCATTTCTGGGTTTGGGAAATTGAGACCAGGGTGGAGATTGGCAAAGTGAAGAAGACGGTGAGAGAGAAGTTGAGATGAAGTAATAGAGAGATATAGAGAGACAGAAACCAAAGATTGTAGCTTTAATTTTTGTCTGGATATGTGACATTGAATGTTTTGAGTCTGGTTTCAAATGTTTTGCAGTTGAACGCCATTCTTGAAGGTATTGAGATGAAGTAAGAGAGGGATTGAGAGATATATAGAGAGAAACCAAAGATTGTAGCTTTAATTTTTGTCTGGATATCTGTGATATATAGTGAGAGAGAAGTTGAGATGAAGTAAGAGAGGGATTGAGAGATATATAGAGAGAGAAACCAAAGATTGTAGCTTTAATTTTTGTCTCGATATCTGTGACATTGAATGTTTTGAGTCTGGTTTCAAATGTTTCGCAGTTGAACGCTGAGGTACTAAAGAGAAATATTTTTTTTTCTTCTATGTTAGATAGATTTTGAAAAGGAGGTTAGAGTAAAATAGTGTTCAAAGGATCACGCTTGATTAACACTGGACCATTTTTACCTGTCTTTTTAACTAATATAGCGGATAAATTCACCTCATTTACTATTTATTAAAAAAAGATCACCTCATTAATTGTTTTAGCCAATCTAAATTTGAGACCAACAGTTTAAAAAAATTTATTAAAAAAATGTAAATTGGATAATTATTTTGTTTAGAATATTTAACTCAAAATCACATTCAATTCAAAGTTTCAAATTTCAAATGTAAAGAAATTATTTCAGATTAAACTATATATACTAGAATTGAATAATCTTCATTAGGAAAATTAAAGTTAAATTTTGTACCATGTGACTAATATTTAACATTGTAAATTATGCTCAAGTGAGTGATGTAAAGAATTAGGTCCAAACAAAATGGTAACATTGAGGTAGACAATGAAATGAAATAATTTTAAGACATAATTGAATCCTTATGTTAATTTAAATAAACAACCCAAACAACCTACAAAAAAAATGGAATTATGATTTCAACTAAGTAAACTCAGGAAGTAACACTTTTCACAACTTATAGTTTACAAATAATATAAAAATGTATAAAAATACATTAATGTATCAAAATAAAAATGGTAGGACAAATGTTAAATGTAATTGGGAATATCAATACAACTATTTTAAAAAATTACTAAAAATCACTTCACCTTGCCTTATAGATAAATGTTAAATTCATATCAATATGGAAAAATAAGTGCCATGTTAACTTTTAAAAATTATAAGAGTCGTAATACTTGGTTAAGAAACTTAGATCGATTTGTTAAGCAGAATTTATGTGGCACAAAAAGACAAATAAAATAAAACCAAGCGTTTGAAAGAATAAATTCATTCCCTTCATCACTGCCAAGCCAATAAAAAAAATCCCCACTGTCTTCTATATTTGGTCAGGTCACTGCCTTCCTTTAATATTTCAACCTTATATGGTTGAACGCATTTGAAATAATTTTTATATATATTTTTTCCTTTTGTATGCTTTGTGAATTCTCTGGCTGAATGGATGGGAATAAAATTTTTTTATGTTTTGGGAATTTCTTAATTAACCTACTATACAAAAGTTTGCTGTTCATGTTGATTTTTTATTATTATTATTTATTTTTTTAATCTCTCTAGCTATTTGAAGGTACTAACGTGAATTTTTTTTTTCCTTTCTATGTTAGATAGATTTTGAAAGGAGATTAGAGTAAAATAGTATTCAAAGGACCATGCTTGATAATACCTGGACTATTTTTGCCTGTCTTTTTACCTAACCTAGAAGATAAATTCACCTCATTCACTACTTATAAAAAAAAATCACCTCATTAACTGTTTTAGCGAATCCAAATTTGAGACTAACAGTTCAAAAAAATTTATTAAAAAAATGTAAATCCGATAATTATTTTATTTAGAATATTTAACTCAAAACCACATTCAATTTAGAGTTTCAAATATACTCCCACATGTAAAGAAATTATTTCAGATTAAACTATATATACTATAATTGAATAATCTTAGGAAAATTGAAGTTAAATTTTGAACCATGTGACTAATATTTAACATTGTAAATTATGCTCAATTGAGTGATTTAAAGAATCAGGTCCAAACAAAATGGTAGCGTTGAGGTAGATAATGAGATGAAATAATTTCAATATGGAAAAATAAGTGCCACATTAACTTTTAAAAATTATAAGAGTGGCAGGAAACTTAGACCAATTTCTTAGACCGATTTGTTAAGTAGAATATATGTGACACAAAAAGACAAATAATATTTAGCAGTGAGTCATGTTGACTCATTACAAAGTATTGAACTTCTAATTTTATTTCCGATCTCCTAATTGTTCGTTTTCTATTAAAAATTTAATTCTTTCTTTAATTATCTCCATTTTATTTTTTATAAATATCATCTCTGAACTAACTGTTCGTCTTCTATTACAAATTTAGTTCCATTCTTTAATTATCTCCAATATTTTTCTCCATAAATATTTCGAATCTCTATTTTGTCCATGTAAGCTTAAGAAGGTTTTAAAAAAAAAAAAACTTTGGTTTATTTGGTTTAATTAATCGTAAAATAAGAGACTATACCTAAAAAGTAAAAATAATACAAATATATGAAAATGATTTTATTAACATTCGGACTCCATGAATAATACTCTTAAATTCTATTTTTGTGTTAGAGTAACTCGCAGCAGTGTGATTCTTGATTTGATTAACAATTGGTGGGTCCCATATAGGGGTGCAACTTGGGCTAGCCTAACCCAGCCCAGCCCCAACCCAACCTCAATTTGAAATTGGGTCTGGTTGGGCCAACCCGAATTGCCCCCAATATAAGTTGGGTTATAACCTGGACCAAATATGTTCGGGCGGGTCGGATCGGGTTCACGAGTTGATTTTTTTTTTCTTTTAAAATATATATATATATATTTGATTATATTTTTAATAACTAAACCAAAAAATAAAATATTTTTCAACTGCAAACTTGCCCTCTCTCTCTCTGTACAACTGCAAACTACAAAATCTACAAGAATTAGAAGTTCAAAACCCATATATTTCAGTTTATCCATCTGTCTGCAATAATCAAAAGTTCAAAACAGGTATATCATTTCAAATTGTTCAAAAAATTAAAACCCATATATTTTAGTTTCAAGCTTGCCCCCCTCTAATTATAACAATTTCAATAATGAAAATGCCATGGTACAATGTATGTAATCTAGGCAGTACAATTCAAACTTTATACTACTTTTTCTCACAAATATAAAATAATAAACTTGTAAATAGCACATTAATGAAGTATGCTAAACAACAGAAAAAAAGAAATCATTGCTCATTGCCAAGCGATTTAGATTATAAATATTTTTTATAGAAAAAATTGCATAGAACAAATAATACAACAACATAGAGCAGAAGAAAACTTGAGATTCCAATAAAGTCCTAATAACCTGCAATTACAACTTTAAAGAGACATTTCAATCGAAGTTAGGAGCTATTTTAGAAAATAAATTATGGAACTATTTATAGAAGAAAACTCTGGAAGTTTTCCACTTCAATCAGTAAGAAGCATAACATTACATTAAAGAAGAATGGTTTGATCTGTGGGAAATCTGCTTAACTCTAGTGTTGGGTTCTTGAGATCTTCAGTCAGACTCAACCCATCTAACTCTGCAGCACAAATAAATAAAGTCCTCCCAATGCAGTTCAAACACAGATTCAAAGCCCTACAAGTTCATGCAACGCAATTAAAAAAAAAAAAAAAAAAAAACTGACTAGACCCTGCTCTACTGTTCTGCTCAGTCAAATGGTAAACCTAATAATACGGAATTGAATCATTTTGAAATGAATAGGCTATTGGAAATCAAGAATCAACAATCAATTATTGAGAAAGTTAAACAATGACAAATCTATGAGGAATCAAACAATCAGAAGTCATAATCCACAGTCAGTCTTAAAGAGGTAAATGATCAATGCCAACTGAAGTACATAACTAAATGGTCATTCATCTCCAAATAAGCGAAGCATAGAAGGAAATTAGTTTCAACACAGCTGATATTAAGAATAAAAGTATTACCAAAGGACTAATGATATTATAGACTAAGTATAGTGCACTTGGATTCCAATAAAATAATGAACAAACCCAAACATAACCAAGCAACATGTTATGGTAATTATGCCAAAAGAGAGATTTTTCACACCCAAAAAAATTTTAAATCCAACTGGACCAAACAATTCAATATTCCTATTTCTTCATCTCCAGACCATCCGGAGGGCTTCCTTCAACCATTAAACCCACTTCTTTCCATTTAGTTGACAACACCGTTCCATTTGACTCAATCTATAGGGTAGCACCCACAAAATAAATAATATTACTACTTGGGATGGAGATCTGTGAAACAGTAATGCTCAACACAAATTAGAACACAAAAAGTACACTTTTCAATAACACAAGTACGATAAACCAGTGGAAAACCAATAAATGTATCAAATATAAAGCTAATAGCACTCTTACAAAAGATTTTCTCATGCAACATCAAAATCAGCAGTGTAGATGTCCCGGAAAAATTTGTTCAAAGCTGCATCTCCATCTAACTTTTCTTTTTTCAATTGCCAATTATTCACGGAATGGCTAACCTTCAAAATCATTAGCAATTCCTACAAAATGCAAATTAAAAGTATAAATAATTGATGCTTAGACAGTCTACTGGACAATCTAAACAATTTCTATTTGTACTTATTATTAAAGGGGCCACATAAATTAATACTTATTTATTAGACTGTTTATACTAAAATCGAGCCCAATAAGCTTACTCAATTGTACAATGGATTAGCTACAGGCCCCTTTATTTATACATAATTTTGAACCTTATTGCTACTATGAATATGTTTAAGGTAGCATATGAACTTCTCCCCTTCTAGATTCAATTATTATTGGTCTGACCTCTGAAATTTTCAGTTCATATAACTAACTTTAGAACATTGGTTTCTATCGTTCATATTCTATGAAAGTGTAACTAGTTATCTTGAACAAAGAAACTGGATACTATTAGCAGTGTTTAAACATGAATTTCTATTATACTCAAATACATGTTTTATTTATTTTCAGTGGTCAGATATTCTAAAATACATGTTTTATTCAATCTGTGTCTATCACAGATTGAATTTTTAAAATTAAAAAATCTAAAATAGTTTGAATTTTTGTTTCATTGATAGTATATTTTTTTGAAAAACTGTTTGAGTTAAATATATAAAAAACAAATTAAAGAAAAAAGAGAAAATATAACCTCAATATCTTATTATTTTTTTAATAATAATTATAATTATAATATTTTTGTCTAAAAATTTCATTCACACTATTATATAATATATTAAAAATATTTATTATTAACATTTGAATATTTATTATTAACCTTTTCAGTACATGTATAAATACAAGTTTATCTAATAATTTAAAAGGGTAGTATTGTAATTGTCTAATCTCGTAATTCACTATCTTCCGCGTGAAGGAATCTTTTCTTCCTATTCCTTTCTACCCTCTTTCTTCATTATTGATCTGACATGTAAGTAAGGCTATCTTTATGTTTTTGAATTGTCATGTCTAAAGGATAGACCAATCTCCTTGGTATGGTTATCAAGACAAAACAGAGTTGTCATTTATGTTTTTGAAATGTCATGTTTATAGGATAGACCCAATCTTGTCATTATCGTCTTTGAAATGTCATGTCTATAGGATACACCCAATCTACTTGGTGGCTGTCAGGAGATTGAATTTTTAGGAAGCCGGATTCTCTCACTTAAACAATTCAGCTGGAATATTAAGACACGTACAATTCATCACAATTTATTATAAATTTTCTTCTCTAATATAATTGAAAAAGGAAGGTAAAAAAAATATATATATTGGGTTTGATTAGTTTAATTAATGTAAAATAAAAAATTATACCTAAAAAGTAAAAATAATACAAATATATAAAAATAATTTTATTAACATTCGGACTCCATGAATAATACTCTTAAATTCTATTTTTGTGTTAGAGTAACTCGCAGCCGTGTGATTCTTGATTTGATTAACAATTGGTGGGTCCCATACCCCAACTTCACAAATGTTGATAGAATTCAAACCAGATACGTGTCTATTGGTCAACGGGCTCACCGTCTTACCCTGGTGACAGCTGCCTCTAATAATGGTTTTACAGTCTTTCACTATGCGAGACTCAAAACATTAATTGTCACAGATATCATGGAGTGATTTTGTGTGTGTAAATAAAAAAATACCAATATTTTAAAATAGCAATTTATATCATTGTTTAGGTTAAGATTGTCTTTTCGTCGAAGGTTCATATTTGTCAAAGTATCATTGGTTACATGTGTTGGCGGTACTATAAAGGAATTGTCACAGATATCGTGGAGTGATTTTGTTGGGAATGCGCAAGATTTGGATGGTTGACGTGTCGAGTATTATTGTTTGTTGTTTAAAGGAACCTGAGGGAACCGCAGAGGATCTGAGCTTCCCTCGTTGGCCTTTTTTTACAATTTTTGATTTTCAATTATCTTATTACAAACCATCCCCAGAACTACATATTTTTTACGAAAAATTATATATATATATATATATATATATAAATGGAGTCAAAGTTTTATATTTACGGAGAGGCTGAGTCAAAGTTTCATATTTCTCTAAAATGGATTGCGGTACTACTTTTTGGCGTCCAGGTACCATGTTTTTTAAATACCCGCGAAAATATTACTTTTTCTCCGAAGGTATTACTTTTTTGAACTGAAGCTACCATTTTTTTAAACTGAAGGTATTACTTTTTTGTTAAGGAAGGGCATTTGAGGCACCACAATTTTTTAAACAGTAAAAAATCATGTGTCACCTCAGCAATTTATTTTAGATAAATATAGAACTTTGATTCAGTCTCAAAGTAAATATGAAACTTTGACTAAGGAGATCGAGCAATTCAAGTCCTCCAAAAAAAATTTGAACTCCTTAAGCATCCAACCAACTTTTCTGCGACCACCACGTTTTTCATCTCTGTGCGACAAAGCATTGAAGTCCCCCATCAGAAGCCAAAGAGGGCCCAATTGAAACTTCAGACTGTGGATGTAACGCCATTGATATGCTCTGTCCTTATCTAAACAAGAACCGTACACCCCTGTAAAAAACCAAGGAGTACTTCCACGACCGCCGATGACTTCGCAAGTAATTTGAAAGTCGGTAAAATCAATAATCTTAATATTAGGGGTTTATCAGTAAATAATTTTCCAGCTAAACTGCGTGCACACCATCTAGATGCCTCAATTGTTGTAGGAGCCGCGATGACCACCTCCCGTTCTTCCTCGGCGGAAAGGTTGCAAAACTCTAACTGAGACGCAAGATCGTCGTCCATCGTTCACACCACAAGAAACAGGAAAGGAAAAAAAACACGCAACCGCTTGTCCCACAAGAGAAGAAAAGAAAACCTGAGCCACTCACCAGAGCAAGGGCAGAGTTTGAGAACCCCCTCTCGCTGATCTGAGAATAGAAAAACGAAGGAGAAAACCTCTGGATACACCAAAGGCAGTTTAAAGTTCATACACTACACATACAAGAACATTCTTCAATAACTATTAAAAGTAATTTAATAGGATAATTACACTTACCTCTATAAATAACATGAATTTCTGTTAAAATTTAAAAAATAACACTGACTTATCATGTCATTGTTTGGACTTTCAAAAAGTGATAAATGATTATTATATTTGGAATGATATATATGTCCTCACTAGCGAGGATTTCCTTACCCTCGCTAGCCACGTCAACCAGTAATAAATTACTGTTTATGTGATTTGGTAAATATGTATTTATCTACTATAATAAATTATTATTTCTGTGATGATATACTTATTTATTATTAACTCACATCACTAATGAAGATGGTAAAGATTTAAGTATTGCTCTTATATTTATAGTACTTTTAGTGTAGCCAACATATAAAAGATAAAAAATTTAAATTTTTTAAAGAGTATTCGATTTAATTTATGGCAAGAAAGGTTAGTGATATTCAGAATTGAACGAGATGTGTTAATCCTTTTTCTTTTTCTTTTTTTTTTTTTTTTTAATTTAGGTATTCAGCAGAGGAGGTAAATATATTTATTTCTTTTTTAAGTTATTACTCTACTATATCACAATACTTTACAGCTTTATAGTAGTATGAATATACACGTGTGTGTATATATATATTTAATGTTTTATGTGTGTGTATATATATACAGTAGTGTTTAATTACTCCTTAAAAGTAAAAATTTTATATTCACTTTTAATTGTAATCTTAAGATCTAATCCTACGACAATTAGTTAATTAACTTTTATTTTCTTCATTTTAAAAAACTTACATTTTCTTTCCAAACGTTTAAAAAAAAATTACAGAATTAGACAATTTATTAAAAGAAACAAAAATAAAATAATTTGGTTACTTTTTTGTCTGGGTTTATATGTTTAAGTAAAAAAACACTTCCCCATCACTACCGGTTGAATAAACACAAACCAAATAAAATTAATTAAAAGAGATAAATAAAATGACCATTAAATAAAGATTGATTGAGAATGATTGATTATAATCAAAACACAAATTTCAAGATTGATCCATATTTTATACTCAGTTTAATAAAATATTTTGAATTTGTTCAGTGTTTAAAATTAGGAAACTACTATTAGCTTCATAATTCTTTTAGAAAGATCATGCAAAACAACTCTTAATATATTATTATATATCTATCTAAATGGTTTTGGTGTTTTTTTTTTATTTTTTTGATAAATTAAATGTTCAAAGTGTTGATCGGTAAAAACATCCCAAAATATGTATAATATGATTGCAAATTCTAAGTTTTTTCATAATTTATCAATAGAATTGATAAAGTGTGAAAAAAAAACTAAAAATGACTACTTTTAATTGTAGATAAATTTTACTTCGTCTCAGTGGTTACTTGTGAATTTGGTAAAAAATAGTCAAATTATTTTATTCTTGTTTCTTTTAATAAATTGTCTAATTTTGATATTTTTTTTTAAAGATATTTAAAGGTATGGAAAGAAAATGAAAGTTTCTTAAAATAAAGAAAATAAAAATCAATTAACTAATTACTGTAGGATTAGATCCTAATATTATAATTAAAAATGAGTATAAAATTTCTTATTTTTAAAAAATAATTGAACACTACTATATATATATATATATATATATATATATATATATAAGAATATTTCGAAATGATCGTTGAAATTGTGCTGGAAAATCCCATTGGCTATCGTCGTTTTCATAAAAAAAATAATAAAAAATTAAAAAGTTCTGATCTCTATTTTGTCCGTGTAAGCTTAAGAAAGATTAAAAAAAAATAAAAACTTGGGTTTGATTGGTTTAATTAATGGTAAAATAAGAGATTATTCCTAAAAAGTAAAAAATAATATAAATATATAAAAATGATTTTATTAACATTCGGACTCCATGAATAATACTCTTGAATTCTATTTTTGTGTTGGAGTAACTCGCAGCCGCGTGATGCTTGACTTGATTAACAATTGGTGGGTCCCAAATCCCCACTTCACAAATGTTGATAGAATTCAAACCTGACACGTGTCTATTGGTCAACGGGCTCACCGGTCTTCCCCTGGTGACAGCTGCCTCTAATAATGGTTTTACAGTCTTTCACTATGCGAAGACTCAAAACATTAAGGGCCTGTTTGCTGTTTGTTCTATTATGTTCTGCCTTGTTCCAAAAATGCTACGGTACTACTACAAGTTTTCCATCCTGTGTTCACGTGCACAAAGGAAAAAAAAAAAAAAAAAAGAGCCAACTTAACAATTAATTAATTACTGCCAAGAGTTATTAAGTCCATAATTAATAAAAGCCAATATTACAATTAATTATTTATATTAACAGTCTCATATTAATTGTATGTCCATTTTTCTTTCTTTTTTAAATTTGGCAAATTAGTGGTTATATTTGAAAATAGTATGAAATACAGTAATACTATATTTAAACTTAAGAGAGTGTGATTTTTAAAGGGAACATGCTCTCCGAACAATATATATATAAATGTGTTGATCTATTAAGTTTTCTAATGATCCATGAGGTCTAGCGTTAGGTCAATGACTTCCAAACTAGACGACTTTAGGGCATTAGGCATTCAAAAGAAGAAAATAACAGAGTCAGGAACACTAACTTACCGACTTTATTTATTTATTTATATTTATTTTATTTTTTTATTTTTCCTCCTCTCTTTTGGATTTGAATCGCCTGAATATGGAATACAAGTAGCCGTGGAGATCATTCGGCTCACCGGACATTCCATCTTTGTCTGAGAATACTTACGTGCTTATGTGAACGTATGTTTAGAAATTTACTTTAATTATCTCAACATCAAATAAAATATATGGTTATTCCTTCAGAGAGGGCAGTGGTGCCGGAGCCTACCGTCATGTAACCACATGTTTCACGAAAAATGTGTGGACAATTGGTTCCAAAGGACTTCAATGAGTTAACTCTCCATTTCCTCGCTCGAATTATCATATATCTTTGCTAGCCGCATGTCCAAATGTCCAATTAGACTTCAGTTTGCAATTTGTGTTAGTTGTATTGAGGAAAGGAGGATGTTTCTTCTTATTGGTAGTTATTAACATAACTTCTGACATAGTTGCTTCAAAAGTTTGATGTAAGACTAAAATAACTAATATTAAGTTAAATTATTACATCAAAAAAATTATTATTATAAGAAGTATTTATCTCACATCGAATTTAGATAAAAAGTGATAGAATATAAATAAATAAGTATACAACACTACATAACAGCTTAAATTTTTGAATAAATGAAAAAACATCAACCCGTTACACTTGGGTGCGAGTAGTAATATGTTTAATTTCAAAAATCCTTAATTCTTATGACTATTTATACATTTATGATTAGATCATATGTGAGTAGATCATCCTTACTCATCTAATGAATAGGCAAGTCTTGTCCTTAATCAATTTGACATGTCGACCCGGTTCAAATTTTTTTAAATTTGCTATATAATCTATAGTAGTAATTCTCCACTTATATGTTACTCCCTTCGTCTCTTATTAATAGTCCATTTTTCTCTTTTTACATGTCTTAAATTTGTTGTCCTCTTTGAAAAGTCAAAGCATATTTTTTTTATATTTCTATCATTGTTTTTTTATCTTTTTAAAAAATTTCAAACTTTGTAATTATATATATTTAAATTAAAAAGGACAATTTGATAATTTTAAAAAGAGATAATGCATTAATTATATATCCCCTTAAAAAGTTATAAAATTAAGAATCAACAATTAATAAGGAACTAAGGTAGTATTTATAAAAAAAATTTAAAAAAAATGTAAGAAATAAATACTAAATAAACTCACTTTTTGTCTCTATAGTCTAAACTAAACCAATCACGGGAAAGCATTGTCTCTCTCCCTATCACCATTATTGTTCTGCCTTGTACACTTTTATTCATGATCACAAAATCCGAGGAAAGCATTACCTCTCTCTCCCTAATCCCTATGAAGAATCTTTTGAGTCCTATGCAAGAAATCACATCAGCTCTCTACGTTCTACCTCTGACGTCACTTTATTTAAACATTTAAATATATATATATATATATATATATATATATTATATACAATTTATCAAAATCAAATATAATATATATCATTATTGTTGAACCATTTATCTGTTCATGTGCATTCTTTCTGTTGAACCCTCTCAACGACATGAGACGTGAAGTGGACATTAGACGGGAAGTGTCTTATATCCCTTTTGTCCCTTATTAATTATTGTTCTTTAATTTTATAACTTTTTAAAGGAATAAGTAATTAATATATTATTTTTATTTTAAATTAATAAGTTGTCCTTTAAACTCTAAATATATATAACATCAAGTTGTAAAATTTTTAAACAGTTAAAAAGATAATTATGAAAAGATGACATTTATTTTGTTTGACTTTTCAAAGTAGAGATTTAATTTGGGACATTCTAAAAAGGGAAAATAGATTATTAATATGGGATAAAGGAAGTAGGGAAAATTATATTTTGGTGATCAAAATTAAATATAATTGCTCTATAGTGACCTTAAAGTCAATAAAAGATGAATAGTGACTAATGTTAAAACTTAATTGATGTTGAGTGGCTATTTGATGGCTTATTACCTAAATAACTTTCTTATAACATATAATTATGTAAGTAGACAAATTTACCCTCAACATTAACCTAAATAAATATTTACTTAAATTGATTAACAAAAAGACGACAGATTATTAGGGTGAGTCTATGAAAAGAAGACCAAGATGGGAGAAAACTGAGGACAGATGTTCTACATCGTTTTTTTCAAGGTTATGAGAGACAGTACTAGAAAATTGTAAATTTTATTCTTATTCATTATTTTCAAGGTACAGTTATTGTAGTTGATTTGTCTGAAAGATCTTCCTTAAGATATAAGATTGTAATTTTTAGGAATTTTTTAATTAATACTACTTAATTATAGTTTAAGAAATAATGACCATTATTGATTAATTTTAAAATTTTGCCAATTATTAATGGGTGTTTCAAAAGTATGATTTGCTATTGTAAATGTTATGAGCGTCCATGATGGAGTGTCTTGAAAAATAGATAAAGGGTGGAAAATTGATAATATTGATAAAAAAATCTTAATTTTTTTAATTGGTAAATTATAAACTAAAAAAGAAAAAAAATGTTGGATTAGAGAAAATGTTGGATTAGAGAGAGAGAGAGAGAGAGAGAGTAGGAGGATGAAAGAGAGAGAGAGAGAGAGAGAGTAGGAGGATGAATTCAATGACTTATTATTTGTATTTGATGGCAATTTTGTCATCTAAAATTTATTTTTAAAATATTTATCAAATATTTAAGTGTTTTTGACTAAATTATCTTCAAAATGGTCACTTAATATTAATAAAGTTTTAACATTGGTTACTATTCATCTTTTCTTGACTTTAAGGCCACTATTGAATAATTATGCTTAATTTTGATCATCAAAATATAATTTTTTCAAAGAAGTATATACATATATGTTTTTTTTTTTTTTAAATAATTATAATGGGTAGTTTGTTAAATGCTCAATGACATGGGATAAAAATAGTTGGAGGTGAAATAAAAAAGGACAAGCTACTCACTTTTAAATACTCCAAGCGGGTACTAATTTTTTTAAATTTGCTCTATAATCTATAGTATTATATCCCGTATTTGTAATTCTCCATTAATATAATATTTATAAAAATTAAAAATTAAAAGAAATAAATAAATAACTCACTTTCTCTCTCTATTGTCTAAACTAAAATAATCACGAGAAAGTATTCTCTCTCTCCCTGTCACCATCAGCCTTTTAGAAGAATTCCCCCTCTGCGCAGAATCTTTATAGTCCTGCACAAGAAATTACATCTAAAAATGAAACAACGGATGCATGGAATCCCCCCGTGCCATGAAGAAAAAGAAAGTCACTACTGAAAGCCTTGGTGGTGATCTTTTCCTTTGACAGGGCAGCAGAGATCCTGAATATCTTGTAGGAGACCTGGCCACCAAAGACTAGAAGATATTCGTCTAGCTGCTCGTAGAAATGCTGGTAAATACGGACTAATTAATAGAGTTACAGATATATTGATGGAAGGTCAGAAACTCAACCCACATATTTGTAAAGAGGAATGTTAAGGATATTCGCCACGGTTATTTATTTACCATTGCTATTTTTAATTGTCATTTAACCTCTATATATATATATAAATATATATATTTATTATTTATATGATCAAATTCATGGTTGAGAGGATTGCACATATATATATATATAAATTGGCATACGGATCTAAAAAAAAAAAAAAAAAGTAATCCGTACAGATCTAATAAGGAAAAAAAATAAAAAAATAAAAAGAAAAGTAATGCTTTATATACATATATATATAAATATATGCATATATATATATATATATATATAGGCATACGGATCCAAAAAAAAAAATAAAAAGAGAGGAAAGTAATGTTGTAATATAAAGCATATATAAACTATATATGTAAACTTCAGCATCAAGTAAGAACTGAAGAGACGAATGAAGAATTTAAAAGGTCTATTTTGTCCAAAAAATATATAGTTTTAATATTTTATAAAAAGTGAGAAACTTGAAATTAATGAAGACATTAATTACAATTCTACTTACTAATAAAAGTAGCGACTGTGAATGGACTGTCCTTAGTATTTCACATTTGTAAATTAGAAGGAAAAAAAAAAGTGTGAAAAGATTTCTTGGACATTTTTATCATAAATTGCATCTTCTGGTATATACGTGTATGTATATATATACGTCTTGGAACTTGTTACACTTTTAAATTTATTGAAATAAGGGTTATCAGGATTGAGGGTGACCAAACACAACGCCAAATGTTACACTGTTTAACTTCTTTTTTACTCGTGCTATTAATTTGCATCTGACCAAACACGCATAATTCAACCAGACACCAGCTCATGTATCTGTGTGAAAAGCAAAAGGTTTTTTTTTTTTTTTTTTTTTTTTTTTTTTTTTTTTTTTTTGCTTTTTGAACGCCCAACGCAAAACTTAAGTTAGGTGGTCTTGCCATATAAGTTTATTTATGGATTTGTTAAAAATTAGAGTGTTACGTAAGTTAAAAAGTAATGATATAATATTTTATTTATTTTTTTTTCATATATTTTATAATGTAGAGTTCAATTATTTCATTCTCTATTTATTATTTTATTATTATTTTATCTCATTCCATATGTTGCAAGAGTCGCTTGTTTGTATTTTACTTTATATCAATTGATTGATACAACACAACAGCCACGAAGCCGGTAGAGAACATAATAGATAGTGATTGTAGGGCTCATAAAAAATCGTTCCACTTGTTTCTGCACACCTCCCCTCTCTCTCTACACTGACACAGTATCACTCTAAAATTACTTGCGCCCCGAATGCTCTTATATGCTAGAATGTACTAACACTTCATTTTGGGTGTCGTGACACTCGAACATGTGTCGTGCATGACTAATTGTGTTCTAAAGTGATTTCATCGTCCAATAGAAGCTTATGAATAAAAAATATGCAATGGTAACTCCATAAATGAATAAAATAATTGATAAGTGTAATTTTAATAGGTTTGTTTGAGTTCCTTGTAAAATGTTTTCTAAATAACACTATTTCATGTAGAATATATATATATATATATATATATATATATACACATATAGTGTTTGACAAAGGTTTTGAAAATATTTTTAATGTCTAGCTTCTAAAACATTTTTGAATGCAATTAAAATTCTTATTTGAGTCATTAATTATTTAATTTTTTTCTTACTATTAATTGATCCAATTATTTTTATACCGACAATAATAATTATTTGATAAGAAATATAAAAACATAATTAATTGATTTTTGAAAAAAAGATAAGAAAACTGAAACAAACATAATTAATTGATTTTTGAAAAAAAGATAAGAAAACTGAAACAAGTCTATCTATTATCGAATGTTACAAGTGAGTGTTTTTTTTTTTTTTTTTTGGACTTTATGTATCAATTTTTAAGAAAGACTTTCCTGCACTTTAATATTTCGTTATCTATGCTATCAATCAATTGTATCATATCACATAACTAAAAGTGATTTATTTTAGGGACAATACCCCTACTCATTACTAACGTGGTCCAATTACAAATACACACATAATTTATAATTATTATATCAAGAAAGTACAATAATAAATAAGAAAATAAAAAATGATCACTTAATTTATTCAAAAAATAAATAAAATTTTTTAAATTTGCTATATAATCTATAGTATTGTATCCCGTGTTTGTGATTCACCACTTATATGCTAGTTATAAAAATAATTGAAAAAAATAAATAAATAACTCACTTTTTCTCTCTATCGTCTAAACTAAACGGGAAAGCATTCTCTCTCTCTCTATCACCATCATGTTCACAAATCCCAGGAAAGCATTCCCTCTTTCTCCCTATGAAGAATCTTTAGAGTATACAAGAAATCACATCGTGGTACGTATGCAAAATCTTTACAATCCTATCCCTGGTGTGTTTCAATAATTACATCTAATGCCACAATTCTTGAAGTTTTATCAGTCGAGCACACAATTCTTGAAGTTTTATCGATCGAGCACAATACTCTATTATGGTATAAAAGTGTGTAAATCAGGTAATTTTATCAGTGAGCAACTTTTCTCATTGTATTTCACCTCCGGTTACTTTTTGTTCATATTGTGACGCATATAATTGATATTTTATTTTTATTAATCTCAATATGACAATTATACCCCGTCTTTCCAAAGGCTTTTACATTCATTTTTTTCCAATCAAACCTATTTATGCTCTCTTATTTTCATTTGTAGCTGCTCTCTATGTTCTACCTCTAAGGTTACTTTATTTAAACAAAAATCGAAAACAAAAATCGCGTTCAATAAAATGTTTTTTTTTTCTATAACAGAAAATGTTTTCAATTTTTGTGAAGAAAAGAAGAAACATAAAAAGGATGTTTTTTATATTTTCGGCACTGTAACACAAAAACGTTTTCACTAATGTTACTATATAGGCACTATTCATTTCAAATAAAATTCATATTATTTGTATTATACACTAAGTTGTATATTACATGATAATAAAAATATATATTTTTAACATAGAATATATTAAATGTTGTATATTATTTTTTATTTGATAAAAATATATTTTAATATCTAATGTATTAAATAATAATGTAAATTATTTTTTGTGACAAAATAATTTTTGATATAGAATATAATGTTATTAAATTACCAAGCAGTAGATATTTTATATTATTATATATCATATCTATATTATATTATATGTAAATATTAAATTATAATTAATTTACAATCTTATAACACAATATATATTTTATTACATATAAGATATATTATTTAATATTTTTTATTCATAATAAATTATCATATACTAAATATATTATATATCACATAATAAATGTATACATTATGCATATACATGTAGTTATATACATTATTAGTGCTAATGTTTTTGTCTTGGTATATCTAATTTTGTACTTGTGATGTATTGAGTATTTTTTGACTTATAATTTTGAATTAGATTTTTTAGATTTATTTTTTTTTGATACTAATGAAAGCAAGTGTCTTGAGTTGGTTTCTGTGTCTGAGAGTTTGTGTTCAAGTCATTTACCCTCATCCTCACCTCTAATCACTAACTCCTAAAATTTTTGTCATGAAAAAATTTAAAAATAAAATAAAAAATTTAAAGTATATTATGTATATTTTGTAACAAATATATATGTTGTATTACTAAACATTGTTATTGTTTTATGTTTTCAAATTTGTGACAATAATAAGTTTTAATAAATATTATTTTTAATTTTTTTTTTCACTCAAAAAAATATTTTTATTTTTTTAAAACTATAAAAACAAAAAACGAAAATCTTACTAAACGCAAGCTTAATAAATTACAGAGCGGTCAATATATGATACCTATTGAGAAACAAAGTTTTGACAGAATATTAAAGCTCACCAAATTGATGAACAACCACGGTTTCACTAACTGTATTTATTGTGTTGTCAGGGGTAGGTTTGTGTGTGTAAATAAAAAAAATACCAATATTTTAAAATAGCAATTTGTACCTTTGTTTAGGCCAAGATTGTCTTTTCGTCAAAGGTTCATATTTGTTAAAGTAGCATTGGTTACATGTGTTGGCGGTAGTATGAAGGAATTGTCACAGGGAATGCGCGAGATTTGGATTGGTGACGTGTCGAGTATTATTGTTTGTTGGGTTAAATGCAAAAAAATCCCCCAGAACTATAGAGGTTTTGCAACTAACTCTCCTGAACTAAAAAAAATCCCCCTAAACTATAAATTTTTTGTAATTTGCCCACTCAGGCCACCGGAAAAGAAGAGGACGAAATTGCCCTTCCAATCCACCATCGACCAAAGCCCAAAGAAGGCGGCGCACGGCTGCGGAGCGTCGGGAAGCCTGGCACATAAGAATTGGTTGTGCAAGATCGCCATCAATTGGGTTGTCGTCGACGGGCTCTGAGGATCAACAATGGCCCTTAGGTCAAAGAAACGGGGAGGAGGATTATAAGGGCAGCAGTGGACCAGATGCAGCTATCGCGACGATGGTGGTGGTTGCGCCATCATCAATCAAGTTGAGGGATACAGAGACTAATTGGTCAATGATGATAAGGAGTTCAGGTCACTCCATCGTTATCAGTGCCTAATTTAGTTATGTGAATATAGATATAGATATATAAATGTGTATATATGTATATGATTTTGTGAATAAATTAGGGTTTGGAGAGGATGGGAAAATGACTGACTTGAATTTTGTGTATATATGAGTGAGACTGTCTATATTGATTGTGTATTTCAGTGTTGTGATGGTGGTGCGTCGCTGTGAGGAACTCGACAAACACCCACCGGTGATGAGGATCCTCCTTTTCCAGCGAGAAGGCGACGGTGAGCAGAAAGAGCACAGCTTGGAGTGATGTTTGCGATGCCAGCTGGTTAACTCGAACGACGACGATGAGGCTGGTTCGGATCGGCGGCAGCAGCGAACAGCTCGGCGGTGGCGATGGCTGTGAGTAGACGGTGGGGGAATGGCCCAGCGGTGGGCGACAGGATCGGCTGTGGAGACTCGTTGGCGAGCAAGGTGGAAAGCTTCGACGAGGATGAACTTAGACAGTGGAGAGGATGGACGGTAATGAGGATGGGCTCGGCCAGTGGAATCGGTGGGTGGTGCACCGGCGGTGACGGACCGACGGTGCAGAAACGAGCCCGGTGAGAAATTGGGTTTCTGAGTCTCTGCTATAATGTGTTTGCCATTGATTTTGTTATTTTTTTTTTATCACAGTTCAGCTCAAGAGTTGTGTGGTGTGGGTTTTTTTTTTTTTTTTTTTTTTTTTTTTTAATGTTTACTCAGTTTATACCAAATTGAGGTTTCAAATACTCTGTTTTATTCAAATGTGTTTCTAAATTTGTTGATTCATCTCTATATTCATGTGACCACATCAATGTTTATGAAATTGTTTGATTCTGAAAATTGTTCGATTCTCTGGACAATCTGTAATGGATGAATTACAACGCAAATATATATAGAGAAGGAGAGAGATCAATAGTCAGAGGAGTTAACAAGGTTATTCCCTCATCCCTGAGAAGGCTCGCGGAGAAGATGAACAGTATTTCTAAGGGTGTGTTTGGGTGGAAAAGTAAGTTAAAGAGGTGGGGGTGGAATGGTCACAAAAAGGGCAATGGAGTCTTTTCATGCTTATAAAGGACAATATGGTTATAAAGTTAGATATTTTGGGTCACGTGATTGCACATGTTCATTTTGCCGGTGAGATTCAATCGGAGTTTCGCCGGATGGAGTCATTTGCAACAAAAATGTATAGTTTAGGGGGTTTCTTGCAATTTTTGTAGTTTAAGAGGGTTTGTTGTTAATTAGCCAATAGTTTAGGGGTTTTTTTTTTGCATGTAACCCTTGTTTGTTGTTTAAAGGAACCTGAGGGAACCACCGAGGTTCTGAGCTTCCCTTATTGGCCTTTTTGTTACAATTTTTTTTATTTTCAATTACCTTATTACAAACCATCCCGAGAACTACCTGTTTTCTAATAGGATAATTACATTTACCTCTATAAATAACATGAATTTCTTTTAAAATTTCAAAAATAACATTGACTTATCATGTCATTGTTTAGATTTTCAAAAAGTGATAAATGATTATTATATTTATAGTACTTTTTAGTAAAGCCAACATATAAAAGAATTTTTTTTAAAATTTTTTTAAAGAGTATTCAGTTTAATATATGACAAGAAAGGTTAGTGATATTCAGAATTTAACGGGATGTGATATTATTCTTTTTTCTTTTTTTTTTTATTTTTATTTTTTCCAATTTGGGTATTGTGTAGAGGAGGTAAATATAGTTATTTATTTTTTAAGTTATTACTCTACCATATTACAATACTTTACACCTTTATAGTAGTATGAATATACGTGTGTGTGTGTGTGTGTACACACACAGTAGTGTTCAATTGTTCATTATTGTATCCTTAGGATCTAATCCTACGACAATTAGTTAATTAACTTTTATTTTCTTCATTTTAAGAAACTTACATTTTCTTTTCAAACTATTAAAGAAAAATTACAGGATTAGACAATTTATTAAAGGAAACAAAAATAAAATAATTTGGCTACCTTTTTGTCTGCATTTCTCTGTCTAGTAAAAAAACACTTCCTTATCACTGTCGGTTGAATAAACAGAAACCAAATAAAATTAATCAAAAGAGATAAATAAAATGGCCATTAAATAAAGATTGCTTGAGAAGTATTGATTATAATCAGAACTCAAATTTCAAGATTGATCCATATTTTATTCTCAGCTTAAAAAATAAATAATAATAATAATAGTACAATAGTTGGATGCAAGTAATGTATTATTGAGATTAGTCTTTATTTGATTCAATGTCAAATAAAGACTTAAATATACAATCCTTTATTTCTCTCAATGCCTTGAGAGCCTCCAAAGTTTTTTTTTTTTAATAGCCCAAGTTCCATATTCTAGAACATTTGGTAATAGGAGAGTGTGCATGGAATTTTCTTCTCCGCGCCGTATCTTCTTATCCATTTTGTGAAAATGATTTCCTATGCGTGTGTATTTTTTGATGACAAATTTCGGATTAAAACATATTTACTAGAAGAAAGTGTCAAAATCAACAACCGCTGTTTCACAAGTCGTGATTCTTGTTGCACATAGTGTTACCAATTCGAATTGGATAAAATTTGAATCCAACCAGGTTAGATGAAATTTGTCCAATCTAAATATGTGGCCCAATAAAAGCATTATAAATGTTTTTTAATCCTATTCAATTTAATTAGATAATACTCAATTATTACCCAATTTAAATGGGTTTGACCCGGCAGAACAGTTGTTTTTTAACACGTTTTTGTTTTTTTGCTTTCCTTCTAGAAGATCACCACGTTTGCTCTCTCTCCAGCCATTTTTGGCACTTACCTTTTATTGTACATCACATTTGGGTAGGATCCAATTGTAATAAATTACTTTAACAAGTATAAAAATGGTAATAAATTGAATAAAAATAAAATCTGTGATGTTATATTGAAGCTGAAAATGTTTCCGCTTTTTCTTCTTTGCTTCCAGAAGACCACTCCCTTTGCTCTCTCTACGGCCCTTTTTTGCACTTGTATTGTACATCACATTTGGGTAGAATCCAATTGTTTTGAACATATCTCTAGGCAAGTAATTCAAACAACAAAATCCATTTAAGGCAATTTATAAACAATTTGTAAGCAGGAATATCCCACTCTTCTTATTTGTATGGTAAGCATGATCATACATACTCTTATTTGTCTTGCTTGGTGTACACACAAATTTTGTAGTTTGCAAATAAATTCAAAATAAGGAGTAAAAATAATATTTTATTAAATTGAAAAAATTGGAGTACAATCCTTGTAATATTCTTTACAACAAGAAAGGTCCTCTAATTCGATCTCCTTTTTTTTTTTTTTTTTTTGGTTGGATTCAAGGGCTGCACGAACTTGATCTTGAATCACTATAGAATTTGGATGAAGAACGGCACGATTTGATGTACTTGTTGTTGATCACCGTGAATTTGATGAAGAACAACATGATTTGATGTGCTTGGTGTTCTTCGCTTTTGGGCAGACTAATTTCTGAATTTGTCCCGGATATCTGAGTCTCTGGATTTATGCTCTGAATTTGTGTTTCTTTTTTCTTTCAGGCCTCTATTTAATGACTTCTTGGATTAATAAGATGTTGACACGTGTCATCTCCTAATAAGGATAAAATAATAACTGGGCCGGATCGGTTATATTATGATAATTATCTTTAAAAATAATTATTCCAAATATATTTTATTAGGAATAATTATCTTTTTATTTAACCATCTGGGTTGACCTAATTAAATAATTTAAGTGGATCAAGCTTGGGCCAATTAAATAACTTAATTAAACATTAGCCCCATATTTAATAGGTCCATTTGTCAAAACCAAAGCACACTAAAATTTTAGTGTCTACACTTGGTTTGTAACTTTGAAAATAGTTCTCAAGAATTTAGAGAACAGAAAAAATAGTTCTCTGAAAATAAAGAACTTGCTTGGTTTGTAACTATGGGAACAATTTTCTGTTCTTGGAAAATTGAAAATAGAAAACTGTACAAAAAATTCTGCTTGATTCAATTTTCTGAAACTTGTTTTGTGAAAACTCAGTTATAAAAATCTCTATTTTTATATAACAGTCTTTTATATTTTTTTGAAAGCTGTTCTCTGTTTTCTGAGTTTACGAGAACTGTTTTCAGAGTTATAAACCAAGCAATTTATAATTGAGTTTTTTAAAAACAGAACCAAACAGAGTTTTTTGTACAGTTTTTATTTTCAGTAAACTTGTTTGGTTGCAATTTTTTAAAACTGTTTTATGAAATCTCAATAAATAAAAAAAAAAATGTAAGCTTTGGGCCGCTTTAGAGCTTGAGACAGGCTGTGCACCAGCCCACCTAATTCTTGGTCTGGGCCTTTCACACCGTGATTTTACACCTTCCCTACAATCCTAGGGTCTGATGAGTACGGAGGACTTATAAGGACCATTCAACTTGCATATATATTCGCCAATGGAAGCTATACCTCAGCTTAAAATTTGGCATGCCTGGGGCCATGAAATGGAGAAATTTAAGATGAGTTATTGCAGAAATAAATGTCTTGGTAGACACATTGGCCAATTTGAAATTTTGACCGGTTGTTTGTCAGCCAAGTCAAACTCAAGACAAGTACTGCACATAATTTATTATGTATAGAGGTCGATTAGAGAGTAGTCCTATCACTTATGTGCAGTGCTTGTAATAAGAGATGATCATGGTCCATATATATATATTTCTGTCTTGTGCCTCCTCATGGAGTGATGAAGATGAATTAATCCAAATAGGTGGTTGGTTACCTAATATGTTTGGTTATTTATTGACAGGAGCTAATATTTCTGCTATCTATGTCTATTTATTTTTTAATTTTTTTTTCTCCACGGCCAAAAAGGAAAGAAACATAAACATCAACACAAATCTTCAAAAAAATTGGAAAGAAGAGACCATATGTATATTTCATGAGCCACCCTATTACAGTGCCTTGGGATCCAATTCAACAAAAAATTTTCTCAATGCTGAAGAAGAACTTTGATATCACGAATAATCGTGACCAAAGCTTCTTCTGATGAGCTCAACTTCTTCTGATGGCTCAACTTCTTCTACGATTTATTGACAGGAGTGATCCCCCCTTTTATTATTATTATTATTATTTTTTTATTTTATTTTTTCTTCTGAAATACTGATCACTAAAATTCATTGTGATCATGTCACCCGTATGCAGGCAAGGATCTATTGTAGGTTTAGTGGGGGTATTTGCGCGCCCCACTAAATTTTTTTGTTATTGCATTTTACACCTCTAAATTTGTACTTTTTTGCATTTATGTCCAAAAAATTTTAAAATTGCCCCCACTGAAATTATAAAAAAGAAACCCTCTATATAAATTTGTCCCCCTTTATATGAATTTCTAGATCGGTCGCATGATTGGTATGATATCTCCTCCTATCCTAAATGGGAGATTGAAAGTTCAATTCCTCCTAAGAATATATTATGGGTTCAAGGTTATAAAATTTGCCATTGTAAAATGTTGTAATTAAATCAACTTATCTTATCTTTCACTTTGAAGTTATAAAAGCTACCCAATTAGACACTAATAAGTGCTAAAACGGTAAATGATTTTTAAAAATAAGTGCGTTTGATAAAATTTTAGGATACCGCTATGGTAATTACCGCTTAAAAGAGACTAAAATTTTAAGTGTGGAAAGGGTTACTTCTCGCTTATTGCAGAAGATGGCAAGTGATTAGGTTTTAAAACTATTTTTTTAATGACTACTCTACCCTCCAATAATCACTCTCTCTCTTCTAGACTTCTTTTTGCAATTTCTTTAAAATTCTCTTTTCGATTTCTCTCTTCATCTGGAAATAGAGTGAGTTTTCTCGTTGAAAAACTCTTATATATATATTTGGTTGGTTGTTACTTACCCTTTTTTTTTTTTTTTTTTTTTTAACAGTATAGAACAAATTCTTTAAAAAATATATAATTTTACCAAATTCCCAAAATAATAATAATAATAATTCTACGTATTATATTATAAACACGTCTCTTTGGTTACCTATTCAAATTGATTCAACACCACTATTTATATAATAGAATTCTATTTCTAGATAATAATTCTATTTCACCTACTTTCTTTAATATTTTTAACATCCTTTTCGATACCGTACATAAATTTTTTATCTTCCAAAGCCCATATATTTTAAATTTTCTATCACTTATTTATATAATAGAATTCTATTCTTGGATAAGAATTCTTTTCCACGTACTTTCTTCATAACACCCTTTTCAATACCAAACATAAATATTATGTTATAAAAAATCAATATATTTTAAATTTTACTTTCTTTAATCTTTGTAACACATTTTTTGATATCTTACGTAACAATTTAACAAATATTATGTAATCCAAACCCATTTTTTTAAAAAATTTTCTTCAATTATTTATATAATATAATTCTATTTCTAGATAAGATTTTTTTTTTTTTAATGATTATTTGACATTATTATTCATTGTTAAATTGATATATTTCATTGAGTGAATTAATGTGGTTATTTTATTAATATTTTTGTATTATAAATATAAAATTGTTATGTGTACCATATATTGGGGGTAAAAATGTAATCTGTACAACTTTCAGACTTCAGCTTTTGTATATAACAAACAATCTTAATAAATTCAGTTCTTAAAAGTAAAAAATTATCAAACAGGTTTTCAAATTAATACATTCAGCACTTAAAATTTGAGCTCTTAAAATTCAATACTTAAGATTTTCAGTGTATAATTTTCAGTTTTAAGAGATGTGAACAAAAATTATAGTTGAAAATTTGAATGTTGTAATTAAATTAACTTACCTTATCTTTCACTTTGAAGTAATAAAAGCCACCTAAGTAACCATTCCATTCCACTTTCTTTTATTCCAGTCCACTATACCAAACTAGCCCTTACTCTACTTGTCAAAAACTATTTTTTTTTCCTTTTTATTATTTTTTTTTTCTTGGAGCATGTATATTGACCCCATAACACAAATATCATTCAAGTCAGGAATGTGATTCGAGAGTGAGACCTCAAGGACTTACCTCCCTAATCCCTACCAACCCGCTATGCTCCTGGGGACTAACTGGTTAAAACTTTGCCTGATAACTTTCTTATTTTCTTAATTAAATTCTAAATGAGCACAAGATCCCATATTATTGAAGTGCTTAATTTTGTCATTTTACCTTATTAATATTTAATGGTAATAATAAAAATGGATAAATTTCTTGAAATAATAAAAAGAAAAGATGATTAATTAATTGCCATCGAATTACTGCTATATTATATATAGAGAGTTAAATTAATTACAAGCTCACTTTTTGAAAACATTGGGCTTATTAATAAATTAATAATAGGAACTGCCTATTTGATATAATATATCAATATAATTACCATGCAACCAACCTACCGAACCAAACCTATAGACACTAAAATTTTAGTGGGCTTTCATTTTGACTAAAGTTTACATGCTTGTTATATGGTAAATCAGATATCTGTATGCATGGAATTGTTCTGTTATAGTTCTTGTATCTCTGGGTTCTAGTTTGCGTTAAAAACATGTTATATCGGTAACGACTTTAAATTACTGTAATTGCTTTTAGTCACTGTAAACAACCCATGGGAATGCTACTGGGATTAGATAAGACTTCTAAGTTTAGTATTGAAGAGGAACAGAGGGGTTGGAATGGCCGGAGATGGAGCAGACGGGCTGAAACGGAGTGCATCGGAGCAGGAGGCTCTCAGAGGAGGTGATAGCCAGCTCCATAGAAGTGGGAGCCGGCTCCCACACATGTAGAGCCAGCTCCAGGCTGATTGGAGCTTGCTCCCAAAGTTTTGGAGCAGGCTCAACCTTAAAACTTCTTCCAGATGTTGTTTTTTTGACGCACTGTTTTGAATGGTGCGAGGTTTAAACTGTTCTGAAAATTTTGGGACTTCACAGAGGGATTAAAGGGTTTATTTTGAGTGTTATTATGATCTTAGATTAATCATGGTTGGCCTCTGAGTCAGTGGGACAAACAATATTAAATTGATAAACTTTCTATACTATTAACGGATGAAAGACGGATTAATTGCTTAATTAAACTTTAGCAATTTAATGGGATTTAGAATGGTTATAAAATCGATTTTTAGATGTATAATAGGGTCATGTATCGATTAAACCTTATCTGTGCATAGGTTGGATCTTAATTAAGGAAATAGTAAATTCAGTTTCATTAATTAAATGGGGGTTGTTATTTTAGTTGTTAAACTGTTCTGTCTGTTTTAGCAACTATGGATTATAGCTGTTGATTTTCTGAGTTATATTTTATCTTGTCTCAGATGTGTAAATTGACATTTTTCTATTGTTGAGATTGTTATCTGCTGGACTGTAATAGGGGTTGATTGAACTTTAAGTTAGATGAACTAAAGTATCAATGACAGGGATGGTTTCTGGATTTTAACTTGATGAAACATTAAACTTTGTCTCGTTAATTACATGGATGGAATCTGGGTGTTTAGTTGATGAAATTGTTTAAATTTTGTATTTATCAACTATATGGATTATGTGGATTTATTTGATGTACTGCTTAAACTGTTACATCATTTATGGATCATATGCATAGTATGTACTGGTATGGGACAGTGACATACGGAGGGATGATTTATATCAAAATGCTAATTCCAACCCAATCATACATACGGAATGGATTAACTAAAACAATTAAATCCTACATTGTTTCATGTCCTGTCAGCTAAAACAGTTGAACGACATATTGAATGGTTGTTTATATTTTCTGTTAGTAGAATGGATAGGGATTTAATTAAAACATTTAAATCCCAATTTTATGTCGTGTCATGGCAACGAACAATTGAGCGGCACTACATTAGTTTGGATGGGAATTTATATATATAAATTATAGTACCGCGATCTGAGCTTGAGTCTCACAGTCGACGGTTAGGGAGCGTATATGCAGTAGGATGCATAGCTAGCTATGTTGGTTGAGGTATACCCTGTTAGGCTTAGTTAGTCATGCCCACTCCGGTGCGTTTTTGCATGTTGCATTCTATTCAGGTTGAGACCCTCAGCATAGCCTAGTGAGAGTCCTGTAGTGTGGTTATATGTATATATATATGGTTGAGACATCTAGGATGTATCATCGTATTGGGTCTCTATTTGGATTGTAGTTAGGATAGAACTTGTTCGTGGGTCTGACCCACTAATATTTTTCAGGTAACAGATGGTATCAGGTCTTAGAGCTTGTTCGTGCTGAGCAGAGACAACTACTTACTCTACCAACGACGTAGGCGGTTCCTGTATGATTTAGCATTGGATTCCTTTCTGGTGGTTCATTTCTCAGTGTTGGTTTTATTAGGGGTCCACCAGATGGATTCCCGAGTTGTATTATAATTGGAGAAGTTGGATGTATCAGATTAATATTTTATTTATAAAAAGCTTATTCTGAGGTTTTTAGTTTTGGTTTATCATTCTAGTTTCTTTTCAGCAATTTATTTATTCCTGTTTTCTTAATTATATTCTGTGTTCATTTATTGCTAATTGGTTTGATATCCTCGGGGTAATCGGGCGTGGGCCTGGCCAACCCGCATCCGGAAATCCGGGGGTGTCACATGGTCCATACCAACTGAAGATAATTTATGATAGATAATCGAATTTCATATGTTTCGTCGTACAATTGAAGGACCTTGATAGGCCATGTGGTTCATACCACAACTTAGTTTGGGTGCATGAGCCATACCAACCAAAGATGGGTTATGCTTAGTCCTGAAATGTATGAATTTTTAGAAGATCTTGTGGTTGTTTTATACTTCTACACATCATTTTATATACATATTTATTTATCCCCAAGTGGAATGCAGGTTAGCATATTTATGAGGTTTAGGTGAAGTCAATTCCCTAGCCTTCTCTCTTTATTTTCTCAAATCAATTGAATCATTCTACATTCTATTTTAAGTTTTAATTTCATGTTAAGTAACAAACAAATCAAATCATCATATCTCTAATTAAACTTGAAGTGATTTTACAATTTTGGCTGTATTAAACTAGCAATCCTTGTGGTTCGACAATCCCTTATAATAGCCCTATTCTACCTTAATATAAGTGCTATTGCAATAGGTAATTTGAAGTGGTAACAATTTGTGACCCATCAACTTTTGGCGCCATTGTTGCGGATTGCATACGGTTTTGTAATCAAAGTTTAAAAATTGCTTTGTGTTTGATTGTATATATATTTTTATATTTTTGATGTTTTTGTGTTACTAGGGACGAAAGACTTTCTAGGTGATCTAATTGAAAATTTTGAAGTCTTAAGGACTTTGGGTAAGTTTTTGAAGTTTCTAGTTTGTTTATTGTTTGGCCCTTGTCGAGGCTATTGTAATTTTTTGTTTTATTCAAAGCATAGGTCCTTGTTGTGGCCATTTCAATCTGTTTCATTATTGTTGAATTGAGAAGAAAAGGATCAATGTATGTGAATCTATTGGTGAAGGGTTGTTGTGATTGTTGTGTTTGATAGTTGATGGTAAGTCATAGGTCATTGTCTCTACCACATCTTGAGGAACCAATTGATATTGCTTTATTTGAAAGGACTCTTAGACAACAAAGAAGGAACCTTAGGGAACCTGAAATTATAAGAGAACTTGAAATTGAAGTAGACAATATGGCTAATGAACAAAATAATCTCGAACAAACGAATCTCGAAAATGCTAGAGTTGAAAATCTTAGAGCTGAAAATGAAAATTTAGTGCCAATGACTCTTAGGGATCACTTTGTACCCTCCACATATATATCTCCATCATGCATTGTCATGCCTAATGTTGAGGCTTATCATTATGAGATCAAATCTACCACAATCTAAATGCTTCCAATCTATCATGGGTTTGATAATGAGGACCCTTACAAACATCTTGATGAGCTCTTCGAAATCTGCTCCACCATCAAGATGAGGGACTTACCCCAAGATGCACTTCATATGCTTCTCTTCCTATTTTGTTTGAAAGATAGAGTAAAGTATAGGTTGAACTCTCTTATTGCAAATTCCATCACTTCGTGGGTCTAATTGTAACAAGAATTCCTTAAAAAGTATTATTTTGTGAGTAAGACCAACCAAATGTGTCAATCCATTCTTAGTTTTTCCCAAATTGATGGGGAACAATTTTATGAAACATAGGAAATACTTCAAGATTTTCTGAGGAAGTGTCCGCACCACCAAATTCCAAAGTGGCAATTGGTGCAAGCCTTCTGTGATGATTTAACAGAACCACATAGACAATTAATTGATTCTTCGCGTGGGGGCATGTTCATGTCCAAAAATCCAAATGATGCATGGACTCTACTTGAGAACATAAGCGAAAATTCTATGCAACATAGTTCTCGTAGAGCTTCTACTTCTAATGTGGTAAAACCCTCAAATCCGTGCTAACCACGGACTCTTAGGGAAGAATCCTCTCAAGTGGATGTCATAGCCCACAAAGTTTTTCAGCTTATGGCACCGTATCTCTCATCTTCTCAGAATTCTTCATCCAGTGCTATGTGTGCACATTGCACATGCACTTTTCATAATGTAGAAGATTACCTCACACTGAAGCAATTTTTAAAGGTATGCCAGAACAGGCCAATGCCATGTTCTCTCGCTTTGGAAATAATCCTTATTCCAATACTTACAATCCAGGGTGGAGAGATCATCCAAATTTTTTTGTGGAGGCAATAAGCCCCACAAAATTCATCATTTCAAGGTTATGGGCAATCAACTCAGTCTAATTCTCAACCCATGAACCGGCCAGTCCAAGCTTCTTCAAGCTACCGTCTTCCTTCCTATAATGCGAGTTCTTCTAATCAAAATCCTGTTCCTTCTCAACAATCCCAATTGGATGAGCTAGTAAACTCCAATAAGTAGATAATAGCTGCCATTAGTGGTATGCAATCAATTTTTCAATTGGTTAGTACTCATTTTCAATCAATAGCCAACATTGAAACCCAACTGGGATAATTGGTTAATTCTATGAATCAGTTTCACAAGAGGGACACATGAAAAATTCTAGCTCAACCAGTGGTAAACCTGAAAGGGCAATATATGATTGATGAAATCCCTCCTCCGAGTGGATCAAATCTTGAGCAAATTCAAGCAATCACCACATTTTGGAGTGGAAGAATTATGGACAATAAGGTTGATGAAAAAACTGAAACTCTTACTCCCAAGAATTCAAGTTTTTCATCCAAAAAACTGAAAGTTAGTCTAGAAATTCCAAATCCGCCAATCCAAAATGTTGAGACATCTTATGATCCCAAGGCTCATTTTCCTCAACGCCTCATAGAGTCCACACACTTTGGGAAAAAGGGCGATAAAATTCAGAAAATGTTTGAAGTCTTTAAGCAAGTAAAGATCAACATTCCTCTCCTTGATGTCATTAAGTAAAGGGATAATTCCATAAAAATGGAGTTTTGGGGGTGCAAGGACAAAACAATGGAGTCAAAATTAAGCTTTCCAAAGTAATGAAATTTTATAAAAGTCTGACGTGGACATGGAAATTTATTATACATCATCTTTTTATTCCCAAAACACCCTTCTCTCATATCTAGAGAGAGAAACCCATCTATGACAACCTTTCTTCCCAAACGAACAACCAACAATCCTATCTGCCATCTCTTTCTTTCACCCACCTTACCAGCAAACCCATTTAAAAAAAAAAAAAACTGTAAATCTTTGTTCTTCCTCTCACGTTCCCTCCAAAACATATTTTCCTCCAAACCCTATTTAAACCTAAAATCCATATCATACAAAAGAAAATTCAAGATCCAAGCTGAGATTAAAAAACCCAACATGAAACATCATGAACAAACCAACACAATCTTCTGTAATGGTCGATCTACGACTCGGCAATACAAAAGGTTGATGTAAATGCTCGTGGATCCACAAGAAATCTTCAAGTGGGTCTGTGAAATCCAAGTCACACCATAAAAATTGGAATATTCACAAATGAGAAGTAGGCCTTTCTCCAATTTTCTGGAAGGTTTACAGTATCAAAGTAGCAAATATCTAATTTCTTAAAAAAAAAAATAATAACAAATCTAGGGTTTGGTTGGACTTGGTGACATCCGTGATTTTGACAGTGTGTTTTGGGAGTTTAAGGAAGGAGGAGCTGCCCAAGGATGAAAGTTTGAGAGGATTGGCATAGATGGGTTTCTCTCTCTAGATATGAGAGGGGTAGTAGCATAATTTCATAACAACTATAGAAGGGTATTTCCCATTCAGGAAAAAAAAACTATAGAATGGTATTTTGAGAATAAAAAGATAATGTATAGTAATTTTCCATGTCCACGTCAGATTTTCATAAAATTCCACTAATTTGGAAAATTTGATTTTGGCTTCATTCTTTTGTCCTTTGACCCTCAAAACTCCATTTGTATAGAATTATCCCTTAAGCAAATTCCACCTTATGCTAAATTTCTTAAATATTTGTGTACTCAAAAATGCATTTCTAAAAGTAATACTCCCAAGAATGTGAGGTTAACAAAGCAAGCAAGTGCTATCATTCAGCATAATACACCTCCAAAGTTTAAGGATCCGGGTGCCTCAACAATCTCGTGTGTCATTAGAGACAATGGGATAGAAAAGGCCCTCATTGACTTAGGATCAAGTGTAAATCTGATTCCTTACTCAGTATACTTGTAACTTGACTTAGGAGAACTAAAATCCACTTCGGTTGTCTTACAACTTACGAATAGATCTATAAAACAACCTCTTGGTATCATTGAGGATGTACTCATCAAGGTGGACAACTTCTACTTCCCGGTAGACTTTGTGGTTCTAGATACTGAACCGGTCCATAATCTAATAAAACATATTCCTGTGATCCTTGGTCGGCCCTTCTTAGCTACGGCTAAAGCTTCCATTAATTGTAGAACCAGGGTGATGAATATTTCTTTTGGAAATATGAAAGTGAAGGTCAACATCTTTAGTGCTTCTCAACATTCTCATAGGGAATATGAGTGTTTCTCTCTTGACATCATCGATGAAATGGTCAAAGAATCTCTCCCATTTATTTTAAGTCAAGATCCTATTGAAACTTTCTTGGCTCATTTTGATTTTGGAAATTATGATATTGATCAATCCATTCGTGAAGTCAACTCTTTGCTTGATGCCAATGGAATCTCGGACTTTCCCTCTTGGAAAGTGTCAAAGGAAGCTCTTCCATTAATTTCTAACACATCACCAATCCCTTCGTTGAAATCTCCACCTCAACTTGAGTTAAAGCCACTCCCCACTAATCTCAAGTATGTATTTCTTGGTGTAAATAAAACTCTTCTGGTCATTATTGCATCGGATCTTTCCAAAGACCAAGAAAACAGCCTTTTAGCGGTGCTACAAGAGCACAAAGAAGCTATTGGTTGGTCGATGGCTGATTTAAAAGGAATTGACCCCTCCATTTGCATGCATCACATTCTTTTGGAAGAAACCGCCAAACCTTCCAGAGAGGTGCAACGCCTGTTGAATCCTAACATGAAGGAGGTTTTCATGAAAGAGGTAATCAAGCTATTAGATGTAGGGATCATCTACCCATTCTCGAATAACAAGTGGGTAAGTCCCACTCAAGTTGTTCCAAAAAAGTCTGGCCTCACCGTTGTTAAAACTTCAGCTGGAGAACTTATGCCACAACGCACCACCATTGGTTGACGTGTGTGCATAGATTACTGGAAACTTAACTCTGCAACTAGGAAAGATCATTTTCCACTTCCATTCATTGATTAAATCCTAGAAAGGTTAGCCAGTCAAAGTTACTATTGTTTTCTTAATGGTTATTCTGGCTATAACCAAGTGGCTGTAGATCCTCAAGATCAAGAGAATACCACATTCACTTGTCCTTTTGGAACTTTTGCTTATCGTCGTATGCTCACTGGGTTATGTAATGCATCGGCCACTTTTTAGAAATACATAATGTCCATATTTCTGATATGGTCGAAAAATTTCTTGAAGTATTCATGGACGATTTTTCTGTCTTTGGATCTTCTTTTAACTATTGTCTCCATAATCTGTCACTTGTGCTTCAAAGATGTAAGGATAAAAATCTAATTTTAAGTTGGGACATGAGTCATTTCATAGTACAAGAAGGGATTGCCTTGGGACACATTATCTATGAAAGAGGGATTGAGGTCGATAAATCAAAAGTTGAATTAATGCACAGCCTTCCTCCTCCCTCTTCGGTGAGACAAATTCAATATTTTCTTGGACATGCTAGTTTTTATCACTGCTTCATCAAGGACTTCAGCAAGATATCCTGGCCTTTGTGCTAGCTTCTTGCCAAGGATACTACTTTCAGCTTTGATGAAGCATGTTTGGAAGCTTTTAAGAAGCTCCGTTCACTACTCTCTTCCGCCCTAATCATGAAACCACCTAATTGGTGTCATCCCTTTGAGATCATGTGCGATGCATCCGATTATACATTAGGTGCTGTGTTTGGGCTAGCTGATGAGCACTGAATATTTGCATATTTGAACCCCTAAGTACGTATATGTTAACGCTTAAAGTGATACTTCTATCCATAATTAGACTAATTTATTTTCAATGTGTGTTTGTAAGTACTTTCCCAGATAAATGGTTAAAACTGGGACTTTATGATGATATCGAAGCTTACAGAGTCGATGCTGGTCATTCAGAGCAAGCCGAGAGCTGAAATGGTGAAGTTTGAAGCAATTCAAGCCTTAGAGCTTGAGCCCAAGTGTTGAGGCTCGAGCATCATAACAAAGAAGAAAAGAACAGTCAACAAGGCCCAAATGCTTGAGCCTCGTACCTTGATGCTCGAGCCTTTCTTTAGGGTGCTCGAGCATTAACTAAGGGTGCTTGAGCCTTGACCCTGAAGCTCGAGTATGAGGCATCAGAAATAAAAAAGTTGATTTAATGAAAAGGCTATGCTCCCAGTGTAACAACCCGGGTTTTGATTCAACCCGGTGGGTCAGTGATGAACCGAAGATTGACCTGATAAAGAATCCAGATGCAGAAGCAAGAAACAAAGCGATGGTCTCCCAAGGCACAACACGCCTCTAAGACACTAAGATGACCTTCCATGAGGTCAAGAAACTCAAGGGAAAACATAAACGTGGAAGCAAAGGGTAAACCAAGGTCTCTAGAGATACAAACCATCCCTAGGACACTAAAGTGACTTTCCATGAAGTCATGAAACTCATGAGAATAACCAAGAGTGGAGACTAGGATAAAAAGGTCAAATGATACTCTATGGTACCAATGACACCCAAGAGAACTAAGTCTAGTCCAACTAGACCATGTGCGCCATTAAACGGCTTGAACAAGATCAACAAGGTCAAGTGGGAATGAATGAAATAAGGTTAACCTATCTAGGCAACAAACCAAACAAGACCTACGAGACAGCTCCATTTTGGTCGACCGAAATGGAGCATCGGTTTACCGAAATGAGCCAAGAAAAGAAGGAAAAATGAGATGTGTTTCGGTCGACCGAAATGAGCCATCGGTCGACCGAAATGGGTCCAAATCCTGAAAAAGGCTACTGGAATTGGAACTTTACTGAAACAATTGAAACCAAAGGAGGTTCGGTCGACCAAACTGGCATTTCGGTCGACCGAAATGGCTCGATAGAGTGCATATGAACCTATTATGCACTTGAATGATGAAAAGACTCTAAGTCTTCATTTGAATCCCCCATAGCACGATGAATTTACATTATATGCTAATGTGTGATGATGTGAACATACACACAAGTGTAATATGATATTTAAGACACGTCCCAATGGTCCGCGGCTTCAAAATGTTAAGAATGCAAAATATGACCTCTCAACGGCCAAAATTACCTAGAAACACTATAAATGAAACCACAATGCAAAACCTAGAATGAAATAGTGTTTGGCCCTTGGCCACACCTTAAATATGATCATAGAAACCCTATGAAAGAAAAAGAATGGAGTTCCCACACCCGATGCCAAAGTTATGCAAGAATGACTTAGTATTTTTCAATATTTTCATATTAAACCTTGAAAACGAAAGTGCATAGGATACAAGATACATGTTATTAGCCTCTGGCCTCATCTCATACATGTTGAATACAATGAAAAGAGTATACTTATGTACACATTACACACACGAATCAAAGAATACAAGTTTGAGCATATAAAGCTACAAAACAGTATTTTATGTTAACACTTGCATGAAATTGAAACTTAAGAGCTAAAAGTCATCCACGGAGTGATAAGCATCACGAACCAAGTCTTCGTACCTAAAACAGCCCCCCAATAACTTCGGGATGAGTAAACAAGTTTACTCGTAGAGAATGAGCATGCATGACTCGATTTCTTTAGAGATTTTTAGACTGACATGCAATAGTTCAAAAGGATCATGCCATCTAATGTCTATGTTAAGGTTAGACTCAGGGAGCATCCTAAGCTACCATGGAGTACTAATAACAAGAATCATGATATAAACACATATGAAACAAGTCAAGATTTGGGACAATCCAAGAATACGACGAGTTTGTACTAGAATACAAGGATCACATCATCAATGCAATTTACATGATTGGGGCATACCAATTAACATGACAAGAAGCATACTCGGAATCAAGAACAAGGCATAATATCTATGCAAGTAAACGTGGATAGAATACACGACATGAAGTATACTTGAAATCAAGAACAAGGCATAATGTCTATGCAAGTAGACAAGGATGGAACATTCCATAAAACACGAAAAGAAGTATACTTGAATCACGAATAAGGCATAATATCTATGCTAATGACAAGATTAGAGTATTCTAATTTATACGATAGGAGTCATGCAAGAAATCAAGAATAAGGCATAATATCTATGCAAATAACAAGATTAGGATAATCCAATTAGCAAGACAAGAGTTATACACGAAATCAGGAACAAGGCATAATATCTATGCAAATGAACAAGGATGGAACATTCCATAAAACACGAAAAGAGTCTTAAATCTTCAAGGAATACAACACTTGAAATTTAGGGAATAAAATTACGAATGAAGCATAAAATCTATGCAATGAAACAAGATTGGAGCATTTCACATACACGACAGGTTTAAATCGTCAAGGAATAGCAACTTGAAATTTAAAGAGTGAAATCAACCAATGTGGAAACTTGGATATCGCCCAGATTAAAACCGTACTCTTGGGATCACTTTAGGGTTACTAACCCATGGGTACCTTCCCCTACTACGCATTATAAGATAACCGTTTTGTTGGGATCACTTTAGGGCTACTAACCTAAGGGTACCTTCCCCCAATGCGCACTGTGGATAGGGAGCTCTCTATCTCCCGTACTAGAACTAAGTCCTAGCTATGTCATTTCTTAATTGATATCCCAAGTTCCAAAATCAACATGTTGTGCAAGTCAAGATAGTATCAAAATACTAGAAACACATTAACCACGTTTCATGCACAACCAAGATTTTGAAACATACAAGTCATGCCCTAAGTTCATAACTATAATGGCATGTGAAATGACGAGAAATCATGGTATGCATCTACGTAGACTACAACCATGGTAGATAGCGCAAGAAATCCATTGACGCAATTATACCACAAGTATAAGATTAAGGATTTAATTATTTATTAAGCAATACATGAATAATTAAATCATTCCGAGACAGTGATACAAGTTCATTAAGCACATTAATGAAACCAAGATACACAGGGTCACGATGCTTAATACAAGAAGCAAGTCCATGAAATACAAGTTCATTTCATACAAGACACAACCATGTGAGTTAAGTTCCATACAATGGAATTAATTAAATATAAGTTTCAAAACTTATCCGATTATTCTCAAATTGATACACGTGAAAGAACTTGTCAAGGAAAACACGAATGCAAGGTTAGAAACCTAATCAAGACCAAGGAACCATTGAATGGATTTGAATTAATACTTTTAATTAAAATCTCCAGATTTTGAAACTCACCCAAATAGTCTCAAATTAATATATGTTATACAACATGTCAAGACTTGATTTACTAGCACGATACAAGTACATTCCATGCAAGGTACGACTATGAGTATTAAACTTTAATACTAGAAAAATAATAAATGAAAGGTTTCAAAACCTAATCAAATATTCTAGATTAAACATATGTGAAACTACATAGCATGCATATCACGAATATCAAGTCAGAATTCTAATGGAGTGAATAGTACACTCGGAATAATTTAATTAATCAAATTAATTAAATATTTCTAGATTTCAAAACAACTCTGATTACTCTCAATTTAATCTATGTTGAAGAGCATGCTAGGGCCTAATATAATATGCTAACACATATTGATTTCAAGCTAGTTAAGGCTATGTGATTTAATCTTTCATCTAAGATAAATATTAAATAAAAGCTTTAATACTTATTCAAATATTCCAATTTTAATACACGACAATGAACATATCAAGGGGCAATATAATATCATACTACATGTTTAAACCAAGTCATGAGGAACTGGGAAAATCAGATCCCGTACAAGAAAAATAAATAATAAAATCTCTAGATTTTATATTTAATCATGCAAACAAGTTGTATACGCATCACAAGCATGCAATATAACAAGAATCATAAATTATAACACCCCCTACCTCAATTTGAGATGAAATCTCAAAAGCCACCAAAGTGAAACGGCTCCGAATCCGACGATACCGCGAGGTTATGTCGGGGACAACGCCGTGAACAAGAATCCCCAAGAAGCCCCATGAAAACCACAACTTGACCTCAAACCCGAACTCAAGAAATGGTCAGAAATGGCTTCTAATAAGGGTGAAAGATGCGCATCGCCAAGAGAAGCATCGAACGTTAAGGCCGAAGACTTTTCCTTTAAGAAAAGTGAACCAAAGGAGGAGAGAGAAGGTGGCAGCCATGGCTGCCATGAGATTCGGCCAGGAGGGAGTAGAGAGAGAGGAAAGTTTGACTTTTTCTCTTAAGGCTTCTATTTATAGAAAATCTCAAAAAGTGCCCCGAAAGGGTCCCACCAGGTCCGAAAAAGTGGATTTTGAGTAGACGCGCTCAAATGGCAAAACTTTATGAATGAAAAAGATTCCAAATGAGAAAATATGAATAACAGAAGAAACGGCGTCAAAAATTAAGTCCCGAGCAGAGAGATATGCCCCAAACAAGTTCGGCGGCAACCGGGGTCAAAAACTCTGAAACTGGAGAAAAACGACCAGAATGGAATTCTAAGAGTATACGACTTGATGAAATGTGGAAATGAATCCCGTACAAGGATCCAGGCTCCAGACAAGGTATTTTGCAATAACTTTCGTTAATTGCACAATAACCCCTACAAAAAGGGTTAATTGCAAAACTGCCCCCGAATGAAAATATCTTCCAAAAGATATTTTCTTAGATACCCCTGAAATAAAATATCTTCAAAAGATATTTATGAAAAACACCCCAAGAAAAGGAATTAATTCCAAAGAATTGTGCATCCATGCCCCTACGAATACTGGGAGCAACCAAAGTACTTTCTTACAAAAGTAAAGATACGTATTTCGTAGAAACCACTCAAGATCAAGATATGTGAAGTCAAAATCTAACTCCAAGCATGAAAAGTGAGGTTGTGCCAAAAATTGACAAACGGGGAAAAGACAGAATAGGGAAAAGACAAAATAGTGCATAGTGTCGAAAAACGAAAAATGTGGAAATGACTCGGTCCTCAAAGGAAGTTGTCAATCCAAACAAAAAAGTCTCAGAAACCATTTTCGAGCACTAGAGATGACACTAAGTGACGAGAAACAAGGCTTAGAACAGAAAATTAAACAGAAAAAAATTCATCCGTAAAATTTCAGGAAAAAGGAAAGGGAGTCAAATGACCGGGTCATTACACCAAGGTCTCGTGCCTCACCTCCAAGATCAAGCACCATCCATTAAGGATCGAGCATCATCCATTGATGCTCGAGTATTAAGCCTTAGATGCTAGAGCCTGGTACCTAGTGCTCGAGCATATGAAGCTTGGATCGAGCAATGTTAAAGGAGTTCAACCGCAAAAATATTCTAAGTGTTGAAGAAAAAAACGCTTCAGAAAATAGTTGAAGAAAATTGGCTAAGTGTCAATGTGATGATCGAGCACCATTTACTGAAGCTCGAGCATCTATCCAGAGAAGCTTGAGCATTGATCCTCATGCTCGAGCATGAACCCTAAAGCTCGAGCATCCGTTCCTGAAGCTCAAGCCTTCCATGACATGTCAGATTAAAAACTGCGGGATTACTTTTTTTAGCAGCTGTATCTCATCCCAATTGGGCTAGAAGACCTTAAAGCCCACCAAATACATATTTTCTTCTATAAAAGAAGGCGTAAGCCTTGATAGAAGAGGTCCAAAATTTCAATCTCTTTTGACGATGTTATTCAGAAGGCTGAAGGTGTGGTGGCTTTTAGGGTTCCTACAACCTTAAAAGTGAAGATCCTGAGAAGAGAAGTGCCGTCTGTGATGATGGAGATCAACTCAACATAGATGCAATCCAATCTCGTCATGAGTAGCTAAACCCTTTCTTAGGGCACTGTTGTAACTCAATCCACAATTATGGTTTGATTGTTTTAACTCTGGGATTGTTTTAATATATGATTATTTTTCTTGATTATATGGCTATGAGCACTTGAGACAACTCAAGTGGTTTTCATGCTAAAATAGATTATAAACTGTTATTCTCTTATCTTAGATGTAGTAGTTTGTTCTCTATTCCCAACCTATCTTGTTGTGCTGTATCTGGCAGAGCCCTGCCGGACACGAGAATAGAGGTCATATAATGGTACTTTAATGTTTTTTTACAAAAGAATGTTTTCATAATCTATGCTTAGGAAAGGTGGTTTATTCGCAAAGTAGTTAAAGTAAGTAGAGTAGGTAGGCGGATTGTCCACGCTAACCGCAAATAGGTTATAGTTAGTAAATCTTGTAAAACATCTTTCTTTAAAACCTGAATTGAATGAATGTTATTGAGTTCAATTATTTTGGAAAATATCATTGTTAAATTCCCAGAGTTAGTATAATTAACCATAATATGATGGTTGTGGTGAAGTCAAAGCCCTTTCTCTCTCTGATCAGTTAAATTAGTTTAATTTGTGCTATTTAAAATATTGTGTTATAATTTTAGTTTGCTAAATTATGACAACCAACAAATTTTCCAACCAGTTACCTGTAGACCAATAAAACTAAATTGAAAACTGAGTACAAATCTCACCTCCCTGTGGGTTCGACATCCTCTCTATGAAGAACTATCCTACACGATATCGTTCGATTGTGAGAGACACATCAAATTTTGGCGCCGTTGCCGGGGAGATTATTTTTGTTTAGTTTTTAATTAGTTATTTTGGTTTACCAGTCTTCGGACTTTTTGATATCTCATCTAAATTTTTTTTCTTTTCAGGTACAAATTAGCAGTGAGGATAAAGATGCTTAAAGGAGAAAAGCTTCGGTTTATTAAACCTTTTGTGAGTTCTTATTATTTTTCTGTTACTTGGAATATTTTCTTTTTGATACTATCAGGATTAGTGGAACCAGTGCATGTTAACTCGCCAAACTAAGTCAAAACCTTTAGTGCATGATCCTGAAATAGAGAGAACTTTGAGTTAGTTAAGAAAACTTAAAAAACACTTGAATAATATCGATAGTTTATCTGAAATTATGGCTGAGCAACATAATGCATCGGGTAATAATGGTAATGGTAATGGAGAACGGGGTCCACCTGTTCCTTCACAATAACAATTGAGGAACCATTTCATTCCTACCACATATACTTCCCCTTCATGTTTTGTTTTTCCGGATACTGATGTAACCCATTTTGAGATCAAGCCTGCTATGATCCAAATGCTTCCTACCCTCCATGGGTATGCAATAACGGATCCCTATAAGCACTTGGATGTGTTCTTGGAATTGTGTTCAATTACCAAGTTGACCACTCTTACCAATGATTCATTCAGAATGCGTCTTTTCCAGTTCTCTCTCAAGGACAAAGCAAGAACTTGGTTGGAGTCCCGTCCTCCAAATTCCATATCTTCATGGGACATGTTGCAACAAGTTCTTGAAGAAATATTACACTGTGGGTAAAACCACAAAAATGAGAAGAAAAATCATGGCATTTTCCCAAATCCCGGGAGAACAGCTCCATGATGCATGGGAGAGATATAATGATCTTCTAAGAAAGTGTCCACACTATGATATTGCTCAGTGGCACTTAATACAGATCTTCTCTGATAGTCTTACAGACTCGTATAGAAATATGGTTGATGTTTCTAGTAATGGAGCTTTTCTGCGTAAGAGTCCGGTTGACGCTTGGGAACTGTTTTAGGCCCTAAGGGAAAACTCAGTGTAACATGCTTCTTCCTCTAGGTCTAGGTCTTCACCTGGAATGCAAAAACTTAATTTTTTTTTTGAGGTAGACAAACCTAATGAGTTAGCCGCTCAAATAGAAGCCTTGAACCGTAGGTTCGATCAAATCCTATCATCTGGCTTTGCTCCTGTTGCTAATCCATAAACTACCTTGCCAAAGGAAGTTTGTTCAATCTGTGTTAATCCTAACCATTTTGCTGATGCTTCCCCTATGCTGGGACAATCATCTGATATCCCACAGGAGCAAGTGAATGCTGCATTCTCTAGACCAGCTTATAATCCATATTCTGCTACATATAAACCTGGCTGGAGAGATCATCCCAATCTGTCATGGCTTAATCCAAATCAAGGAACTACTATTCCCCAGTCTCAGGGACAGTACCAAAATTCATCAAACCCTATGCCACAAAATAATTTATTTAACCAATCTGGTATTTATCGTCCACCTCAATTTAGGAATCAACCCATTCAAGCTACAAATCTTCCACCTCCTCCTAGAAATTCTGCTTTTGAGGAACAAGTATGCTCTTGGTGAAATTAAAGCCAATACCTAACTTCTTAATTCTCATTCTTAAGCTATAGCAAAGCTAGAGGCACACATTGGGCAAATAGCGAGTACTCTATCTTGAAGAGAGGATGGAAAGCTGCCTAGTCAGCCAAAAGCCAACCCGAAAGGGCAGACTTACATGATTGATGGAACTAATTCCTCAGGTATTCATCATAAGCAAGTTCAGGCTATCACTACATTGAGGAGTGGTAGAGTGGTTGATAATCAAGTTGAAAAAGGATAGGAGAAAAAGAAAGACTTAGGATTCCCATTGTTCCTATCATCCAAAATCCACATCCGAAGGATGATTCCTCAAATGTTATTCCACAATCCATAAGAGGAGTTTAATATGGAGTCACTTTTTCATCTACTCCTAACCCTGAGACAGCTTATAAACCAAAAGCACCTTATCCTGAACGTCTCAAGGAACCCTCCCACTTTGGTAAACAAAGGGAGAAAATTCAAGATATGATGGAGGTCTTTAAACATGTCAAAATTAATCTTCCTCTACTCGATGCTATAAAGCATATTCCAGCCTACTCCAAATTTCTAAAGAACTTATGCATTCTTAAGAGAAAATCCAGAAGCCAAGTTCCTAAGAAAGTTTGTCTCACCGAGTATGTTAGTGTTATTCTTAAGTATAACACTCCTCTAAAGGTTAAAGATCCTGGTGCCCTTACAATTTCTTGCATCATTGGAAATAATGTGATAAAGCGAGCACTTCTTGACCTTAGAGCAAGTATGAATCTTATTCTTTACTCGGTATATGAGAAGTTAGGTTTGGGAGAGTTTAAACCTACGTCGGTTGTTCTATAGCTTGCTGACTGTTCTGTGAGACAACCACGAGGTATTGTTGAAGATGTACTCATAAAAGTGGACAAGTTTTATTTTCAAGTCGATTTTCTAGTTCTTGATACAGAAACGGTCCATGATTCCAAAAAATATATTCTAGTCATTCTTAGTCGACCTTTTCTAGCTACAGCAAATACTTGCATTAACTGTAGGACTGAAACCATGGATTTATCTTTTGGAAATATGAAAGTCAAGTTGAACATCTTCAATGCTATTCATCATCCCCACGATGATAGTGAATGCTTCTTCCTTGATGTTATTGATGAGTTGGTTGAGGAATCACTCCCAACTATTTTATCCAAGGATCCTTTAGAAGCTTGTCTGAATCACTTCAATTATAAAGATTTTGATATTGATTCTTCAATAGCTGAAGTGAATTCTTTGCTAGATTCCACTCCTATCATAGATTTTCCTCCATGGAAATCTAGGTTAGAGCCGCTTCCACCACTTTCTAGTACTCCGCCTATTCCTTCTTTAGAGTCTCCACCTAAGCTTGAGCTTAAGCCACTACTGGAAAAGCCCAAGTATGCTTTCTTGGGTTTAAATGGCACCCTCTCGATGATCATTGCTTCCAATCTTACAAGTTCCCAAGAAAGTAGTCTCTTAAAAGTCCTTGAGAAAAATAAAGAAGCTATTGGGTGGAATGTGGCTGATTTGAAAGGAATTAGCCCTATAATTTGTATGCATCAGATTCATTTGGAGGAGGATTCTCGATCATCTTGGGAACTCCAACGAAGATTGAATCCTAATATGAAGGAGGTCATTTTGAAGGAAGTTGTGAAGTTGCTAGATGCGGGAATAATCTACCCCATCTCAGATAACAAGTGGGTGAGTTCTACTCAGGTAGTACCCAAAAAGACAGGTATTACAGTAGTTGAGAATTTCGAAAGAGAATTAGTTCCACAGCGTACCACCACTGGATGACGTGTGTGTATTGATTACCGGAAACTTAACTCCGCTACTAGAAAATATCATTTTCCACTTTCATTCATTGATCAGATTCTAGAGCGATTGGCTGGCCAGAGCTATTATTACTTTTTAGACGGTTATTCCAGCTATAATCAGGTGGCCATTGATCCTAAGGATCAAGAGAAAACTACTTTCACTTGTCCATTCGGTACGTTTGCATATATACAGATGCCTTTCGGATTATGTAATGCACCAGCAACATTCCAGAGGTGTATGATGTCTATCTTTTTGGACATGGTAGAGAAGTTTCTCGAAGTCTTTATGGATGACTTCTCTGTTTTCCGATCTACATTCAAAAACTGTCTTTAAAATTTTTCCCTAGTGCTTCAGCGTTGTAGGGAAACGAATCTTATACTTAGTTGGGAGAAGAGCCATTTTATGGTTCAAGAGGGTATTATTTTAGGACATATCAATTTCAGAGAGAGGTATTGAAGTTGATAGAGCTAAAGTAGATTTAATCTCCAAATTGCCTCCTCCTACCTCCGTAAGGGGAGTACGATCATTTCTTGGGCACGCCGGGTTCTATCGATGCTTCATTAAAGATTTTAGCAAAATTTCCCGTCCTTTGTGTAATCTACTTGCAAAGGATGCTCCTTTTGTCTTTGATGAATCATGCCTTGAAGCTTTCCAAAAGCTTCGCTCTCTTCTTTCTTTAGCTCCTATCATGAATCCTCCAAATTGGGCTCTTCCATTTGAGATTATGTGTGACGCATCTGATTATGCTATGGGTGTTGTCTTAGGATAACGAGTGGATAAGCTTCCTTATGTTATCTACTATGCTAGTAAAACTCTTTCAAATGTACAATTGAATTATACCACTACTGAAAAAGAGTTACTTGTAGTTGTCTTTGCTTTGGATAAATTCAGATCATATCTATTGGGTTCCAAAGTTATAGTTTATTCTAATCATTCTGCTTTGAAACATCTTTCTAAAAAAAAAACCAAACCCCATTTGATTTGATGGATCCTCTTGCTTTAAGAGTTTGATTACGAAATCTGGCATAAGAAAGGGTCAGAGAATATTGTAGCTGACCATCTTTCTAGAATTCTGATTGATGATACCTCAACTTCACTTCTAGTCTATGATTCCTTCCTAGATGAACAGCTATTTGAGGTTTCTTATAAGGATTTTCCTTGGTTTGCTGATATTGTGAATTACCTCGCAACAGGCAAAATTCCTTTATCTTGGTCAAAGCAGGAAAAAGATCGATTCTTCTCCTAAATTAGGATGTACTATTGGGAAGATCCTCAGTTATTCAAATATTGTGCTGATCAAATCATTAGTAGATGCATTCCTGAGAGTGAGTTTCATAGTATTCTAACATTCTGTCATAGTTTGGCATGTGGAGGTCATTTCAGTGCAAAGAAAACTGCAGCTAAATTCTTTAATGTGGTTTCTTTTGGCCTTCACTCTTTAGGGATGCATATTTATTCTGTAGGTCATGCCTTAGATGTCAGCAGCTAGGATCAATTTCTAGAAGAAATATGATGCCCTTAACTCCAATCTTAGTTATTGAGGTTTTTGATGTTTGGGGTATTGATTTCATGGGTCCTTTTATTCTGTTCAATAAAAATGAGTACATTTTTGTGGCTATTGACTATGTATCTAAATGGGTTGAAGCAGTAGCTACTTAAACTACCGATCACGCAGTTGTGGTTGAGTTCATTCAAACGAACATTTTTAGTCGGTTTGGTATGCCACGAGCTATTATTAGTGATGGAGGTGCACACTTCTGTAATAGGTACTTCCGTACCTTGGTCCAAAGATACTCCATTACTCATAAAGTTGCTTCTGCCTATCATCCCCAAACAAATGGCCAAGTAGAAATCTCTAATTGTGAAATTAAGAGAATTCTTGAGAAAACGGTTGAGCCAGATTGTAAAAATTGGTCTTATAGACTGAATGATGCTTTGTGGGCTTACCGTACTGCATATAAGACTCCAATTAGTATGCTACCTTACCGTCTTGTCTATGGTAAAGGTTGCCATCTTCTTGTAGAGTTAGAACACAGAGCTTTCTGAGCCATTAAAAAGCTCAACTTCGATATGACATCTACTGGTTTTAACAGGAAGCTTCAATTAATTGAGCTTGAAGAATTGTGTAATGATGCTTATGAGAGTGCTAAGGTTTATAAAGCAAAGACTAAGGCATTTCATGACAAGCACATCTTGCATAAGACTTTTGAGCCTGGGAAGAAGGTTTGGTTGTTTAATACACAACTGAAACTTTTTCCTGGAAAGTTAAAGTCACGTTGGGAAGGTCCATACATGGTTATTTCTGTTACACCTTATGGTGCAATAGAAATACAAGATTGCAAGACTGGACAACTGTCCAAGGTCAATGGACAGAGACTTAAACCCTACATAAAGGGTAGTGTGTAGAGAGGCACAATTAAGGCAGTGGAACTTTATGATCCTATTTACTTGGACTAGAGAGGTCAGGTTTTCGTCGAGCTATCAACGTTAAACTTAGCATGTTGTCGAGCTATCGACGTTAAACTTAGCATTTGTATGTTGTACCGTAGTTTATTTTGATTTTGATTTTGTTATTTCAAATTTTTGATTTAGTTATTTTCTTTTCTAGATTTTAGGTTCATTTTAGTCTTCAATTGGGTTTAGGTTAGTTAGGTTTAGATAAAATATAAAAGAAAATAAAAATCCTAAAATCCAAAAATTTGTCTCCTTGCTTGAGCATCATTAGCTCCATGCTCGAGCATTAGTACCCACAGCTCGAGCTTTCCATCATCGTGAAGTTAGAAATTGATGGAGGCAGGCTCAAGCTTACACACTTGATGCTCGAGCCTGAGGTTCTAAAAGTTTTAAAATCAGGAAACTGAATACTCCTTCGTCTAGAATACAAAGGAAAGCCATGGTTCTTTATATAAGCTCTCAAAGTATTCTTCCTATTCATAATTGATGCTAATACACATTCTTGTTCCAGATCTGCAGGAAATATAGAGGTAATCTTCTCTTTCTTCTTCCTCTTTAAATAGAATTTCCTGGGTTCATTAATTGTTTAGATCTAATGAGGGAGAGTATGAGTTATTCTTTGGATATATGAGTCTATGAATTTTTTTCATACATTATCTACATAAACTAGCTATTTAGATCCACTCTTCATTACTTAATGGAACTAAGTTCTGTGATCTGATTCGGTGAAATCCAAGTAAAGCTCGAGCTTAGGAAGTTCAGGCTCGAGCATCAGCTACTAAAGGCTCGAGCATCAATACTGGAAGATCGAGCCTCGGTTTACAGATTATAGGATCTGGAGAGTTTTGAGAAATTTAAAGGTTTATTTGAAGATGGTTCGTCCTACTCCTGCTAAGCGCACTAAAGAGATAAAAGATGTGTTGCCAAGTGCGTGGCAAATAATTGCACTTTCTTATGAAATGACCTTTGATTATAAGGCATTCATCAATGATCCTCGCACTAGATAGGCTATGAAATCTTTCAGTTACAGGCACTTTCTTCATCTCATGGTCCCTGTTACTCAGGTTGCTTATCCTCATCTTGTTCATTTGTTTTACCTCAATCTGATTTATAGTGAGGATGACCCTGGAGCTTAGGACTAGAATTGATGGGCATAACTTGATTATTAATCCTGATGCTATTGCTACAGCTCTAGAATGCTATAATATGATTCCTGAGATTGTAGATGAAAGACGTAGCTGTCTTGTTTTCACACCATTCCCTAGGGTACCAATTGTTGAGCATTTAATTCAGAAGTTATATGATGGTTAATTTACTTGGAGAAAGCGTAGTAGTACTACCAAAGCCAAAATTCCTAAGAGGTTGTGGATTCTAGATTCTATCATCTCGGCTAATGTCCATCCTCTTGGACATAAGAGTATTAGGAATACTGATTTTTTCCAGGCCTTTTATGCTATTCAGTTTGAGCACTGGTATTCGTTCCGTAGGATGATTTTCTGCCAGCTACTGGAGTTTTGGTCTGAGATTGGGCCTCATAAGGAAGTTCCTACGCATGTGCTTCCTTTTCCAAATTTGATTACCAGGATTTTAGAGCTGTAGGGTTTTGTGATATGTCACCGAGATGAGTCATGTAATGAGTCGCTAGAGTTCAGAGTGATGGAATGGAAGAAAGTGTGGAGCCATATGCCGACACATCGCCGTGATGCAGTGGAGTTTGGTGACGAGGGTTATTTTGCAGTTACTGTTAGGAAAAATGATGATGATGAGGCTACCGAGGAAGAGATGGATCTCTCCAATAGCCAGCCTGAGAGATCTTCTCAGGCTGAGATTAGAGCTTTACAGGCCAGGGTGACCGAGCTGCAGTGTAATACCCCTGATTTCAGAAGGATAGTCCTGGTATTTATTAAATGGTTTAAATTGCATTTATTTTTATTTAATTGTTTATTTGTTTTATTTATTTAACTGACCTTTTGTTTCTATTTGTATTAATTGTTAATTATTTTGTAAATTGTTAATTATTTAAATTATTTTAATTACTTAAATTGTTTTAATTATTTAATTGGTTGTTAATGGTTTTTTTTTTTTTTATTTCTTTATTTAAGTCATCGTTATTATAAATTTACGTAAGTTCATGTAGCCGGCACTGTTAAACCTAGGTTGTTCAATAGGCCGAGTTGTATAAGGATTAGGGTTTAGAATTTAAAAGTCTATATATATGCTTGTTCTACGTTGGTTTAGGGTTAGAAACACAATCCTAGTTCTCATAGTCACACTGTGAAACAAAGAGAACATATAGAGAGTAATAGTTGTGGTTTAGAGAGATACAAAGAGTGGAAACTAGGATGTTATCGAAGAGGTTCAAGGATACACTAGACGGAGTGCTTCTGGGTTGAACCAAGAGCACCTGAGGTGTAGAACAGGAGTCTCAGACGTGGACAGAATTTTCAAAGACGGCTTTTTAGAGTTTCAAATCAGAAACTTAAAGGCAAGTCACTATTCTTCTCCTTCCCTTTAATTCGTGATCTGTGCATGTTTAGGATGACTCCAGGGATTAAACCAACGTTAAAATGGATTAAATAAATATCATAATTCATCTTGAAATTATGTTTGTGTTAATTTTTAAATCGTTGCATAATTCTGTCGTTGGTTGGAGGTAGTTCTCACTTGAAAATCTGTTTGCGTTAATGTTTAAACCTGAAAATCTTTCATGTATGTGGGATGTGATCATGCTTATAATTAACTTTGGAACATCAATTAAACTCTAGAATAAGTTATAAAAATTGTACAGAGCTTTCGAACTTCACCGGAGGCGAAGAAGATGATCAGATTACGCGCAACGGCTCACAGCGGAGTATAGCCGGCTCACCCCAAGGGTGGAGCCGCCTCCACAAGAGGTTGAGCCAGCTCCACATGTATTGGAGGCGGCTCCACATGCAGTGGAGGGGGCTCCAATGTGGAAGGAGGCGGCTCCAATCTCTGATGTTGGTTTCTATGTGGTTTTGGGTTCGGTTTGGCCTGTAGGAAGGTTTCTGAGTGGTTCTAGGGACTGTGGATGGGTTATTAAACTGTTCTGGAGTTTTAAAAGGATTGGGAAGCATGTTGGTATTAATTTTAAAGCATGAAATAACCTACAGTTAATTAATACACTGCATGTGGAAGGTTGATTTTTACATTGACATTGCTTGCTGTTCCTATAAAGCACTTTGGTTTCTAGCATAATTTTAAACTGTTGTTCATGGTTCAACTATTGTATAAGCATATATTATATATTCTGGGAATTAATGTAGGTATACTTAAATGGAAATTAATTGAAGTATAATTATATAGTAATTTTCATCAGTTATTGTACCGTTTTGGAGGAGTTATATGCGTAGTTCTTCTTTGTAAACTTGGAGGACTGGAATAGGATTTCTATATCTTATATGGAATGTATAATTGAATCACACATATATTAGATTAGTTGTATGTTGGTTCTAGAGTATAGTTAATAAGTGGTTATTTTGCTATTTTGTTGACTGCGTTGGATGGAGGACTGTGTGCACCGGTATGGGACGGTGGCATACTAGGTATGAACTAAATCGAACATCGTGTTCTACCTAATTTGGATTTAGTGGTGGATTAACCAAAACAAGAGGTTAAGTCTATCACATAGTTGTGTCATATCATTAAAACGATTGAATGACCTGTGGTGGTTTAGGATGGATTGGTTATACATATATTAAACCACAATACAGATGGTTGATATTTTGTATTAGGAGTACAAGGATTTTATATACATATTTTATGATGCCATGGTATGAGTTTGAATCTCAAGACCATGGTTAGGGCGCGTATATCGCCTAGGATGGATAACTGGACATAGGTGTTGTTCCCTGGTAGGTCTAGGTACACATGACCACATTATTGTGCGATTTGCATGGTATCTCTACTTAGGCTGAGACAGACCTACTGGACTAGTGAGCGTCCTATAGTGTGTACTATATATATACATATGGACTACTCTAGATATTGTTGAGTCTTCCTAGGATGTATCTGCGTATCGGATTACTGTTTAGATCGTAGTAGAATAGGACTTGCATGTGGGCCTGACCCACTCTTTTATTTTTCAGGTGTTCGTCAGTTCCAGGGTTAGAGCTTGGACGTGTAGAGCAGATACAGACACTCATTCCTCCGATTACGTAGGAATCTTTGTTATGTTTACCTTTAGTTTCTTTTGGGATTTTAATAAGGGGTCCACTGGATGGATTCCCGAGTTGTTACTTATGGAGCTTGGAGTTTGGATTTATCGGATTGCAATAATTATATTTATCGGATTTCAATAGTTTTATTTTGAGGATTTCAGTTAGTTTTCTTCCAGCTTATTGTTATTATTTATTTCATCTTATATTCTGTGTTCGGTTATATATTAATTGTTTGATATTTCCCTTGGGTTTGGGCCTGGGCCTGATCAACCCGTGTCTCAGATCCGAGGGGTATCACATGCAGGATGGTCCGACAGTGCTGCATCAGATGCTGACTGCACAGCAGAGCATATTAGAGGAGTTACTTCGCCGCACTCAGTCCGATCCATCCACTTCTTCCATTCCACCACCACCACCTATGGATTAGTTTTAGGACGTTTCTATATTTTTGTTAACTAGAGCAGTCTTTTTGCTGTATTTATTTTTATATGATGTATACCTGCCTAAGTCTTTCTTTCCAAAGCATTTGTACTGATTTCTGATATTTATACATGTTTTTTGGTTATATTATCCTTGTGTTTATATTTCTCTATGCTTACTCCATATACTTGATACTTTGATGCGTGTTGGAGTTTATTAATTTTGCCAGATACAATAGATTAAGTTTGGGGGTGATTTTAAGAGGAACCACTATGTTGAAGGACAATGCTAAACACTTATTTTTACTCACCTGTGCAGTATTTTATCATATCTCTGCTGGTCTGCTTGTATGGTAATATCTTTCTCACTCTCTTTTGTTCCACACATTGAGGACAATGTGCACAATAAGTTTGGGGGTAAGGTTGGCTTAAAAATTTTAATTTTTGGCTTACTCTGCTTACATAAGGATGTGATTTACTATTTGATGATATAAGCATGTGTTTGTGTCTGTTGATGGTTATATACTCTATTTGCAGTCTGAGATTGGTTAGAAATGGTTTGTATGCTAAATTACTGTGAAAATGATTCCTTGAAAATTTTTTAAATTAGTTGGTGGCCTGTGGTTCACTCTGTTAGGATAATTGTTGTTTAATGATGCTAATCTTTGAGATGTTACACTTTGCACATATTCACACTTGCATGAATTTTGTGGGGTAGAAATTGGAAGTCTTGTTTTGTTTTGAGTTAGACTAAGATGATCAGGTAGATTTGATAGTTTTGATGATTGAGGCATAAAAAAAAGAAGAAGAGAGGAATAGAGAAAATTGGTATATATGCAACAATGAAAAAAATTCTTCACCAATGTGAATGAAAAAAAAAAAAAAAAAATATGATGAAAAAAAAAGGAAAGAAAAGTAGAAAAGGATTAAGTTCAGGTTTGTACTTAGATTGCTTGAGTGATTAAGTCCTTAGGGGTGTGTTCTGACACCTAATGCCCTAAGATTGTCTGGTCTGGGAGTCATTTGCTGAAAGCTTGTTACATAAGGGGTTTAGGTTGCCTAGATTACTTGAACAATTAAGTCCTTAGGGGTGTTTTAACACTTAATGCCCTAAAACCATCTGGTTTGGGAGTCATTGGCTGAAAGTTCGCTACAAGGGTAATTTAGAAGCTTAATAAACCTGGACATTGCACAAGTATCCTTTTTGAAAAAAAATACATACTCAGAAAAAAATAAAAATGCCTTGGGAGTTGGAATTTGAAAAGTCTGCTTGTGAATTGAGGAATGACAAGGATTAAATGCAAGTATGGACAGTAAGCCACACAATAAATTGTAGAATCACTTTCAAAAAGTATCTTTAGAGATTAAAATTATTGAATGAAAAATTGAACTGATATGTGGGGATTATGGTTGCTTAATTAGAATTGAAAGTTGAAAGTTTTTCTGTTTACATGATTGGTATACTTGTTGTATTTGACTGATTAATGAACTGCAGGGATGATATGATTTGAAAACAGGCTTGAATAAGCTTGTTGTTCATTCATGGCACTAATTTTGAGAAGTTTGTGGGTATCTTCACTGGAAACCCTCACGAAACTATAACTCGTCCACTAGGGATAACCTAGGGGTTTAAAGGCTTGTTACATAGGCTAAATGCAACCGTGATTCCCACGAAAGCGGCTCTTTAGTTCTGTATTGCTAAGGGACTAGCAATATGTAAGTTTGGGGGTGTGATGAGCGTTGAATATATACATATTTGAGCCCCTAAGTACGTATATGTTAAAGCTTAAAGTGATACTTTTATCCATAATTAGACTAATTTATGTTTAATGTGTGTTTGTAGGTACTTTCCCATATAAATGGTTAAAACTGGGACTTTATGATGATATCGAAGCTTACAGAGTCATTGCTGGTCATTCAGAGCAAGCCGAGAGCTAAAATAGTGAAGTTTAAAGCAATTCAAGCCTTAGAGCTCGAGCCCAAGTGTTGAGGCTCGAGCATCACAACAAAGAAGAGAAGAATAGTTAACAAGGCCCAAATGCTCGAGCCTCGTACCTTGATGCTCGAGCCTTATTTCAGGGTGCTTGAGCATTAACCAAGGGTGCTCGAGCCTTGACCCTGAAGCTCGAGTATGAGGTGTCAGAAATAAAAGAATTTATTTAATGAAAAGACTATGCTCCCAGGTCTCGTGCCTCACCTCCAGGATCGAGCACCATCCATTAAGGATCAAGCATCGTCCACTGATGCTCGAGCATTAAGCCCTAGATGCTCGAGCCTGGTACCTAGTGCTCGAGCCTATGAAGCTTGGATCGAGCAATGTTAAAGGAGTTCAACCGCAAAAATATTCTAAGTGTTGAAGAAAAAGACGCTTCGAAAAATAGTTGAAGAAAATTGGCTAAGTGTCAATGTGATGATCGAGCACCATTTACTGAAGTTCGAGCATCTATCCAGAGAAGCTCGAGCATCTATCCAGAGAAGCTCGAGCATTGACCCTCATGCTCAAGCATAAGCCCTAAAGCTCGAGCATCCATTCCTGAAGCTCGAGCCTTCCATGACATGTCAGATTAAAAGCTGCGGGATTACTCTCTTTACCAGCTGTATCTCATCCCAGTTGGGCCAGAAGACCTAAAAGCCCACCAAATATATATTTTCTTCTATAAAAGAAGGTGTAAGCCTTGATAGAAGAGGTCCAAAATTTCAAACTCTTTTGACAGTGTTATTCAGAAGGCTGAAGGTGTGGTGGCTTTTAGGGTTCGTACAACCTTAGAAGTGAAGATCCTGAGAAAAGAAGTGTCTTCCGTGACGATGGAGATCAACTCAACACGGATACTATCCAGTGTTGTCATGAGTAGCTAAACCTTTTCTTAGGGCACTGATGTAACCCAATCTACAATTATGGTTTGATTATTTTAAATCTGGGATTGTTTTAATATATAATTATTTTTCTTGATTACATGACTATGAGCACTTGAGACAACTAAAGTGGTTTTCATGCTAAAATAGATTATAAACTGTTATTCTCTTATCTTAGATGTAATAATTTGTTCTCTATTCCCAACCTATCTTGTTGTGCGGTATCTGGCGGAGCCCTGCCGGACACGAGAATAGAGGTCATATAATAGTACTTTAATGTTTTTTACAAAAGAACGTTTTCATAATCTATGCTTAGGAAAGGTGGTTCATTCACAAAGTAGTTAAAGTAGGTAGAGTAGGTTGGCGGATTATCCACGCTAACCGCAGATAGGTTATAGTTAGCTAATATTGTAAAACATCTTTCTTTAAAACCCGAATTGAATGAATGTTATTGAGTTCAATTCTTTTGGAAAATATCATTGTTAAATTCTTAGAGTTAATATAATTAACCATAATATGATGGTTGTGGTGAAGTCAAAGCCTTAAGACTTTCTCTCTCTGATCATTTAAATTAGTTTAATTCGTGCTATTTAAATATTGTGTTATAATTTTAGTTTGCTAAATCGTGACAACCAACAAATTTTCCAACCAGTTACCTGTAAACTAATAAAACTAAATTGAAAATAGAGTACAAATCTTATCTCCTTATGGGTTCGACATCCTCTCTACGAAGAACTATCCTACACGATATCGTTCAATTGCGAGGGACACATCACTAGCGTATGGATAAAACTCCTCATGCCATTTACTATGCTAGCAAGACCCTCTCAAATGCTCAGTTGAATTATTCAACAACTGAGAAAGAGTTGCATGTAGTTATCTATGCCTTGGAAAAATTTCATTCATATCTTCCTAGATCCAAGGTCAATGTCTTCACGGATCATACCGTGTTAAGGCATCTACTTGCAAAAAAAGAGACCAAAACTCGACTCATTCATTGGATACTCTTACTCCTAGAGTTCAACATTGAGATTAAGGACAAGAAAGGCACTGACAATGTTGTCGCAGACCATCTCTCTCGGCTTCTTATTAAGAACACTTCTGATTTTTCTCCAGTTAATGATTCCTTTCCGGATGAGCAACTGTTCCAGATCTCTCATATGTTGCCTCCTTTGTTTGCTGACACTGTCAACTATCTTGCGGTTGGAAAAATTCCATCCCAATGGTCTAAGCAAGAGAAAGACCAGTCCTTCACTCAAATTAAAATTTTCTTTTGGTAAGACCCAGAATTGTTCAAGTATTGCCCGGATCAATAATCCGGCAATGCATTCCTGAATATGATGTCCAAAATATTTTGATATTCTGCCACACTCTAAAATGTGGAGGACACTTCAGTGCTAAAAAGACTTCATCCAAAGTCCTTTAAAGTGGATTTTATTGGCATTCATTATTCAAGGACGCTTACAATTTTTGCAAGTCTTGTGAGCGATGCCAAAAGCTTGGGGCCATGTCTAAAAGAGACATGATGCAATTGAACTCAATTTTAATTGTAGAAATTTTTGATGTATAGGGAATAGATTTTATGGGACCATTTCCATCTTCTTATAGCTATGTTTATATTCTCCTAGTGGCGGATTACGTATCTGAATGGATAGAGGCTGAGGCAACCATAACCGACCACGCTGCAGTGGTCCAGTTCATTCAAACGAACATATTCAGTCAGTTTGGTACTCCTAGAGCACTCTTAAGTGATGGAGGATCTCATTTCTGTAATCGATATCTTAGATTCGTCCTCCTTAAGTACTCTATCACTCACAAGGTTGCCATGCCTTACCATCCTTAATCGAGTGGTCAAGTGGAAGTCTCGAATCGGGAAATCAAAAATATCCTTAAAAAAACGGTTAGATCAGACTGCAAAGATTGGTCATTATGACTGAACGATGTGCTTTGGGCTTACCGAACTGCATTCAAGATGCCAATTCGCATTTCACCATACCGGCTCGTCTACAGTAAGGCATGTCACCTTCCGGTTGAATTAGAGCATTGTGCCTTTTTGGTCACAAAAAGGTTCAATTTCAATCTTGATCAGGCCGGCTCTAAACTGAAAATTGTAACTCAATAAGCTAGACGAAATTCGAAATGACGCTTATGAAAGTGCCAAAATTTACAAAGCAAAGACTAAAACATTCCATGATAAGCACATCATTAAAAAGTCTTTTGCTTCGGGTTAAAAAGTTTGGCTTTTGAATTCCCGTTTGCAACCCTTTCTCGGGAAACTCCGTTCACGGTGGGAAAGTCCTTTCCTTATAATTTCTATATTCCCTTATGGTGCAGTTGAGTTGCAAGACCCAAAGAATGGGAATCTCTTTAAGGTCAATAGTCAGCGGCTTAAGCCTTACATTAACACTATAGTCCCGGTCGAATATGTGGATTCCATCATCTTGACGGATCCAATTTATGCAGACTAGTTAGGTTCCCATATCGTCTAGCTATCGACATTAAATTTAGCACTCTAAGGAAGCAATTCTTTCTATTCCAAGTTTCCTTATATCTTTGTTACCATAAACCAAAATTTTCTAACAATGACTAAGTAGAGACACCACTTGGAATCATCTAAAATTCCATTTCAGTGGTTATCGTGGGTTTTTATAGTCCTCTTATGGTTTTGGTAACATCTTCGGGAATTTTTGGTCTCATCTTAAGTAAATGCACATTCGTGTTTGGATGCCACTTTTTGCATCACGATGCCAAAAACCTGGGCAAATTTGCGTCCGGATGCTAATCCTCATGTCCGGACGCACATTCATTAGTGGACCCACATCCAGACGCCATCCTCGTGTACGGATGCCAACCCCTGGGCACTCTCGCATCCGGACGCCATTACCCGTGTCCAGACGCCATCTCATTCAGCGCCTACAGCTGCGCGCACCAAAACCCCAGCGGCCCATTCCAGCAACTCGCGTCCGGATGCAAGACTTTGTGTCCGGACACCACGACCCATGTGAGAGCCCGAGCCCATGGTTTTCTATATAATTTAGCCATTTCTCTATTTTATTCTTCATTCCTTCATTCAATCTTTTCTCTCTACGCATCCCACCTCCTTTCCCAACCTTTACAACCTTCTAAAACTTGTCTTTCACGATCCACACCTCCATATTTTCTATATTCTTCACCTCATCATCATCATTCCATAAAAAAGGGCAAAGTTTAATCTTCCATCCTTTCAATTCTTGAATATTTCATGGAGATTAGGGCTAGATATTGTGGGGGATTTCTATATTGTTTGGGAAGAATTTTTTGGTTAAAGGAGAATGATAGGTGTTCTAAATTCTTTTATCATAAGTTGAAATAACATCAACAATTCAATGCCATTACTTCTGTTGAAACTGATTCTGGCCAAGCTTCTACTGATCCAGCCGTGATAAGTAAATAATTTGTGGATTATTATCAAGGTATTTACCAAGGAGCAGCAGTTGAGTGTCCATTTTATATTAAGACTAGATATTTGCTATCTATTGAAGATAAATTGGTCTTGGATTCTCCTATATCAAATGAGGAAATTAAAGCTATGGTTATGAATTTCAAACCTGATAAATCTCCTGGTCCAGATAGTTTCCCAGCTAGACTTTTTCAATCTTTTTGGTCCATTGTATAGCCTAAGTGTGTGCAGCTGTGCAACACTTTTTTAGTTCAGGTAATCTACCTATAGGGGTGAGTAGTTCTTTTCTAACTTTGATTCCCAAAGTAGGAAATGTTATTAAACCAAAAGATTACAGACCTATAGCCCTTTGTAATTTAGTTTACAAAATCATTTCTAAGATATTGGCTGTTAGACTCCCTCTGGTTTTGCCTAACTTAATTATAATGACCCGGTCATTTCCTTCCTTTCCTTTTTCCTCAGAATTTTATGAATGAATTTTTTTTGTTGAAATTTCTTTTCTAAGTTCCGTTTTTCGTCACTGGGTGTCGTCTTGAGTGCTTGGAAATGGTTTCTGAGACTCTTTCATTTGGATTGACAACTTCCTTTAAGGACCGAGTCATTTTCACATTTTCACTTTTTGGACACTATTCACTTTTCGTCTTTTCCCCGTTTGTCACTTTGTTGGCATAACCTCACTTTTCGTGTTTGGAGTTGAGTTTTGACTTTATATACCTTCATCCTAAGTGGTTTCCACGAAATACGTATCTTTACTTTTGTAGGAAAGTACTCTGGTTGCTCTTGATGTCTACAGGGGCATGGATGCAAAGTTCTTCAGAAATACTTTTATTTCTTGGAGTGTTTTTCGTAAATATCTTTTGGAGATATTTTATTTTGGGGGTTTTTAAGAAAATATCTACTAGAAGAAAATTTCATTCTGAGTAGTTTTGCAGTTATCCCTTTTTGTAGGGGCCATTGTGCAATTAACGAAAGTTATTACCAAATACCTCATTTTGAGCCTGGATCCTTATACGGGATTCATTTTCACATTTCGTTGAGTCATGTACTCTTAGAATTGTCTTACGGTCGAACCCTACAATTTTTGGGTTTTCGGCCCAGTTAGTGCCAAACTTGTTTGGGGCATATCTTTCTGCTCGGGACTCAATTTTCGATATTGCTTTTTCTGTTGTTCATCTATTCTCATTGTGGTTCTTTTTTGTTCATAGAGTTTTGCCGTTTGAGCGCGTCTGCTCAAATTCCACTTTTCCGGACCCGGCGGGGCCCAATCAGAGCACTTTTAGGGTTTTACTATAAATAGGGGGTTATAAAATTAAATCAAATTATTTCCTCTTCTTCTCCCACGTTTCAGACCAACCATGGCAGCCCAAGGGGCTGCCACATTCTTTCCTTCTTTTCCACATTTTTCCCTCGTGTAAAATGTCGTAGTGCCTTAGCGTTTATCGAAGGCCTTGGCGATGCACACCTTTCCCCCTTATTGGAAACCATTTCTGACCATTTTTGAATTCAGGTTTTGTGTTTAGGTTTGGATTTTCATGGTGCCTCAAAGGTTAAAGTTGCTTCCCTTGTAGTCCCCGACATAACCTAGGAGTATCGTTGGATTTGGAGCGTTTTCGTTTTGGTGGAGATTTGTGATTTCATCACAAAATGAGGTAAGGGATGTTTTAGGTTTATATTTATGTTGTATTGATTGTTTTCTAAGCATATACAACTTGTAAGCATGCCTTTGTATTAATTCTAGAATTTAATTTAATTATTTTCTATGGATAAGATTTAATTCTCATGGTTGCATATAGCTTTGAATTAAATTGTGGCATACTATTAAATTAGAACTTAATATGTTTGTTAACATATATTAAATTGGGAGGATTTGAATAAGTATTGTAACTTTTATTTAATCTTTCACTTGTATGAAAATTTAATTCACATGGTTGTAACTAATATGAAATTAACTTGTAATGTGATAGTAAAATAGGCCTTGGTATGTGCATTAACCTATGTTAATTTGAGAGCAATTGAAGTTGTTTTAAAATCTAGAGAAAATTAATTAATTAGATTAATTAATTTTATTTTTAAGTGCTTTAGTCACTTGAATGGATTTTTAACTTGATATTATTGATGAGCTTGGCATGTTCTATCATATATAGTAAATTGAGAATATTTGGATAAGTTTAGAGAACTTTATTTATTTATTTTCTTGGCATTGAGTTTAATTTACCTAGTTGTAACTAGTGTATAATTAACTTGTAATGTGGTTGTAAAGTAGGCCTTGATATGTTCATTAACATACCTTGAATTGAGAATATTTGAATGAGCCTTGAATACTTTGTTTAATTATTTCCTTGTATGAAATTTAATTCACCTTGTGATGCCTAGTGTAGAATTAACTTGTAATGCGAAATTAAGATAGGCCTTGATATGACCTTTGACATATATGATTTGTAGAATATTTGGAATTGCTTTGTAATCTTGAGAATTTAATTACTCAATATAATTAAATTCCTTTTTATGCTTCCACTGAGGTAATTAGGCATTGATGTTGTATTCTTCCTTAATTTGTAGTTTGGAACTTCTAATATGATTGCATGATAGTATTCCATGAGTTGAAGTTATGATTTAACTTGTAAGTATTCACATTTTATTTATATGACATTTAATATGCCATTGTAGCTTGAATGCTTAGGGCATGGCTTGTGTGTATTCCATGACTTGGTTGTGCATGGTAATTGATTTTGGTGCATTGTGTATATGTGATATACTTGTTGCACAACTTAATGATTTTTTGGAAAGTTTATATGGATATTGGAAATTGTTACGGCTAGGGTATGGTTCTAGTACGGGGGATGAGAGTTCCTTCTATTTTATATAGTGCGCATCGGGTGGTACCCTGAGAGCTAGTAACCCAAAATCACCAATATAACCGTTTTATTCCATGTTTAGTTGCGCACTAGGTAGTACCTTGCGGGCTAGTAACCCGGAACCACTTGCTGGGTCATTGAGACTTTATGTCCTTTGTTTTTCCACCAATTGTTGATTTCGCATTCAATTCCTAGTTTTATCTTGGATTGCTTTTAACTTGTGTAAGGATGCATGATACCTCATTTTTTGCTTAGTATACTTGGATTTGTATACTTGTATGCCTCGTAAATAAAAAATGCTTAGTATACTTGTGAGTATATACTTGTATATATGTTGCATTTCCATTTCAATATTGCTTAGCGTACTTGGTGTGTGCATTTGTATATAGATGAATTACCTTCTAGATAACCTAATATACTTGTGTCTTGTATACTTGTCTTAAGTGCATTTCAATATTGATTGTATACTTGTATATGTATACTTGTATATTGATTACCTTGTTGCGTGTACCGCATGCTTTTACGTTATTTAAATTACATGCATGATGTGGTTTATACTAGAAATGCTTTAAGGTAGCTTAGGATGCTCCTTAAGTCTCACCTTGGACATAGATGCTAGGTGGCATGGACCTTATATATTGATTTATATCAATTTAATGAACGGTAAAATGTTAGGTCTATGCATGTTCATCTCCTACAAGTAGCTTTATGTTACTCACCCCAAAGTTATCGAGGACATTTTCAGGTACAAAGACTTGGTTTGTGATGCTCATCATTCTTTGGATGACTGGTAGCTTTTAAGTTTCTATTTCATGCAAATGTTAGCATGAAATGTCATTTTGTAGCCTTATATGTCAAAACTTGTATCCTTGATTCCATATATGTAATGTGTACATAAGTATACTTTTTGTAATATATTTTACATGTATAAGATGAGGCCGGAGGCCAGTGATGTGTATCTTGTATCCTATGTAACTTTTAACTTCATGAAATATTATGAAAATATTGAAAAATCACAAGTTATTGTCCCACCATAGTTGCATCGGGTGTGGGAATTCCAATTTAATTCTTCCATAGAGTCTCATTAATCATGTATAAAGTGTGGCCAAGGGCCAAACGGTAATTTGACTCCATTTTATATTTTTAGTTTTCAAAATTCCGATTCCAAGTTCATTTTTATCATTTTTGGCCGTTGAGGGGTCGGATTTTAAGTCGAGGCTTCTCAGGAGCCGCGGACCATTTTTGCATGCTTGGAATCATTTATTACACTTGCGTGCACATTCGTTTCAACCTAGAAATGGATTTAGGGTCAAATGCATACTTGGTGCAAAGTTGCATTTTTTGAGTTTTTAAGCCTTAACTGATCTAGGGGCATTTTGGCCATTTCACAGTGTGCTTTTTTTGTTTTCTCCTACTCTGCTGGGTAGAAAATTTGATTTCGGGAAGGGTTTTTTTTTCGTGTTTTTCCAGAAAAATTCGTTTGATAGCCCGTTTCTGCTCTCAGATGTGGACAGATACTGTAGCAGCGTTTTGTCCTCTTGACCCTCTTCTGATCTAGGGGCATTTTTGGGTATTTCACAGTGAGTTTGTTTCATTTTTTTGAACATTGTTGGGTAGAAAACTCGATTTTAGGGGGGGGGGGGGGGGGTTTCTTTTTCGTGTTTTTCCGGAAAAATTCGTTTCGGACCTCGTTTTGGCTCTCAGTTCTAGTTGAAGCTTCTTTTCCCCTAGCATGTCATGATGCTCATGGGATGCTCGTGGGGTGCTCGTGGTGCCCCGTCTCGACATCATGACATCGATTTTTGTTTTCGCTCGTTTTTCTTCGTCTAGACTCCAAATCGAGTGAACTTTTTTTTGAACTTGACTAATCTTTCACTTTCTTTCCAACGATGTGCTTGGTTGCACCTGGATCTTCTTGGATAATTACCAGTTTACCCTTTTAGCCTTAAGTGTTCGTTTTTCTTAGTCATGTAGTTTCTCCTTCGTCTGGACTTCAAATCATGCGATTTTTGAGTCCATCTTGATTAGTTTGTCGTTCTCTTTCCAGCGGTGTGCTCGGTGGCACCTGAATCCATATTTTTAGAAATGACTATTTTGCCCTTGGGGCTATTTTTGTCTGATTTTTCTTGCTTTCCGCTTCCGCTACTTTCTTTTGAGTTCCGTGACTTTATGGGAAGCCACGGATGTGTCTCAGGAATGATATACATTCTAGGGACGTCATTTCCATGGAAAATGACTATTTTGCCCCTGGGGGCTTAATTGTTATTTTTCTGATCTTTTGTTTCCGCGTTAGTTCTTATTAGATTCCACGACCTCATGGAAGGTCATCAAAGTGTCTTATGCCTTGGGAGACCATTGTCTTGTTTCTTGCTTCCACATCTGGATCCGCTATCGGGTCAATCTTCGGTTCATCACAAGACATACTGGCTTGAAAAACCAGGGTCGTCACATTAATTAGTTTGGAACATAATGCCTTTATAAAAGGTAGGAAAATTCAGGATGTTATTATCATGGGGCATGAAATGGTTAGTGAATTTAAATTCAGGCATCCTATTATGGCTCTGAAAATTGATTTTTCTAAAGCTTTTGATTCAGTCTCTTGGAATTTTCTCTTGAAAGCTCTGGTCGCTGTTGGTTTTAGTTCAAACTCGATTAATTGGATCTCAACTCTGCTGTCATCTACTAGATACTCCTGAATGGCTCTCCTATAGGATTTATTCAACCTACAAAGGGGCTTCATCAAGGATGTCCTCTTTCTCCCCTTCTTTTCACTTTGGTGACTGATCAACTTACCCAAATTATCAACTCTGAAGTTTCTAATGAAAAGCTCATGTTATCTCATACTGCTTTAAAGGCTGGTTCTACTACATGTCACACTTTCTTTGCAGATGACTTGTTGATCACCTGTAAAGCTTCTATATCTAATGCCAGATCCCTGTAAGACATGTTTAAAATTTTTGGTGAGGCCTCTGGATTGAAGATTAATTATTAAAAGACAAGTGTTATTTTTTCAAAGGCTGTTCGAAGAAGAAGGGTTATTCTTGATCTGCTGCAATGCAAAGAAGAGGTGCTTCCTTTGAATTATTTAGGTATTTCATTGTATTCTACAAGTCTTAAGAAAGCTCATTGTACTGTGCTTCTTGACAAGATTTCAAAGCAGCTCATTGTTTGGAGTAATAATTTATTGTCAGTTGCTGGGAAGGCAGAGTTAATTAAGATAGTTATTACTAGAATATGTTTATATTGGTTAGTGTTTTCCCTTTGCTAGTTGCTGTCTTAAATCATATTCAAAAGCTGTGTAAAGATTTTCTTTGGGGGAGTAAAGAGAATTTGAAGAAACTACACCTTATGAGTTAGGATTTGATGTGTAGGCGTAAAAAGGAAGGAGGGCTGGGTATCAGAAAATTGATTGATTTGCAGCATACTTCTCAGTGTGTGTTGGCTTGGAATTATTTGCAAAGTTTAGACAGAATTTGGGTTCCTTGGTTCAAGAACAGGTACTCTTCTACATCTACTTATTGGAATGCAATTCCAAAGTTCTTTCATTCTATTCTTTGGAAGAACTTGATTAATACTAGGGATCTCACGCATCTTAACATCAATTTTTCTATTGGTACTGGGCATCGATTTAAGCTATTAACAGACCCTTGGTGTGAAGGCCAAACAATGATTCAGAAATTTGGTCACAGAATTGTTAGAAGGCTGGGTTTTTCATGGGACACTCCTTTGTCTAATCTAATGGACAATGGAGTATGGAAGTTTGAGCTTTTACAAGATAGTATGTTCAGGCCTATCAAAGATTATGTGCAGACTCTGATTATTCATTCTCGAGAGGATAAACTTATGTGGGATGGTGGCCCTTTCCTTTTCAAATCAGTTTGGGAAAATTGTAGAATATCCTATTCAGAGGTGGACTGGTTTAAGGTTTTCTGAGGTAAATCTCGATCTAGATGGTCTGTGTTTGGTGTTTTTCTATTTTATAATAGGCTACCTTCAATGGTAAATCTGCAAAGGAGGAAAGTGAATTTAGCTTCCAGATGTTCTTTGTGTTTAAAGGAGAGTAATGCAAGGGATCATATTTTTGTTAGTTGTCTTTTTGCAAATATTTTTTGGAAATGGATTGAGGATACTATGGGTTGGAATTATGATGTTTCTTATTTTTTTACTTTTGAAGAAATGTTCAACTGGTTCTCTCAACAAACCAATAAGTTCATTTATATAATTTTTATGGCTGCTTTGTGGACTATTTGGCAAGAAAGAAATGGAAGGTTGCATGGTCATTTATCTAGACAACTATAAGATGTTGCTAGAAAAATTTTATTTGAAGTACTTGATATGTACAATGTTGCTATTCAAGATCTTCTTAGATAGTCGCTTGTTGTTCTACTTTTTGATTGAATTTTTCATTTCAAAATTATTTTTTTCAATTCTTCTCTGAGGGTATGCCCTCTGTGTGCCTGTAAATATCTTTTTTATACAAAATCCAATTATGAAAAAAAAAAATTGTTGTGCTTTAATTATAGGTTCATGAATCTTTGCCTTTCCACCATCTAATATTCGTACTTGTTCTTCACTTTTTAGTCTTGCACACCACGTGTTTGACAAAAGTTCTAAACCAAATTCCTTCACTCAAATGGTTTCTACTTCTGCTTCCAAGCACCTTCTCACTTTCGAGGGGTCTTCTGAAGAGGCTCCTACTCCGGATTGGTCTGACTAACCAATTAAAATTGAGTCCGAATTCACCATTAAGCATGAATTCCAAGACCACCTGGAAACGGTTTGGTCGGTTTTGGAGTTAAAGAATCATGGCCTCAAATCTTTATTTAAGCATGTGCTCGAGTTTTGATTCCGCAAATCGTTCGGCTATTTTACGCAAGTCTAAGGCAACCTTGAGGCTATGCATGCATTCCCAATGATCCCAACAAGTTTAAAACATACTTGTGAACTTTAATATTTAATGGCCCTTGACCTTATGTTACACATACCCATAAAATGAATATCAAAAGGTGTGCTTAGGCACACATTACATATTTAAAATTAAATATACACATTTTGACATATGAGGTTACAAATGGCATTTCAGCCAACCTTTACAAGAATGAAAACCTTCAAGTCCACAAATCGTCCAAGCATAACGAGAATCTCAACCTTGATTCCTGTACCTGAAAAATATCCCTAGTAACTTAGCGGTGAGTAACATAAAGCTATTCGTAGGAGATGAGCATGCAAAGACCTAACGTTTTACAAAGTAATCACATTAATGTGAAGCAATTCAAAAAGTTAATGCCACTTAACGTCTATGTTGAAGGTGAGAATCAAGGAGTGTCCTAAGCTACCTTAGATCAATTCTAGCACAAATCACATCATTCATGCAATTTCAACAACATAAAAGCATGTTATACAAAGCAACAAGATATAGATTCTCAAAGTCATCAACTTGAAATCTAAAATGCGAAAACAACTATCGTGGGTCATGCCACCTAAGGTCTGTGTTCCAAATGAATCTATAGGATCATTCCTAAGTTACATTCGAATAATATAGCATAGATGTACTTAACAACTTCACAATTTACAATGATTCATTAAAACCATATAGCATAAATGTACTTCACAACATTAAAAACATGCATTGATTCCTTACAAATCATAATGTATAAATGTACTTAACAACATTAAAAACATGCGATGATTCCTTAAAAATCATAATTCATAAATGTACTTAACAACATTAAATCGCCAATAACTAAAACCACAAGTCACAATTAAGCATTGGTTGTTAACTTGGAATTGAATGCGAAATCAACAAAGGCGGATATACTTGGGCATCAATTGAATCAGACCGACACAGGGCTACTTTTGGGCTACTAACCCCTGGGCAGCCTACCCAACGCGCGTATAATTGACTTAGATGACTCTTGTCCCCGTACTAGAGCTAAACCCTAGCCACTAATTCTTAACAATGTCCCAAGTGACTCCAAAATAAATAAGTTAACAACTCATACACGAAATATCTATAAAGCACGAAACTATATTCCATGCACAAGTAGGTTGAAACCGCATAATACATGCTCTAAATCTACAACTATTATAGGATGACAATGTCAAATCTTCAGAGTGTGATTTGTTACACGCTATAACAACATAATCCAATATTGAAAACATAAACTCATAAATCCATTACAAGTCTAAAATCATGCTTTAAACATACTACCAATGTCAAACTTATAATTAAATCAATAATGCAATAGAAACGGAAATTAATTACATAAACTAATTAATTTCTCTAATTTCCAAATCTCAATCAAATGATCCCTAATTATTCACATGTTATACACCATAGCATGGTCATTACATATACCAAATCAAAGACTTAATTAGGTCATTGAAACAATAAGATGGAATTTTGTTAAATCATGATAGTCAAATCCCTAATTCATAAAACAACATCAAATGGTCCCAAATTAACATATACTAGTACGCAAGTCCAAGTCATCACTAATATCAAGTTAAAAACTTAATTAAGCCAATGGAACCTTTAAAATAGATTTTAATTAATCCTTTTAATTAAAATCTCTAGATTTTCATACTCATCCAAATGCTCTTAAATTAAAGTATGTTAAAGAACATGTCTAGACTTAATTTAAAAGCATATTAGAAGTTAATTTCATACAAGGTACATCCATGAGAATTAAACTTTTACAAAAGATAATTATTAAATAAAAAGTGCAATTCTTATTCAAATAATTCCAATTTAATATATGTTAACAAACATATCAAAGCATAATTTATTATTATGTCACAATTCAATTCTAAGCTATATACATTGTTGTAAATTAAATCTTATACAAAGAAATAAATATTACTAATTTTCTAGATTTGATACAACGTATGCAAACAAGTTTTATAATCATGGAAAACACTAAATACAACACATACATAATCCTAAAACACCCCCTACCTCAATTTGAGATGAAAATCTCAAAAGCCTCCAAAATGAAACCGTTCTGAATTCGACGATACTTCGAGGTTTCGTCGGGGACAACACGGTGAACAAGAACCCCAAGGAAGCCCCATCAAAATCACAACTTGAATTCAAACCCGAACTCAAGAAATGGCCAAAACGAGATTCCAATCGGTGGAATTGAAGGCCTCGCCAAGGCGAACATAAAACACTAAGGCACTACGGCGTTTCACTAAAGGGAGAAGGCTCAAAAAAGGAGAGAGAAGGTGGCAGCCCATGGCTGCCATGGAATCCGGCCAAGAGAGAGGAGAGAGAGAGAAAAATCTGATTTTTCTTTCTAAGACCCCTTATTTATAGAAAAACTCAAAAAGTGCCCCAAACGGGTCCCGCCGGGTCCCAAAAAGTGAAATTCATGTAGACGAGCTCAAATGGCAAAACTCTATGAACAAAAAAGAACCAAAATGATAAAATATGAACAACAGAAGAAACGGTGTCAAAAAACTGAGTTCCGAGTAGAAAGATATGCCCCGAACAATTTCGGCGGCAACCGGGGCAGAAACCCTGAAACTGGAGAAAAACAACCAGAAGGAAATTCTAAGAGTACACGACTCAACGAAAAGTGAAAATGAATCCCGTACGAGGATCCAGGCTCAAAACAAGGCATTTAGCAATAACTTTCATTAATTGCACAATGGCCCCTCCAAAAAGTGAAAACTGCACAACTGGCCCAGAATGAAAATATCTTCCAAAAATATTTTCTTAAAAACCCCTGAAATAAAATATCTTCAAAAGATATTTACGAAAAACACCCCAAGAATAGAGAATGTTTCTGAAGAACTATGCATCTATGCCTCTATGGACACCGGGAGCAACCAGAGTACTTTTCTACAAAAGTAAAGATATGTATTTTGTGAAAACCACTTAGCATGAAGATACGTGAAGTCAAAAACCAACTCTGAACATAAAAAGTGAGGTTATGCCAACAAAGTGACAAACGGGGAAAAGACAAAATAGGAAAAAGGACGAAAAGTGAATAGTGTCAAAAAAGTGAAAACATGGAAATGACGGTCCTTAAAGGAAGTTATCAATCCAAAGGAAATAGTCTCGGAAATCATTCCAGAGCACTCGAGATGACACTAAGCGATGAGAAACCAAACTCAGAAAGGGAAAGATCAGCGGAAAAAAATATCCGTGAAAATCTGAGAAAAAAGGAAAGGAAAGGACAGGAAAGAAAATGACCGGGTCGTTACATAGCCACTCATTGATGTTGTCATCTAACCCTCAAGGGCTATCTCCATGGTAGAATTCATCCTCCTCCTCTTGTGTTCTTGGTAGAAACCCTAGATGGGTGGAAGAACTTTTCCAAATTATATGTTTATCCCTCTAATATCTAGCCAAGTCTCTCTCTAATCTCTAACCTCTGGCCTCTAGCTTCTAACCTCTTTCTAAAAATAGCCCAAAATCCTTATATTGGTAGCTCAAATGTCACACCCAATGGTTAGACCTCGTGCACAAGGACCTCCAAATGATTGCACCATGAGCACACCTTTAATTTGACTTGGACTCTATTTTTCACGCAATTTGAGGTAGTTCGATCGATCACATGGTTGCTCGGATCGATTAAACCATGGCGACGCACTTTTTGGATAATGACAAGACTGAGATATTTTTGAAAAAAGGACAAAAGTGGTAGGTGAGGATAAGATTAAAAGGGTTCGATCGATCAAAGGAAAGGTTGGATCGATCGAATAGGAAATTTTTCTGAGGATAAGGACAAAAAGCTCGATCCATCATGGCATGGTTGGAACGATCACAGTGTGATCGATCGTAGCTTGGTTCGATCGATCGGAGAAGGCTTTTTTCACCACTTTGCTTCCACTTTGCTCATTTCTTCCACTAGGCTTAAGATTGCTTCTTTTAATGCTCTTATTTAGCTGAATTGACTTATTTTGGGGATAAGTGCCTAAAAAGGGAAATAACATGAAATTAGACTAAAATGAAAAAATAAGATAGAATAAGGTCCTAGTACATTCAAGATTAAAGGGTTTAAATATGCACTTTTCAACGCTTATCAACAACCAAAAGATTTTATTGATCCACATAATCCTAATGATGTTTTTCATCTTAAAAAGACTCTTTATGGTTTGAAGCAAACACCTAGAGCATGGTACGAGAAGTTAACTTCTTATCTAATGCACAAGGGCTTTCAAAGAGTGGGAGCGGATAAAACATTGTTTATTTTCAGGAAAGGAAAAGATTTTCTTGTTAATTAAATCTATGTGGATGATATTGTTTTTGGTGCTACTTATGATAACCTTATTCATGATTTTGCAAGAAATATGAGTAATATTTTGGAAATGAGCATGGTTGGTGAACTAATTTTTTTTCTTTTCTAGGTCTCCAAGTGAAACAACTTGATGATGGGATTTTCATATCTCAATCAAAATATGCAAAGGAACTAGTCAAGAAATTTGGTTTGAAAGATTCAAAGCATGTGCAAACTCCTATGAGTACTTCATCCAAATTGGATAGACACTCTGATCCTAACAAGCAGGTGATCCTTCCTTGTGTAGGAGTATGATTGGTAGCTTATTGTATTTAGCAGCAAGTAAGCCATATATTTCATTTAGTGTAGGTGTTTGTGTTAGGTATCAAGCTGATCTTAGAGAACAACATGTTTTTACAGTCAAGTGCATTATTCGTTATGTCAATAGTACATTAAATTACGGATTGCGTTATTCTTCTGAATCTAATTTCGAGATTGCAGGCAATACTGATGTTGATTGGGCTGGTAACAAGGATGATAGAAAGAGTACTTCATGTGGTTGTTTCTATGTTGGAACTAATCTTGTTTTATGGTACAGCAAGAAGCAAAATTGCATATCCTTATCATCTTGTGAGGTTAAATACATTACAATTGGAAGTTGTTGTACACAATTACTTTTGATGAAATGGATGTTTCTGGATTATGGAGTTGATCAAGGTACTATTGCTATCTTTTGCGATAATAGTAGTACAATAAATATTTCAAAGAATCCAGTTTTGCATTCTAGGACTAAGCACATTGACATTCGACATCATTTTCTAAGGGAACTTGTTGACCAAAATGTCGTGTCTATGGAAAAATTACATATTGATTATAATTTGGCTGACATTCTCACTAAGCCATTAGATACTCCTAAGTTTTCTCATCTTAGGAAATCTATAGACGTTTATTGTCTTGATTAGATGCATTGCAAAAACATAATCTAGAGAGGATTTTCATACATACCTTGAGTGTCTAGATTTTGTTTTAGGGAAGTTAAGCAAACCATATTAATTGTGTATGTTAAACACAAGGAGTTTAATGACATATAGATTATATGTGTAAAACATACTATGGCTATAAATTGATAAAATTGGTTTTACTTACTTGTTTCGTATAGTAAATAAATCATTGATAGGACATTTACTTATTTTTGATGTCATTATTTTGGTTTAAGATGATGTTGATATGCTTAATCATTGTCTTGGAATTTAAATTTTCTTTATGTAGTTTAAACCAAAAGAGTGAAAAAAAAAAAAAAAAAAATTGAATAACAACTTGGAAAGAAATGTTTTAAAAATAAAATAAAGTAAAATTGTTGTTGAAAAAACAAAAAGGTGAGAGATGGAGAAGGCTACTTTTGGGATTTGTTCGAAGCTACCTTGACTTGAAACAAATGGGAATAAGGGAAAGAGCTGGCTGCCCATAAGCGTAAAAGCCGCTAATGTGCAAAAAGAAAAATGGAGCACAAAGAGAGAAAAAAATGGTCTTTTGCACATGTTGATTGTTTGATTTCTAAGCATATATGATATCATTGATTTATTATCTGAAATCTAAACAGTTGACAAATCATAGGTTTTTGGAACTTGGTGGTAATTTTATTACACTTACTAAGTTTGTGGAACTTCATTGAATTGATCTTGGTTATTTGTGTTGATTCATATAATCTTGTGGAGTCTATTTTTTCATTGGATTCAATTTTCAAGTTCTGGTTGCTTCCTTATTCTGGGATATTTCTTCCTTTAGACCCTTGTTAATTTGTGACAAAAATGGGGAGATATAGATACTTGATATTACTCATTCAGAGGGAGTGATACTTTTGCATTAAGGGGGAGAACATTTAATCAATGCAATGCAAATTGATTTTCAAGCATAATTAGCAATGGAAGCTAACATTATTTTATGCTTGTGTTTTTTTCTTGATTAAGCTTCATGGATAGTTGTGTTTGAGCTAATGTGCAGCGTACAGGTTGCTACAAGCGTTGAAGCTTCATGATTCAAGTAAAGTTCCACTATTTATTCCTTTGACAATTATTGTAATTTGTTTTTTTTTACTTGGGTAGATTACATGTTGTTTCTAGGGTATTGTCACAAAATTGCCAAAGAGGGAGATTGTGATAAAATATATATATATATTGTAATTGGCTAATTTCGTTGTCAAAACAAGTCCAATTGAGTTGTAATTTTTCGGTTCAAAATTTCAAGATTAATGATCAAATGCAGATTTGAAGAAGTTCAAGTGTTCATGCTATAATACTGTGATAAGCCGAATTTTTTTAGATTTTAATTTATGATTTTATTTTATTATTATTTATAATTTTAGTTTTGAGTTGGTTTCAGTGGAGGTGTAATTGTAGATTTTTTTTATATAGTTTATATATATATATGTGTGTGTGTGTGTGTGTGTGTGTGTGTGTAATCAGATAGAAAAGGGAGAAGGTGCCGAAATTGAAGGTGGAAAGAAAAAAAAGTGAAATTGTGATTGTAATTGTGGGGCCCACAAGGAGTTATGTATAAGGATAGATTTGGTTTTAATGCCTTTGTGTATATATATATATATGTGATATATATTTATATTTATTTTTTATTGTCTAATGAAGGAGAGAAGAGGGAGCAGCCGAAGTGGGAAGAGAGAGAAAGGTTGTGTGATGATGTAAATGTGTACTTGCAGGGCCCACTGAAGATTTTTTTTTGGCCAAAATTTTCCTTTTGCTTTGGTTTCCTTCACGTGGCCTTATTTTACGGTGTGGATTTGATGAACGAAAAGAAGACATGGGTGGCGGGGTCCACTTATTTATCATTTGTTAGGTGAGCTGAATGGTTTGGGTCGGTGGAATGGCCTGATGAGCGCTGAAAAGTGCGCATTTAAAACCCTTAAGCTTGAGTATTCTAGAACTTTTATCTATCTTATTTTCCCGCTTTAGACTAATTTTGTGTTGTTTCCCTTTTTAGGTCAATAAAGATAAAACGAGCTAAAAAAGGTTTCTTAAGGCATTTTTGGAGTCAAACTAAGTCTTGGTGAAGATTTGGAGCAAAAAGAGGCTGATTTGGAGTAAAAAGAGGCTGATGCTGAAAAACTGCCAAGTTGGATCGGTCGAACTTTTCTGAGATCGATCAAAGTTGGATCGATCCAACTGAAAAGTTGGATCAATCGAACAAAGTTGGATCGATCGAAGAAAAAAGTCTGATCGATCGAACATGTGCTGGCAGCGAGCTGTCTTATTCCCGTGCGCGCCCGAACTCTCACCTACCACATAGTACGGGATTAGATATTTTTTAGGCTATAGTCTTGACTTAGTGACTAAGAAAAGGACATTCTATATAAAGGGAAGTGACCCATTTTGTAAAGAAGCTTTTTATCATTTTATTTTTAGATTGTAATTTTTATTTCTCTCTCTAGAAAAGTTAGAGATTAGGGTTAGAAGAAAAGAAGGAAGTGGAGGCATATCTCAAAGACCCATCTTTAGATCCACACACACACTCTCTCAAAAGCTTCAAAGAAGAAGAAGAAGAAGATGGAGCCATATTTGGAGCTTGCCCTTGAGGGTTTCAAGATCACATCTACCTCCTCCATTTAGGGCTAGATCTACACTTAGGGCTTGGATGAGCCCTAAGTCTTGTGTAATCTAAACCCTTGTATTTCTATTTTTGGGGATTTATATATATTGTTGTGATTAGTGTTCTAGCCTTGTGAATTTAATGAATCTTGGTATATTTCTATGATTACTATGGTTTAATTCTTCCTATTAATTCTCTAGTTTATTTACATGTCTATGTGTGATTCTATTAAGAATTATTTCTTACATGATTCATATGGATTAGTTCTTTCTATTGATTCTCTATTTTGATTACATGTTGTCTTATGTGTGATTATTTGGGAATTGATTTCTACACTAGTTTTTCTATATTAATTACATGTCTATGTGCGGTTGATTGAGAATCTAGTGATGGCTAGACATGGTTTTCATTAGATGGGTTTGTCAATTAATTTGATGGATTATACTTATGCTTGATGGGTTGTTCTACAATTTAATTCATGCTTATAGGTAGGTAGACAATCTATACTTGATTTGATATTCCATGATTTATTATTGCAAATCGCATGATTCTCTAGATTGATGTGTGCTACAATTGTGACTAATTTGATGGGTCATGCTTAGAATTAATGGGTTGTGCTACACTTAGTTTATTTGTCGGTTAGGTAGACAATTCATTCTTTAATTTGATGGTTCATGCTTAATATTGCAATTGGTAGTCGCATTTTGTTCACAATAATGTATTCCCCATTAATGGAAAGCAAGTGGTTAATTACATAAGCTTAGTGGTGATTCCAACACCCTAAGACCTCTCTTCATATCTCTTAAATCCCTATCTCAACTTAGTTTTATTTTAATTGCATTTTCATTAATTGAAGTAGTTTAATCATCTCATCAAATCTCTTTGCAATCTTGTGATACATTAGAGTCGAAGTTAAATTTCAACACATATAATCTCTGTGGACGATCCCTACTCGCTATACTTCATTAGTTGTAGTAGTGGTTTTTATAAATGTAAATTTGACTAGAAAATCTTCCAAAACCACATTCATATTTTGACCTTGCGAAGCGACCTCTCGGATTAAAAAGTCTCGTTTTCTAAACGCATTGGAAAGGGGCTCGTCATGGCCTATTTATTGAGTGTGTTATGTGCACTGCTAAGTAAGAAAGAGGAGGGAAGTAAGAAAAATTAGAGAAAAACAAAGAGAGTCTGAGGACAGAGAGTTTGAGGAAAGACAGAGGGCCGAGAGTTGTAGCGGCGGCCGGAAGCTTGGTGACTTGAGGAAATTCTTTTTCAGTGTAGGGTTCTCTATACCTTGAATGGCATGGGGTGGTTTTGCTTCAAATGGTTTTATTAAATGTTTTGATTAAATGCATATTTATTTTGTTTATATATTTATATGAATGTGTATATTTTGTGAAACTGTTTTGTTAAACCTCTATGAAATTCTTGTTCTAGTTTTTCCTACTGGGACTTTTTGTCTCACCACCCTCCAGTTTCAGGTATCGAAGATGAACGGGGATTGCTAGATTCGGGCTTAGGCTGAAGAGTCGGCGTTGCAGGATTTTATTTATTTATTTGGAGATTTTTTATGTATATTTGAGGAAATTGACTTTGTATAAAAGAAGGCATTTTTTTGTTCATGGGTGTATTTTGATGTATTTGGATTTGTATAAATCGAGGATTTTCTTAGAAAATTCGGGTCGTGACAAATACACTCCGGGAGGATGAGAACAATGCTTTAGGATGTTTTGTGAGTGTGTGACAACACTTAGGAAGTTTTGAAAGTTCTTAGGGAGAAATCACATTTTGCCCAACTTGAACTGGTTTAAGAATTCAACAAACAGGTTCAACATCTGAGGGTTCTGAAAAATTCAAGACTGGTCATCTTGAACCGGTTTAAAGAACGCTGAACCGATTCAAAATGAAAAAGATTCTTCGAAATTCACTTTGACCATCTTGAACCGGTTCAAAGAATCCTGAACCGGTTCAAGGGCTGCAGATCTGTTTGGTAACTTCAATTTCCTTATCTGTTTTGATTCCTTTTTGGTCCAGACTGTCTTCTAAAACCTATGCACAAATTTCACTTGTTTTACAAGTATTCTTAGGTCTTCCAAACTTCTATATAATGCCTCTTTCATTCATTATTGGGGTATAACTTTGAGGAACAAAAATTCATTAGTTTGAGAAAACTTTTAGAGAGATAATATTCAGAAAATCAAATCTGATTTTTCTAATTATATTTTTGAGAGCACACACATATATTCTTGAGTGATTTAGTAGTGTTGTTTTCTATCTCATCGGAATTGGAGCTTAATTGAAGATTCAGAGATTCTGAATGAGCAGATTTATTTCTTCTACATCAAAGTTCAGATCTTGAAGAAAAGGGGTAAAACGATCACACTTTGAAAAGGTCAAAACATTCGAGGAGTGTTGTTTGATCTACCAGCAATCCTTCTACAGATATCAAAAGTATGCTTGAGGTCAAGAGCTGTTGGACGGGACGTCGCAAAGCCAGATTGAGGATTGTCTCCAATTAGTGTTTGGTAGAACGATAGGGTGTGAGCATCAATCAAAGTCCATTGTACTTTGTTTCAAACATAGTGGATCGGTTTACTTTAGACTGCACAGTCCACGAAATTTTTCTCACAACAATTGTTCTATTATTCCAATTGGGGTTTTCTTCGCTAAAAATCCTGGTGTAATCTCTCTAACTCTACTTGCTTTACTTTTCATTATTTATCTTTGTAATTGTGGATGTTTAATTCATCATATGGGTTAAGTAATTTAATCAATTATAAAAATTGGGCAAGTTGACCTAATAATCTAATCTAGGTCATTAAAAAAGTTAATCACAATAAAATCAACTAACATCTTCCGCACCACGTAACTTCACAATGAGAGGGTTGGGATTGAAGGTGTTTGACGTGAGCTTGAGAGTTTCAAAAGTTGGACTTGCTCTATCGCTTGAGACGATCTTTGTAGAGTGTGAGATCTTCTTTAAATTGAAACATGCTGGAACTCGGGATAAGGCTCATTCCAGGATTTTGATATAAGATGTTTAAAGTCATGCTCTGTTACCTAGTGTCAAGGCCGGCTCAACCATAAGGTGAATAAGGCGGCAGCCTTAGGCCCCAATTGAAAAAAAAAGGCCCCTTATTTTTTTTAGTGTACTAATTATGTTTCCTTTAATATATTAATTACCAAATAATGCAATTTATATTATATTGATGAATACAAAAACAAGTTGTGCTCCAGCAAATTTTTTTTTGTTAATGTATTAATTATGTTTCATTCAATCCATTAATTACCAAATAAATATAACTGCTCAATACAGGTTTCTTTAAAATTGGAAAAGTTTTACCGAGTAATTTTTAAAATTATCTTGCATAACAATAACTATTCAACGTTATACTATTTTCTTTTGAACTCTCACACGGTTACAAAAATAAAATCATTTTGAATAATTATTCCAACATTATATTTTTTGTTGAACTCTCTCACGCATCAATTGCCTACAAAACAAAACACCATCTCTATTACATGCCACTAATTGTTACTATTTCTAAAATTAAAAATCCAAATCATGTTTTAAGTTTCCTTGAATAAAAATTATTAATATTATATTCATATATTAAACATAAGAAGGCCTAATTTTGAAATGTTGCTTTAGACCTCAAATAATATCAAGCCGCCCTGCCTAGCGTGCATCAAAGAAGAATTGATGCTTAGACTTGAGGAATGAATCATTGAGGTAAAGAAGCAGAGCTTAATTGATGGTCAGAGTCTGGACTTGGTGTAGAGACCTCTGTCGAGGCGAGCTTTAATGGTTATGCCGAATTGGCGATTATTACACCATATCACATAGTAGTCCACTGATATATACTTAGTTTTATTAATCCATTCCATCGACATCAAACATAGGGCTACAATAATTCAACGTCACAATAAAAACACGACACACTCGAAACTAGGTACTTGGACAAACAAGTCCACGATCAGTTTCAAACTATAAACAAGATACATATTAATACGCCATTAATATGCGTTGACATCAATGGTTGAGCTTGTGGAAGACGACTTGAGCGCCGTATTGGGGCTGAAGAGATAACATAGTGAAAGGACCATGAGCATAGGATGGAGAAAGTTGGAACGAGAAGCGTTGCAGAATCATTGCGAGGGCCATTTTCGCCTGTAACAGAGCTAAGTTCTGTCCAGGACAAATCCTTGGTCCCATGGCAAATGGGAGGTAGAAGAATGGGTTCTTTGTTGCGTTGGAAATTCCTTCTGCAAACCTCCCTGGATTGAACTCTTCCGCGTCCTTGCCCCACATCTCCTGGTCGCGGTGAAGCAGAATCGTTGGTATCATCAGCTGCACTCCGGCTGGTATGGTCAAGTCTCCAAACTTTGCATCTTCATGTGTCACTCTAGTCACCTCAATTACAGGAGGGTACAATCTGAGAACCTCATTCAGAATCATAGTTACCTGTCAATTAATACATGAGTAATGATACTCAGACTGATTTGTCAAATCTATTTGTCTATCATTTGATGTCGTGAATAAGCTCAAGAGTTAGTCCCACTCACTACATCAAAGGAATAGATACCATTCTGCTAGACAAGTATTGATAATTAATTTTAGTCAGATATGTCCGACTTTCGGACTCTGTAACACACTCTATCGTACGAAATCTTGAAACCTTCAACTTTGAAGAGTGAGAAAAATTACTAGGTCTTAGAATTCGAAGTTAAAAAGCCGAAAACACTTACAATTTTTAGGTTTTGAACCCTATTAAAGTCCAGTTTTTCCTTTCCGAAGAGCTGCAAAACTTCTTCTCTGGCTTGCTCTTGCCAGTCTTGGTGCCTACATAGGAGAACACATGTCCATGCAAGCAGACTGGCGGCGGAATCTTGCCCGGCGAAGTATAAGAGCTTGCACTCTGAGATGATCTCGTCAAGACACAATCCAGCATTCTTTTTGTTTCCTTGTCTTTCTATCTCTTTGAAATTGGATTCCAATAATGTGCCCAGTAAGTCATCACCCCAAGGTTTTCCTTCCTCAACTGCCATCAATCTGCTATTGATTATTGTCCTAAACCTGTCTCTTACTTCTTTGTCAATAGCCCTTATCTTCTGATTCCTTTTGGTAGGCAAAACATCACTACACAAACAAACAGTAGTTTCCAAACATCAACACACCAAAAAAATAAATAAATACAAACAGTAGTTTCCAAACATTGACACACCCAATGAATAAATAAATAATAAAAAATAAACAAATCTGCAGATAAAGAAAAAGGAAAAAACTACACAATAAAACGGGATAGGGCCTACACAATGAAAATGTCGGTCATTTCGTGATGATCTCTCATACTATTTCTTTTTTTGATAGGTGAAGTATGGATGTATTACTCCCTCCTTGAGTTACAGTTCTTTTGAAACATTTCCAGTCGTTTTGGTAGACGGAGACGGAATTGTTAGAGCCGATGTTCCTTTTAAGGTGAATAAGTATTTTGGGTCGGATGAAATAATTAGATAATTTACTTCACAATTGTTTAAAATGATTCAGAATGAGCTTGCAATTAATTATGAAGAAAAAGAATAGAAGAAGCATCTGACTCGATCCATGGTTGCACCAGTACTTAATTTAATTACCTCCAAATCGGAATGTAAAGAGTGCGCATAAGCTCTACTGTAAGCTCAATTTGATCTTTCATAAGTTCATATATCCGTTCTCCTCCAGAAATAGGACCAAATCCTACCCGCGAAATCACTTGGCCGGTTAATCTACTAAAAGTCTGATATACATCAATCTCAATTGATCCATTTTTGCAGCTCTCTTCCCATTTGGTCAGATCCTCATCGTAACATGCATAAAATGCAGGCATCATATTCTACACAAAAATAATAATAATAATAAAAAACTCTTAGTCAAGAAAGTATACAGTACCTTATGGCCATTTTATCCGTAATATTTGTTGGAAACGGGGGCATTAAAAACATAAACTTTGGATAAGATTTGGAATAAATTCTGCTAAGAATTTTTTGCGGATCTCTAGATGAGCGCGTTTCTCTTCATAAGGAGATGAACATGGTATATTTACTTTCTCAAATCCGTTTCCGGGTGAATGAGAAATTAGCTCCAAAGTGTGGTGTTTTGATAAGCCTAAATGGGTATGCAAAATGTAGGAAGTGTTTGTCCCACATGAAAAAAAAATGTTGAAACCAATTGAAATTTAAATAAGCCAAACTTGGGCTTGGGCTTGGACTTAGGCTTGGGCTTGGGTCTAATTGTAAAGTCCAATTATTCTTTTTACTAAAAGGAATCTTAGATTAGGCCTTTAATTTTGGGCTGGGCTTATTTAAATGGGTGGTTGGTTTTTGAATTTAAATTAAAAGTTAGTTTTTTTTTTCCAAAGGGTTACATCTATTTCTAAAGGGTTGTATCTGTTTTTCAAAGAGTTGCATTTGTTTCTAAAGGGTTGCAACTCAAAACCAACAGACATAACTATTCATGTGAACCATTGCAACCTATTGGAATGGATGTGTCTAGTGGTGAATAGACACCATGTGAACCATTGTGTCTAGTGGTGAATAGACACCATGTGAACCATTGCAACCTATTGCAATGGTTGTGTCCAATGATGAAGAGACGCACCCAATCCGAAAAGGCATTTCTGTTTCTATAAATACCCACCTTTGGATCATTTGCAAGTTATTCATTTTCATTTTCTTCTATCTCCCTCTATAGACTGGAACTCAACCCAAGTGGGTTCAAACCATAGGTTAAGTGGTTCGAGCCATTTCGACCCTAATCCAATTTCATCAAGCCATATTAAGATTGGTCCGAACCATTTGGTTCGGATTACACCCAATTCAGTATTTATATAGTATATAGATGCATTTTTGAGTCAGAGAGAGTATTACACGGAGGAGGTTCGCCGTATCCACGAGTTTGTAGGACTGCTACTGGTGGATGTAGACCGTTGTATCCTGGGAGATAGACGCCACTGAGTCCGTTAGCATCATAGCGGGGCGACTCTGTCTTAAGGACATAGTATCCAATACTAGCCTCGGTCCAGGTTCATTCCTTGCATATTATTATTATTTTATTACTTTATTTTGCATATTTAATTAAATATAAAGTTGCATATTTAATTAATGATTTATTAGCATATTGTTAATTATCTCATGACATATTAGTATAAGGGTTGTTATATCTTAAAAGTCACATTAAGCATATATTTTACCAACAATATTTCCGTCCAATGTATGGTCATTTTATTTTTTATTTTTTAATTTCCAAAAATATCAATTTTATATGTATTAAAATAAATTGAGAATTTTTATAACTATGCATTGGGTGGATAACGACGGCTATGAATATGAGCTAATCATTTTATTAATAAAGATTATAAGAAGAATGGAAATGATGGACCTTCAACTTTTCTTGATGGAAAGAGGGATTCATAAGCTTTCTGTGTTTGGCCCATTCATGACCCTCCAAACTTCCAGTTCCACTAAGTAGCAACTTGGTCAGTTTATTGTTTACATGATGATTCTTCGGAAAGCTCTCATAGTTTGCCAAGATTTCCTTCATAATATTAGGCTCCATGATGTGGACCCTTGGCATCCGCCCAAGCCATGTGAAGGACTTCTTACCTGTGGAAAGTCATAGCCATGAAATTCAATAAATAAATTAATTATATCAAATTAAATACCATATATATATATATATATAACGAAAACAACACGTAGCTACCCCATAATGAATGTCAACTCAACTAAAATATCATATAAAAAATTAAAAATAAACATGTCCATGGCTAGGTAGCTAGCACAAAATGAATTTCTCCAATTAAATGTGTGGTTTAATTAGTATATGTACCTGCTAAGCATGATAATTAATGTGAAATTAATATGTATATATATATACCATAGGTGTCTATAGTTTTGACGACATGGGGCAAGAGCCGGCGGACGATATCGTCGGAGATGTTGATGGGCTTGGACATGGTTTCTTTGAGCAACGTGGAGCTCTCTCTCATGTCCCCAACCATTAACCTGTAAGGGTTTCCTCTGAAACCTTGCTGTCTGAGGTGATTTTCGATCCTTTTCGGCGTCAACCACGCCCTGTTCAGGAATCTCCATGCCCATAGAAGAAATACAATGGCACAAGTGGCCACTATGGACTTGTACATTAGCACCTCCATTGTCAATGCTAGCCAAGAGCTTCCAGTTACACAGAGAGACACAGAAAGAAAACAGAGACCTGTATGCATGGTGTTGGAGTGATCAGGTGCAATCATTTATAGGCGCTACTGGAATAATACTTCTAGCAGTGGACTGTGCTGTGCGGTGTTGGGGAGTGATTGTGCAATCATTATAGGCAATATTGCAATTAAAAATGATGTGTGGTGCTGGAGTGTGATAGGCATAATTGGAATAAAAAATATAAAAGAAACCAAAAAGATAGTCGATATGACTCATATTGCAGTCCGATTTGATATAGTGATTGTGCAGTGTTCGAGAGTGACTCTGCAATTCACTAATTCACTAATTGTATAATGTTGAATTAATGATGCACTAAATAAGTAGTAAATGCACTTGGTTAATGGAATGATGTGTGGTGTTGGAGAGTGATAGGCATAATTGGAATAAAAAATATAAAAGAAACCAAAAAGATAGTCGATATGACTCATATTGCAGTCCGATTTGATATAGTGACTGTGTAGTGTTCGAGAGTGACTGTGCAATTCACTAATTGTATAATGTTGAATTAATGACGCACAACATGTTGGAACATGGGATAAGCTCATTCTAGGATTGTGATAAGATGTTTAAAGTCATGATCTGTTATGGTTAGGCTTGAGAAATGAATCATTGAGATAAAGAAACAGAGCTTAATTGATGATCAGACCTTTAATGGTTGTGCCGAATTGGTGATTAATACACCATATCACATAGTAGTTCACTGATATATACTTATTTTTATTAATCCATTCCATCGACACCAAACATGGGGCTACAATAATTCAACGTCACAATAAACACGACACACTTGAAACTAGGTACTTGGACAAACAAGTCCGCAATCAGTTTCAAGCTATAAACATGATACACATTAATACGCCATAAATTTGCGTTGACATCAACAGTTGAGCTTGTGGAAGACGACTTGAGCGCCGTGTTGGGGCTGAAGAGTTAACATAGTGAAAGGACCATGAGCATAGGATGGAGGAAGTTAATGAGAAGCGTTGCAGAATCATTGTGAGGGCCATTTTCGCCTGTAACAGAGCAAAGTTTTGTCCAATTCAAATCCTTGGTCCCAGGCCAAATGGGAGGTAGAAGAATGGGCTCTTTGTTGCATTGGAAATTCCTTCTGCAAACCTCCCTGGATTGAACTCTTCCGCATCCTTGCCCCACATCTCCTGGTCGCAGTGAAGCAGCATCGATGGCATCATCAGCTGCACTCCGGCTGGTATGGTTAAGTCTCCTAATTTTGCCTCTTCATGTCACTTTAGTCACCTCAATTACTGGAGGGTACAATCTCAGAACCTCGTTCAGAATCATAGTTACCTGTCAATTAATACATGAGTAATGTTATTTAAACCGATTTGTCAAATCTATTTATCTATCATTTGATGTCGTGAATAAGCGCAAGAGTTGTTCCCACTCACTACATCAAATGAATAGAAACCATTCTGCTAGACAAATAGGTCTAACAAATCATTTTCTTTAATATATACATATAACCAATTTTGTCTTAGAATATTGATAATTAAGTAGTCCGATGTATTCGACTATTTTATGTTAAGTGAAGGATAACATCACCATAAGGTCATTAAATATGATATGACATCATCTCGTGACCACATAATTTTAGTCGGATGTGTCCGACTTTCGGACTCTGTTTCACACTCTATCATATGGAATCTTGAAACCTTCAACTTTAAAAAGTAAGAAAAGTCACTAGGTCTTAGAATTTGAAGTAAAAAAACACTCACAATTTTTAGGTTTTGAACCCTATTAAAGTCCAGTTTTTCCTTTCCGAAGAGCTGCAAAACTTTTTCTCTGGCTTGCTCTTGCCAGTCTTGGTGCCTACATAGTAGAACACATGTCCATGCGAGCAGACTGCGGGTGGTAATCTTGCCCGGCAAAGTAGAAGAGCTTGCACTCTGAGATGATCTCGTCAAGACACAATCCAGCATTCTTTTTGTTTCCTTGTCTTTCTATCTCTTTGAAATTGGATTCCAATAATGTGCCCCGTAAGTCATCACCACAAGGTTTTCCTTCCTTAATTGCCATCAAGCTGCTATTGATTATTGTCCTAAACCTGTGTCTTATTTCTTTGTCAATAGCCCTCATCGTCTGATTCCTTTTGGTAGGTAAAACATCACTACACAAACAAACAGTAGTTTCCAAACATCAACACGCCAAAAAAATAAATAAATACAAACAGTAGTTTCCAAACATTGACACACCCAATGAATAAATAAATAATAATAATAATAAATAAATCTGCAGATAAAGAAAAAGAAAAGACTACACAATAACCCCGGGACAGGGCTTACACAATGAAAATGTCGGTCATTTCAATATGATCTCTACTTACTTTAATTTCTTATTTGTTAGGTAAAGTTTGGATCTTCTGTCAAAATCGATTGATTTTTTCCCTATTAATTAGTTAATTTATTTTACAATTGTTCAAAACAATTTAGAATGATGATTGAAAAAGAATAGAAGAAGGATCTGACTCGATTCGTGGTTGCACCAGTACTTGATTTAATTACCTCCAAATTGGAATGTAAAGAGTGTGCATAACCTCTACTGTAAGCTCAATTAGATCTTTCAGAAGTTTGAATATCCATTCTCCTCCAGATATAGAACCAAATGCTACCCGCGAAATCACTTGGCTGGTTAATCTATCAAAAGTCAGATATACATCAATCTCAATTGATCCATTTTTGTAGCTGTCTTCCCATTTGGTCAGATGCTCATTGTAACATGCATAAAATGCAGGCAGCATATTCTACACAAAAAAATAAAATAAAATAATAATAAAAAACTATCAGTCAAGAAAGTATACAGTACCCTAAGGGCATTTTAGTCATAATATTTCCGCCCAATGTACAGCCATGTTTTTTTTTTTTTTTTGAAAAGTACCTAATTCTCGTGTATCAAAACAAATTGAGAGTTTTTATGACTGTGCATTGGGTGGATAATGACGGGCATGAATGTGAGCTAATCATCTTATTAATAAAGATTATAAGAAGAATGGAAATGGATGACCTTAACTTCTCTTGATGGAAAGAGGGAGCAATAAGCTTCCTGTGTTTGGCCCATTCATGACCCTCCAAGCTTCCAGTTCCAGAACTTGCTTAGTTTATTGTTTACATGATGATTCTTCTGAAAGCTGTGATAGTTTGCCATGATTTCCTTCACAAGATTAGGTTCCATGATATAGACCCTTGGAAAACGACTACATTATCTAGTGGAAGGAAGGAAGTGTTGATTAAAACGGTGCTAAGGGCGTTGCCTACATATATTATGTCTTCTTTCCGCCTTCCTCGTCTGTTGTGTTTAGAGTTAATGAAACATATTCATGCCTTCTGGTGGTACACTTTCAGTAAGGATCGTTCCATTCATTTGGTTCATTGCGATTTGTTATGTTGGAGCAAGAAATTGGGTTGGCTTGGTTTCCAGGATCTTGAGGCGTTCAATTTAGCGCTTCTGACCAAGCATGCTTGGAATCTTTAGGTCCGTCAGCATGAATTGGCTTTTGAGCTTCTTAAGGCCAAGTATCTTCTTACTACTTCCTTTTTGCATGCTCAGCTGGGGCATAATCCGTCTTGGGGTTGGCAGAGTATTTGGTTAACTCAGCCTCTTTTGCAACGGGGTTTGCGGTGGTTGGTAGGCAATGGTAAATCAATTCGTATTTGGCAGGACCATAGGGTACCTGATTTCCCAGATTTGCTGCCCCATCCCATGGTTGTGGTGCCATTTCGTGTTGTTGCGGATTTGTGCTATCCTCATACTTTGAGTCGGAAGATGGATGTGTTGCGTCAGTTATTTCCTTCATCGGTTGTTCATAAAATTCTACAGTAACATATTAGTCGTTGGGATAGACCGGATACTTTGATTTGGGTGCCTGAGCGGAATGGGTCTTTTTCTGTTCATTCGGCTTATGCTTTTACGTGATCCTTTTCTGCTCCTTGGACGGATCCTTCGGACAGTTTTATAAAGACCCAAACCTGTGGGTACGAATCGTTAACTGCGTCCTTACCCGAACCCAAAAATAACCGAGGGCAAAACGATCAACTAGGGTGTGTAAATTAAATTATATAACTCTAAATGAGTCTAAATAGGTCAACATAAGTCATAAGGGTCAATTTGAACCCATGACACAAAGTCCCGGACATAAGAATGGGGATTTTACATAATTGCTCCCTTCGTTTTTAAAAAATTCTGGAGCAGTTCATACTAAAAAGGTCATAACTCTCTCTATTATTTGAATTTTTGAATGAAATTAGTTTAATTGGAAAGCAAACTGAAAATACTTGAAATTTGACTCAAGAATGAACCCATTTGGATTTGAAACCAAAAAGTTATAGCTGTTCAAAGTTTGAATTAAAAAGAAGGAACAAGCAGCAAGGGAGCTGGCTCCCATTTTCGATGGAGCCGCCTCTTTTCTGCGAAAGGAGCATGCTCCACTCCTAAAGGAGCAGGCTCCACTCCAAGATTTTGACGAATTTTAGCTACTGGACCAAAAAGAGTCGACTCCCAAAGTGGGAGAGCCGGCTCTTCACCTGGGAGGCCTGCAATCTGCTACCCCAAATGCATTTCTAAGCTGTAAATTCAATCCTCTCGACCCAATATACATGAATGGCAAAAATAAACAATTTGATAAACTAATTCAAGGAGTTCTACAATATGGCGATGCAAAGAAATTTTGTTCACATCATACATTCATCATCATTCTTCCCATACAACTAAGAAATAATACATGGTCATTACACTTAGCTCAATTTACATCAAAATGGCATCAAGGTCCATAGTTATATTACAAGGCCATGCTAAGCAACTTTATTACATTTTAAGGTGGTGCTTTACAAACGAATGACTCATGTGATACCCCATAATTTCGGAACACGGGTTGATCAAATCCGCGCACAAAACCGAGGGATATCAAAACAATTAAAGTATTTAAACAAGTACAGAATACAAAGATGAATAATAAAGAATAAACAAACCTCTGAAGAAAACTAATAAATAAATAATTCTCTAACAATTATAACTCGGGAATTCCATAACTCAAGGACCCTTTAAAACATTATCCAATAATCCAATCAACTATAAAAATAAGTTTATCATCCTACTTTGAAATAAACTAAAAGAACGGATAAGTCCTTTAACTGCGGATCCTCAACCTTGAGACTTGAATTTCTAATAACCTAAAAGATAAAAATAAGTGAGTCAAACCCACGAGCAAGTTCTCTCTACTAGGCCTCTGAAAATCAATAAGCAGATCATTTCTGATCAAAACCAAACCTAATAAAGTTTTTATCTTTAATAAATAATGATACACATATATATAAATAATTATATATAAATAAAACAGTCACATCTATTACTATGTTCATTAATTCCAAAACCATTATCAATGATTAAATAATAATCATACCTAGACCAATTCACCATTTCTTTTAAAGAAAAGTTCCTTAATCTCAATCCCATCCTAGACAATTAATTAATCATTTAAACAATAAATTATATTTAAAGGAATATTCCATTTAATCCAATACCAAATAATAATTTTAATTATTTATATCACACAGCCAATATATAGGCTTTGACAAATCATCTATGTCTCCACCAATATTATTTTATTAATATATATAAAATAATACACTAACTTGTAAGTATTAGATTATTCAAATTTAAGAACATCTAATCTTAATCCAATAACAATAGATGCAATTTAAACATCTAATACGCATAGCCAATAACTTATACTTTGACAAATCAATCATGCCATTATAAATATATTTATTTATATATTGGCAACTCAACCATGCCTCCTCAAGTATATATATTTATATTTTTAATTAGCAACTCATCTATACTTCCTATGTATGTGTTTTATTCATACAAATATTTAGGCCATATATTTAAGCCTTTGACAACTCATCCATGCCTACAATTCAACCATGTATTAACTTTAAACTTAATGATGAACTAAATTATACATAGACATCTCATGCATTTCATAAGCATAACATTACTTTAATAACTAGCCTATCTAGATATACCAAATAAGAATAATTAATATTAATCATCTTAAATGATATATATATACATATACATATATTATTTAATATATAAATATGTATAATATCATCCATAATAATATTTAATTAATATCATCCATAATAATATTTAATTATTTAAATCATATATATCAATATATATATATATATATATATATATATATATATATATATATATACACACACACACACACACACATCCCTCTATACTTATCCTAAACAATTAAACCATATATACACACATATAAATAATTACGACACCATCTCACTAGAAAGTAAATATTTCCTAGTATGATGGGAATCTAATAATGAAATTAGTACTATTGGAAAGACGACGAAAAATCCTTAAATTTGAGCTCAAGAATGACCCAATTTCGATTTAAAATGACTGAGTTATGACTGTTTCAATTTCATGTCACAAAACAGGCAAACAGGGATTAGCACGCGCGCCCACGCGCTTTCCAAGCACTTGCACGCATCGGATTCAAGTCTCCATGTGTACTGGCACGTTCTAATTGGCTGGAGTCTTTCAGCTGCTGTGAGCTCGCCCACACCAGATTATTTCTATGTTGACTAGACCACATCTACAGTCCAGATGTATATGCGTACCCTTTTCCATATGCCGCAATGCACCGAATCATTCTACTTATATTAAATTAATCCAGTGGCCTAGATTAGCATGTGTAACATCTTATCATGTGCCGCAATGCACCGGATTAATCCACTTAAGATTAAATAACCTAATGATCCAGATCACCACCATTCCATGTGCCGCAATGCACCATATCAATCCACATAAGTTCAACTAATCTAATGGCCCTGATTGGCGGGTGCATCACCTTCCCATGCACACGCCCACACTGAATCACTTCCCTATTTGCACAGTATATTTTGCATAAATATATAATAAAACAATTCAAAACAGATAATCATAAAATATAAAATAATCCCACAAAAATTCTAGAAAATTTACAAAACCCTAATTAACCCACTTGGGTCATAGATTATGCATATCAGTTGATTTTAAATAAATACAACATTTACATCTAACAAATTAAAATCCAAAGTTTTTAAAAATATATATAAAATAATTCATTCCTTTAATTAATTCAATTTAACCATGATTTAATTAATAAATTTAATTAAAGCCTTGATACTTAAGGTGAAGTCCTTATGGGTTCTAAGAGGAAAGTCAGAGAAGAACCCACCTGAAGGTTTCGAAACAAAACCAACGTCTCAAGCCTCGATTGTCTCTTCTAATTCCGGTGTCCTCTTTCTCCGATCCGACCTCGTCTTTGTCAACATTCTCTTCTTCTTCTCTCTCTGTCTCTCTTATTTTTCTAACGTGTAAACTTTTTAATCCTAAACCTTAAGTGTATATTTATACACATTAAAATTCAAATCCTATTCCTAGTAGGACTACCAAATAAAAGAAATAATAATTATTAAATAATATATATACACATATATTACATAATATATATATTTGTATATTTCCTTCCATGCTAATTCTTAACTAATTAAATTATATACATATATCAATAAATAAATATATAAATATATATATATATATATATTTCCTTCCATAATAATTATTAGTTAATTATATTTATATACATATAATTATATATAGATATACAATTATGCAAAGATAAATATTTAAATATTGGTGCGATCGAGCGTGTGTACAAAATAATGCACAACACTTTAGGTTTAGAAATAATGTCAAGTGGGCACCATATTTTAAAATTTATAAAACCACTAAACACTTATACTATGGAGTATGAAGTGAGCAGGGATCGTCCCAAGAGATCTAAACAATTATAGGTTTTCCAGAATTGAATTCTACTTTAGTGCTTATGTGATTGCTAAAAAGGTTTGGTTTTGTGATTAGAGTAATTTTAAACTTAATAATGCAAATAAAGAGTAGAGTATAAAAGATTGGAAAGAGACTTAGGGTGTATGATTCATCACTAAGCACATTCCCTAACTCATTAACTTTTAACTAATTGGGGAATAAAAATGTGTAATCTAGAATGTGGCTAATAATTGCAATAAAAAGTATAAACCATCAATTTCAAGCATGAATCAACTAACTAATGACAATTAAACTAAGTGTAGTGTAATTCACCAATGCAAAGCATGATTCATCAATTTAAGTTACAATTTCAACACACATTAATCTAGAGGGTAATGCAATTGTGACAATAAGTATGGATTTCAAGCACTAGTATAGATTGTCTACTTACCTAGGAATTAAATTGCAATTAAATTAATTAACTTTAAATTAAACTAACTAAGCTTGAAATTAAACTATTTAGACAAGACATTAACCTAATTTTGTAGTACAACCCATCTAATAAAAGCAATTTCCATCAAATCAAAACACAATTACATCTAATTAATACAATGTATAGCCATCACAAGATTCAAGTCACAAAGAAATCAAGTGTAGAAATTGATTATCATTCAAAAACATAAAAGATAATATGAAATTGACATAGACAATCAAATGAAAGAATTAATATATATATATATATATATATATATATATATATATATATATATATATATATCAAGGCTATAACATAAATTACACAAATTAATCCCCAAAAGTCAAGAGTTAAGAATTAGGTTACATGCTTAGGGTTTATCCAACCCTAAGTTGAAGAATCAGCCACTCATGGTTGATGGATACAAGATGTCAACAAGCCCCATCCTTTGATTCATCTGGCTCCTCTTCTTCTTCTCTAAGCTTTTCTCAAAAACCCTAGCTTTTTCCTCTTCGTGTTTTCTAGAGAGAATAAAATATCGATATCGAATACTAAAACTTAAATAATCCTCATAATATTCACCTAAATAAAATAAATACTAACCCTAATCTAATGGCTCGCTAGGCCTTAAGTAACAACCCTATTATAGCCTAATAGTTCACAAAACAAGCCCAAACAATAAAAAAAATCTGTAATGTTGCCAAGTCCTGGGGGATCGATCCCCCCAGAGTTGGAAATTTCCTTTAAGCTTTATTTAGCTCCATTTTGGCTCCGGGCTAATTGGTTTGCTTCTTCATCTTTGGGAACATCATCAAAGGCTCGAGATTGACCGCTTTCGAAGAATAAACACACTATACGAGCAATGGGCTATGACATCTTTTTGTCATTTTCTAATATTTTTCTGAATATCTTTGCTTGACTCCAAAAAGGCTTTAATGACCGTTCTTAGCTCATTTTAACTTTATTGCCCTGAAATACACATAAACATAAATTAGGACTAAAACATGAAATTAAGATAGATGCAAAGACTGAAATACCCTAACTTAGGTGCTGAAATGTGTAACATTTAAGCACTTATCAAATATCTTTATAACCATGGGCCTTATTAATTAACCCAACAAGGCTTCCTTCAAGCCTGATATCACATTTGCTCCCACTCCTCTTAAGCCCAATTCAATTAAAATTAACAATTAAAATAATTAAATTAAAGCTAATAATTACAAATAATTAACAAATAATTCACACAAGCATAAATACACACAAAAAAGTTGCAAAACACACTTCAAGTCCCCTTCATGCTTGTGGAGGAATGTCATCCACCACCTCCTTCTCGTGACCTGAAAAATATTGATAATAAATGAGTGAGCAAATTGCTCAGTAGGAGGTGCCTGAGGCACACCTCTTGAGACCCCGTGAATCCACACGATGAATAGGTAATAAGTTAGCGGGATCATGCTATGCCGGGAAAAAATATAACGACAATACCATATCATTAATCCAATACCACAAATGAATATGCCGTGCAATGAGATGCCATGCCATGCAATGTCACTCTCCATATTTCTAAAACCATTTCCATCATCGTTTCTAAAACCGTTAATAAAATTCGTCCCATGGCAACTCCATGGCGGCACAAGAGGAGGATTGGCTAATGTTGATCCATGTTTACCATGATTGATCAAAAGGTTTTGCACTTTCAATGTCAAGAGTGTTCTCCGGTTCAGTGGGCTGCCCAGGGAAACTATTAGTTCATCACTCATGGTTTTGTTCCTCACAATTACAGGGGTATTCTAGTCTATATAGGTGTGTAACCTTATTACACTTGATGGGAATAGTACATTACATTACAGGACATACTTTCATAGTTACATATATATATATATACAAGCTGCAGAAAAGTTTTCTTATGTATTCATTGAAGGGTATTTCAGTAATTCTATTAATTATCTCGATGGTATTTTGGTCAATCTATATTGCTGAGACTAGGTGTGACACTCTACAGATGGTACATTGTATAAACAGTCCACATTTGGTTGATAATGCTCAGCATTTAATTGGTGTACAACATGTGACAGCAAAGGGGGTATTTGAGGTAGCTTATATACAAAAGAGGTATGAACAGCTGAATGCCACGTGGCTATGTGGTCCTACATAGATAAATGTGTTTGTACATTCATTGGCTGTTGTGTGAAGGTCTTATCCACATTAGGGTTTTCATTGAAGGCTATAAAGAGGCTATTATAGCCTTATTGAAAAGTGACCTCTCCTAAAAAAAGCAAAAAGAGCTGAAAATGTGCTAAAAATGAAGAGCACTCGAGAGACCAAGATGAAACCATTTTACTAAGTTCTTAATCTGCAAAGAGAGCTAAGTTTTACTTAAAAATTGCACTAACCTGAGTATACAATCTGAAGATGAAAAGCAAGGCTTTTTGCTCCTATTTTTCTGATGCAAAGAAAGGTTAAGGAGGTCCAAAGCTGCTGTGGTCACTTCTAGAGTTGTTTCAAGGCTTGAGCAAATGTATGTTGGTATTTTACAACTGTTGAAGGCTGAAGATGTCTGGGACTACAAATTGAGGCTAGTATTGAATTTTACATCTCAAACCTCTATCCTAGCTTGATTTTCTGGTTTTTGCTTCTATAACTGAACCTAACTTGGTTAAATCATGCTATACATCACTTGTCTAACATCTGAGCATGATTGTGTTGATTATTAGAAGCTGTTGAAGTTAATTATTTAGCAGAAAATTAGCTTGCACTTGTTTTAGACTTGTAAACCTCACCAAATAGGGTTTTAAGCTTTAAAGGGCCTGCTATGAATGCAATACTTGTGTGTATTTGCTAGTTTCTTCATGTGAGCATATCTAAATTGATATTATATGAATGGGGGAATCAAAAACCTAGCTATGCTACTGCATAATTACATTTTAGTCTTTATAAATAGTGCTACTGTTGAATTTACCAGTGAAGCTTATTTTGGACTGTGATTTGTTATTTCATTGCTGTAAAATGGAAAGTGGTAATTGGGCATGTTATATATGTTAATTGAAATTTATGACAACTGAGAACAAGGAGGTCTAGCCACGAATTGACCATTTTAGCCTTAAAACAGAAAGCTTCAGGTGTAGCTAAATACACCTGCTGTGAGCTATGTTTTGCTACTTTGTTAGCTACTGTGTTTATCCTCTATTGATATATCTTGTCTTAATTGTATACCAAGTGTAATATATCTTTTTCATGCTAGGGAAGCTTTTGTTTGAAGTGATTTTGAATTATCCTAAGGCATTGTGTGGTAAAGCTAAAAACCTGATTTGTAACTCTGAAATAGCTGCTGTGAGTATCTACATTGCTGTACCCTACTGTGCTTAATGTGTTTGATATGTGAGAAAGTGTATTTGGAATATTGAAGACTAGGGGAGTAATGGTTGACCAGTTCTTGAAGATGAATTACAAAGTTACTCTTGTGAGCTTAAAAGTTAGGGTTTGTTGACATTGAGGCTGCTTGTGAGTGTTTATTGATATAACTTGCTGTCTAAATTGTTCTCTACAATCAAGCAAGTTTATTTTGATGATACAAGGCTGTGGGAACCAAGTGTAAGCCTGAAATGAAGCTACATTGTAGAGTTGCCCTTTGAAACCTAAAGTTAGGGTTTTGGGAACAACAAGGTTGTTGTGTGGTATCTTTATTATACCTTGCTAGTTTCATTACTCTTAAGCAAGTGTATCTTAGCTATTGAGAGCTGTGGAAGGCGATTGCAGGTCATTCTTGAAGCTGCATTGTGAAGTTACCTTTATACCTTTGTCTTTGCGGTTTTTGCCTTGTGGGAGCTGTTTTTGTTCTACCTTGCTTATCTACTTGTGCTATCCATATAAGCAAGTGTATTTGACTAATTCAAGGCTGTGGGAACCTAGTTTGATCATCAAGTGAAACTGCATTGTGATTTGACTGATCTACCCCTCTTGTTATAGTGAAGTAGAAGCTAGGGTTTCTTGTGCTGTGTGGTACTTAAGGCTATGTATTCATTCTTATCTTATGTTTTAGCTTGAGTATATTGTATTTGGTGTGTTGACACCTTCTTTCATTGTTGATTAGCTATTGAGAGCTTCAGTGTCCAAGCAAAGGGGCTATTAATTAGCCCAGCCCAGATGGTTAAATAAACAGATAATTATTCCTAATAAAATATATTTGGAATAATTATTTTTAAGGATAATTATCATAATATAATCGGCCTGGCCCAGTTATAATTTTATCCTTATCAGGAGATGACACGTGTCATCATCCTATCAACCCAAGAAGCCTATAAATAGAGGCCTGGAGAAAGAAGGAAAGGACACAAATTCAGAGTCTAAAAATCCAGAGACTCAGAAATCTAGAAGGTCCAGAAATTGAGAGAATAAAAAATCCAGAGGGCAAACCTAAAGGCGAAGAACACCAAGCACATCCAAAGTTGTGCCATTCTTCACCAAATTCAACAAATCCTCTTTGAAGATGAAGACCAACAAGCACATCAAATCGTGCCATTCTTCATCCAAATTCCACGGTGATCAACAAAAAGTACATCAAATCGTGCTGTTCTTTATCCAAATTCCACGGCGATTCAAGATCAAGCTCGTGCAGCCCGTGGATCCAACCAACCAAAAAGGAGATCGAATCAGCGGACATTATTCTTTGTAAAGATTATTATAGTGGATTGTACTCCATCTTTATAAATTAATAAAAATCTATTTGTTCCATATTTTGTTTCTTATTTGTAAATTACAAAATTTATGTGTACAAATTTCTGACATACCCGGTGGGACATCCTCTGCCTCTCATCTCTTTCTCCTACATCAAATCATTAACAAATTCATCGTCAGATTCTATGACTTCCAATAAGATTCAGACAAAGAGCAAGAATACCACCAAAGAAATCACGATCATGACGGACAACATCAATACCATCACAAAAAGTGGCAAGAAGGTTGTAACTTTGTCAAGTGGTACAAACACCTTTGCAAGTTCAATGATGTAGAGCATGGCCAAATCATCCGTTCCTGCCAAAAGACAGCACGATCCGATGAGAGTCAATTCTGTCAAATCTGTTAAAGTAACAACTCAAACTAATACCACCTTCACCTTGCTGGGGGCAAGGAGGAAGGTTTCTACAACCTCAAAGGTTGCTCCAGTCACAAGTTTAAGTTCCACCTTGCTTGGGGCAAGGAGGAAGGTTCCTATAACCTCAAAGGTTGCTTCAGTCATAAGTTCAAGTTCAAGTTCAAGGTTGGACCACCCATAGCCAAAGATTTTTTCTGACTCCATCACTATGCCAGTCATGATGACAAGTACTACCTCGTATGAAGAGTAATTGACGACTATGGCCCGTGCAATTGAAAGATTACAACACTCTCTCAAGGAGCAAGATCTGAAAATTGTCTCGCTGACAAAAAAGTTAAAATTGCGTGACGAGAATGCTGAGTGAAGCAAAGGCCGAATTTCTCTTTCTAATTCCATGCGAGAGAACACTCCAATTGATGATCAAAATGACGTGTCCGCCAATCCAACAATTGATGCTACCTCCGTCACCTCACTTTTCTGTCCAATAACTTTAGGACATAATTGTGAATTACATAAGAGAACAATACAGTGGCGTTCCTCAAAGTGATCGCATGTACTCAAAGCCTTACATAGAAAAAATTGACATATTAAAAATGCCGGTTGGGTATCAGCCTCCAAAGCTTCAACAATTTGACGAAAAAGGTAATCCCAAGCAACATGTCGCACACTTGGTAGAAACTTGCAGCAATGCTGGTACAAACGGAGATCTCCTTGTCAAGCAATTCGTTCATTTCTTAAAAGGGAATGCATTTGATTGGTACACAGACCTCAAAGCTAGAGGTATTGATAGTTGGAAGCAAATGGAACGAGAATTTCTCAACCGTTTCTACAACACTTGTCGTACTGTAAGTATGCTAGAGCTTACAAACACAAAACAGATGAAGGGTGAACCCGTAGTTAACTACATCAATCATTGGCGAGCTCTAAGTCTTGACTGTAAGGATCGTTTGTCTAAAATTTCTGCAGTTGAAGCATGTATGCAAGGCATGCGTTGGGAGCTTTTTTACATTCTGTAAGGGATTAAGCCTCGCACATTTAAAGAGCTTGTTACTCGAGCCCACGGCATGGAGCTTAGCATGGAAAATCATGATGCTAGAGAAGATGTTCCTGATATATCCGACAACCTTTAAGAAGATGAGAGAAGTGAATCTGAAGAAGAAGACAATATACTTCCTAACTCGGATGACGAAATAGCTTCATTTTTCATTATAAGCATCATCTCGAAAGACTTGCATCAAAAAACGCACCATGCTACAACAATGACTTCAACCGAAAGTGCAAAATCACAGGGGGCATTAAGTCAAGGAAACCAAGAAGAAAATCCTCAAAGTGACGACGAGATAGTCCATGCCCTCCAGTATAAGCTTGGATTGTCGTCTGATTCTTGCAAAGTTGAAGAAAATTATTAATGTTAAAGTGCTCCCAGATACGAGCCTAAACTATTGATGACACTCCTTGACACGAGTTTAAACTGTCTACCTGAAAAAAAAAGATGACACTCCTTGACACGAGTTTAAGCTGTCTACCTAAAAAAAAAAAAAAATGACACTCATTGACACGAGTTTAAACTGTATACTTGAAAAAAAAATCAAGAACTCCTTGATACGAGTTTAAACTATCTCTCGAAAAAAAAATGACACTCCTTGACAAGTTTAAACTGTCTACCTAAAAAAAAATCAAGAACTTCTTGATCCGAGTTTAAACTGTCTCCCAAAAAAAAAAAAAAAATTGACACTCCTTGACACGAGTTTAAACTATCTAACTGAAAAAAAAAAAAATGACACTCATTGACACGAGTTTAAACTATCTATTTGGACCAAAAAAAAAAAAAAAAAAAAAAAATCAAGAACTCTTTGATATGAGTATAAGCTGTCTGGAACAAGAAAAAAATTAAACTATGTGATGACTTGAACCTGTTCAGGGTACGTAGGCATCTTGGAGGCTTGTTACAAGTTCAGTCCACCATTAAAAAAAAAAAAAACTCCTCAAAGTCGCAAAATGGCAAAGTCACTCATCATGCGATATCAAAAAGTGCTCGTCGCACCTGTCAACTTGGCACGCCACCAAAGTATAGCTGCAAGGAAGAAATTTGGCTTGCCGCCAAACTGTAACTGCAAAGAAGAATTTTGGTTTGTTATCATAGTTGTAGCTACAAAAGAAATTTTGATCCGGCAAAGTGTAGTTGTGAAGAAATAAATTGGTTCTTCGCTAGACTGTAGCTGCCTAGAAAATTTCTGCTCATTGCCGAGGTATTGCTAAAAGAGAAATTTTGATTCATCACTGAAGTGTCGTTGAAAGAAAAAAACTCTGCTCACCGCCGAGGTGTTGCTGAAAGAAAATTTTGGCTTTCCGTTGAGGTATTGCTAAAAAATATTTGCTCACTCCGATGTATTGTTGAAAGAGAAATTTGGCTTTCCGTTAAGGTGTCGTTGAGGAAAAAAATAATTCTACTCGTCGCCGAGGTATTGCTGAAAGAGAAATTTGGCTTTCCGTTGAGGTGTCGTTGAAGAAAAATTCTGCTTACTGCCGAGGTATTGCTGAAAAAGATCTTTGGCTTTCTACTGAAGTGTCGAAGAAAAAATTTTGCTCGCCGATAGAACCATGAAGAATATTACTGGCTGGGTACCAACATTCAAGGAATGCTATGAATACATCTCCATAATGATCATATGAAGACAGCTAGCCGATAGAACCATGAAGAATATTAGTGGCTAGGCACCAACAGTAGAGGAATGCTTTGAATACATCTCCATGGTGCTCATATGAAGATAGCTCGCCAATAGAACCATGAAGAATATTAGTGGCTGGGTACCAACATTCAATGAATGCTTTGAATACATCTTCATAGCGATCATATGAAAACAGGGAAGCAAATAGAGCACCATATAGTTGTTGTTTTGATAGAAAGTCGTGGAAACGCGCCAAGACATCTTCTAACCACTCCCAATATAGTTCGGTGTGTGGCAATTCAGTAGAAAGTATACAGGGAATACTCCATTATACTTCCTTCACCTGAACATTGAGTCCCAAGAGTGAAAATTGGTTTTCCTCAACAACTCTCTCATGAAGTGAAGAATTTAATATCAAGGCTTCCGAGACAATGGATTCTTCATTAATCTGATCAAGACCAAAGTTGGTGACGTCGCTTGTAGCTTTTGCGTGTCCAATGAGAAGAACAATGTTCATTGTCGGGATCAGGCATTTGAATGCAAGTCCAATGAGAAGAACAATGTTTATTGTCAGGATCAGGCATATAAATGACATTGCAACCGAGAAGTGAGTTGGATATGCTTAATGTGGTTCCTTGGCTTCTTCGACTATTTTCGCTCTCTAAGATAGTCATCTTTTGCTTCATAAAACACTTGAATATCACCATGATAGAACAACAAACAAATTTGAAGCTCGATTGGTGTTGTTTAGAAGAATGATTTCAATTTCTGCTACGACTGGCAAAATCAAGTTATTATACCCAATCAAGCCCTTTAAAAAAAAAAAAAAAAAAAAAAAAAAATAGAAGAAAAAAAAGAGGAAAAAAAAAAAAGAGGAAGGAAAAAAAAATCATGTAAAAAAAAGGAAAAAAAAAAAGTCGTGAAAAAAAAGGAAAAAAAGGAAAGAAAAAAAAAAAAGGAAAAAATTGCGTGAAAAAAAAGAAAGAAAAAGGAAAGGAAAAAAAAAGAGAGAAGAAAAATATTTTGCGTGAAAAAAAAAGAGAAAAAGGGAAAAAAAAATAAAAAGGAGAAGGAAAAAAAAAAAGAAAAAAAAAATTTACGTGAAAAAAAAGAGGAAAAAAATTGCATGAAAAAAAGAGAGAAAAAGGAAATAAAAAAAAAAGAGAGAAGAAAAAAAAAGAGGAAAAAAACAAAAAGAGAGAAAAATTGCGTGAAAAAGAAAAGAGAAAAAGGAAAATAAAAATAAAAAGAAAAAGAAAAAGAAAGAAAGAAAAAAATATCATACCGATTATTCAAGCAGAGACCGCAATCTAACAAGTCTTCAGAGACTTTAGAATTGATGGCAAAACCTATAACATTGGTGGTATATATAGGCAACAAAATATCTCATGTTTGTACTAGAATTTTTATAATTCAGTTCAAATAGGAAAGTAAAATTCCAATCCAAAGTTGGATAGAAAAGCAAAAGAGGAAATCTTACACTCCAAAGTTGGATAGGAAAGGGAACAAAAAAAAAAAAAAAAAAAAAAAAAAAAAAGGAAAGTTGGATACTTCAAGTCCCATTTGAAAAAGGAAACAAGTCCTGTCAAACTTGGAACTCGAAGTGGGGGCAATTTGTAGACACTAAAATTTTAGTGGGCTTTGGTTTTAACAAATTGACCGATTAAATATGGGCCTAATGTTTAATTAAATTATTTAATTGGCCTAAGCTTGGTCCACTTAAATTATTTAATTAGCCCAGCCTAGATGGTTAAATAAACAGAGAATTAATTCTAATAAAATATATTTGGAATAATTATTTTTAAGAATAATTATCATAATATAACCGGCCCGTTCCAATTATAATTTTATCCTTATCAGGAGATGACACGTGTCATCATCCTATCAACCCAAGAAGCCCATAAATAGAGGCTTGGAGGAAGAAGGAAGAGATACAAATTCAGAGTCCAAAAATCCAAAGACTCAGAAATCCAGAAGGTCCAGAAATTAAGAGAATCAGAAATCCAGAGGGCAAACCTGAAGGCGAAGACACAAAGCACATCCAAAGTCGTGCCGATCTTCACCAAATTCAACAAATCCTCTCTGAAGACGAAGAACAACAAGCACATCAAATCGTGCCGTTCTTCATCCAAATTCCACGGTGATCAACAAAAAGCACATCAAATCATGCCATTCTTCATCCAAATTCCACGATAATTCAAGATCAAGCTCGTGCAGCCCTTGGATCCAACCAACCAAAAAGGAGATCGAATCAGAGGACCTTATTCTTTGTAAAGATTATTATAGAGGATTGTACTCCATCTTTATAAATTAATAAAAATCTATTTGCTCCCTATTTTGTTTCTGATTTGCAGATTACAAAATTTGTGTGTACAAAACCCATAAGCGTTATCGACACACAAAAATAAAAATAAATAAAAATAACAGAAAGCCATTGAAAAAAACATCACAATTTTGTTTAAAAGATTTGGGACTACCAGGGATGTGGTTGCATATTAGTATTTCTCAAAATATGAAATGTTTATTTTGACATTTGAGCAAAATATTAGGAGGGTTTTATTATTATTTTTTTAAAAATTTTTTTACAAGTAACTTCACAATATTTTTGAAGAGACTTGAGTCACTTGATTACTTTAATCGTTTATTTATATCACTAACTAACATGCTTTATATAGTGATCTTTTTTTTTTTAATTTTTTTTTATTGTTAAGAAATATATTCACACCCCAACCTTTGTTACTTAATATATTACACACCATATTTTTACGCAGCATGTCATATAAAAGACACATTGCATGTTGACAATATGTCATATACTAATTAAATTTAATGGACCAAACTAACATTTTCGTCTCTTTTATACAAATAGATATAATTTATAAAGCAAAAAAATAAAAATAAAAAAATAAAAAAAAGTTGGAAGCAAAAAAAAAAATTAAAAAAATATAATTTATATAAAATAATACTGTAGACACTAAAATTTTAGTGGGCTTTAGTTTTGACAAATAGACTTATTAAATATGGGCCTAATGTTTAATTAAGTTATTTAATTGGCCCACTTGGTCCACTTAAATTATTTAATTAGCCCAGCCCAGATGGTTAAATAAAAAAAGATAATTATTCCTAATAAAATATATTTGGAATAATTATTTTTAATGACAATTATCATAATATAACCGGCCCAAGCCAGTTATTATTTTATCCTTATCAGGAGATGACACGTGTCATCATCCTATTAATCCAAGAAACCTATAAAAACAAGCCTGAAGGAAGAAAGAAGGGAGACAAAAATTCAGAGTCCAGAAATCCAGAGACTCAGAAATTTAGACACAAATTCAGAAATCCAGAAGGTCAAGAAATTCGAACACAAATTCAGAATTCAGAAGTCCAGAAATCCAGAGACTCAAATTCAGAATTCCAAAAGGTCAAGAAATTCAGACACAAATTCAGAATTCAGAAGTCCAGAAATCTAGAGACTCAGAAATTCAGACACAAATTCAGGAATCCAGAAGGTCAAGAAATTCAGAATTCAGAATACAGAAACTCTGCCCAAAAGCGAAGAACACCAAGTACATCAAATCGTGTCGTTCTTTATCAAATTTCACTGTAATCAACAATAAGCATATCAAATTGTGCCGTTTTTCATCCAAATTCCACGGTGATTCAAGATTAAGCTTGTGCAGCCCTTGAATCCAACCAACAAAGGAGATCGAATAAGAGGACCTTATTTTGTGTAAAGAATATTATTACAGAGGATTGTACTTCAAATTTTCCCAAATTAATAAAATATTTTATTTGCCTATATTTTGTTTCTTATTATTCAGATTACAAAATTTGTGATACAAATTTTTGGCATGACCGGTTGGACCTCCTCTGCCTCTTATCTCTTTCTCCTACATCAAATCCTTAACAAATTCATCGTTATATTCTATGACTTCCAGTAAGATTCAGATAAAGAACAAGAATACCACCAAAGACATCGCGGTCATAACAAACAACGTCAATACCATCACAAAAGGTGGCAAGAAGGTTGTAACTTTGTCAAGTAGTACAAACACCTCTGTAAGTTCAATAATGTGGAGCATGGTCAAATCACCCGTTCCTACCAAAAGACAGCACGATGCGATAAGAGTTAATTCTACCAAATCTGTCAAAGTAAGAACTCAAACTCATACCACCTTCACCTCGCTGGGGGAAATGAGGAAGGTTTTTACAACCTCAAAGGTTGTTCCAATCACAAGTTCAAGTTCCACCTTGCTGGGGGCAAGGAGGAAGGTTCTTACAACCTCAAAGGTTGCTTCAGTCACAAGTTCAAGTTCAAGGCTGGTCCACCCAAAGCCAAAGATTTTTTCTGACTCTGTCACTATGCCAGTTATGGTGACGAGTACTACCTCATACGAAGAGCAATTGACGACTATGGTCCGTGTAATTGAAAGATTATAATACTCTCTCAAGGAGTAAGATCTGAAAATTGCCTCGCTGACAGAAAAGTTAAAATTGCGTGACGACAATGCTGAGTTAAGTAAAGGCCGAATTTCTCATTCTAATTCCATGCGAGAGAACACTCCAATTGATGATCAAAATGACGTGTCCGCCAATCCAACAATTGATGCTGCCTCCGTCACCTCACTTTCTGTCCAACAACTTTAAGATATAATAATGAATTGCATAAAAGAACAATATAGTGGCATTCCTTAAAGTGATCACATGTACTCAAAGCCTTACACAGAAAGAATTGACATCTTAAATATGCCGGTTGGGTATCAACCTCCAAAGCTTCAACAATTTGACGGAAAAGGCAATCCCAAGCAACATGTCGCACACTTTGTAGAAACTTGCGGCAATGCTGGTACAAACGAAAATCTCCTTATCAAGCAATTCATTCGTTCCTTGAAAGGGAATGCATTTGATTGGTACACAGACCTTAAAGCTAAAGGTATTTTACAGTTGGAAGTAGATAAAACAATAATTTCTCAACCGTTTCTATATCACTTGTCATACTGTAAGTATGCTGGAGCTTACAAACACAAAATGTGATACCCCTCAGATCAGAGACACGGGTTGATCAGGCCCAGGCCCAAACCCGAGGGAATATTAAACAATTAATATTTTATAGCGAACACAGATTACAAAAATGATATAAGAATAAATATTAAAAGCTGAAAAGAATACTAATGTAAAATCCTCAAACTGATAAAACTTAATAAAATCCAACTGCCAAAACCTCCATGATTACAACCCGGGAATCCATCTCTAGTGGACCCCTAATAATAATCCAAACTGAAAACTAAAATAACTAAAGCAAGATCCAAAGTAAATAAAGAAGCAGTCCTACATAGTCGGTGGAATGGAAGTCTGTATCTGCTCTGCACGACCAACATGACCAAGCTCTAACCCTGGAACTGGAGAGCACCTAAAAAATAAAAGAGTGGGTCAGGCCCACATGCAAGTCCTAATCTAACTACAATCCATACAGTGCCCGATGCGCAGATACACCCTAGATACCCTCAACATATCTATATAGTCCATAAATATACATATATATCCACACTAAGGACATTCACTGGACTACAGTAGGGGTCTCAACCTAAATAGAAGGCATCACGCGAAAACGCACCCAAAGGTGGGCATGAGTACTTAGACCTAACAGGGTACACCTACCTACTATATCCAGCTACGCATCCACTGCATATACGCACCCTAACCAACGACTCTGAGACTTAAGCTCATATTGTGGTACCATAATCATATATCTAAAATCCATCTGAAACCATAGTATGTCATTCAGTTATTTATTGAGAAGACATACCAAACATCGTCCAGTTAAGCACTCAACTTATTCAACTGATGTGGCTTAACTATAACCAATTAATCTAGGAAGTCATTCAACTTAGTCAGTTAATTTGACTTATACACAATTTAGGATTCAACAGTTTACAATCCATTCCATTAATCCGATAGGTTAGGTCTTAGCATTTTGAAGCCAAGCCGTCCTTAGTATGCCACTGTCCCATACCAGTGCACACAATCCTCCATATCCATGTAAATTACAACCAATAAATCATACCGAGTAATTTATAGTCCAATCTAATATCCAAATATTTGCAGAGATAATCATTAAAATTCTAGCAATTAAATTCCAACGATATTCCAATTACTTGCAGAAAAGTTTAATATTTCGTCAACTAATCATCCCAACACATGTATAAGTCAAAGTCAATCCTTATATGGTAATTTACAATTCAAACTAATATCCAAATAATTGCAGAGACGTTTATTAATATTCTAGCAGTTAAATTCTAACGGTAATCCAAGTAATTGCAGAAAAAGTTTATTAATTCGACAATTAACGTCCCAATGCATGTATAGTTCAAAATAAATACACAGAGAACCCTACCATGCATTTAAAATAGGTTTTATAAATATCCCACATCCCATTATATTGCTAAAATTTAATTCAACAATTAATCCATTTTTCATCCGTTAATGGTATAGAAAATATGTAAATTTATACCGTTTGTCCTGTTGACCAGACCAGAAGTAAGCTTTAACCAATTAAAGGTCTTAATAATATCTAAGATTAACCTTTTAATCATTCTGTGAAGTCCCAGACTTGGTCCAAACAGACCCCAAATCCCACAGTCTCAAATTACTCGTAAAAAAAAAAAAAATCAGCAAGTGTATTTGAGAGAGAGCCTGCTCCAAATTGTGGAAGCAGGCTCTAAAATGCTTGGAGCTGGCTCCAAGGTCCTTGGAGCCAGCTCTACTTTTGTGGGAGCCAGCTCCCACATCCATGGAGCCGGCTCTCACCCCTTTTTGAGAGCCTCCGACTTCCTGCTGCTCTGTTTTACCTCATCCCCTCCGTCTCTGGCTACTTGAACCTTATTGTTCCTCCTCTACTTTGAGCTTACAGGTCTTATTTTACATCTAGTGATGATTAACTTCATGGTTTAGTGCAGAAGGATCAACAAAAGATTTAAAACAGATGGACATTTTTTTTATGCAGAAACAGAGACATACAAAACCATACCTGACAAAATAATTTCAGATTAAGTTAAACGATAACAGGTAATCAAATATATCATACAACAATCATACATGGTTCAATTCTTGTCCAATTAATTTCCTAGAGGCTATCTAGGTGCGCAAAACACAGGCAAAGGGAAAGAGGAAGAAAAGAACTTGCCTTTGAGTTTCAGACTTGAAACTCTGATTCCCAGTTTCGGTATTGTCCGTTCAACACCCCACTGCTGTTCCACAAACCACGTTGCTTCCTCCTTACTCCCACCTAGCCTTCCTCTCATATCTCTCTCTGTTCTCCCTCTGTACCTCATAGTTTCTGTGTTTTCACATAACTCAATTCACGTCTCCAAGTTAACTGCTATGAAACAAAAACCCTAAGCTTACCGCATGTGATATATTTATAAGCTTAACTCTGAACCCTAATCCTTATAACCTTAAAGCCAGAGCCCATATCAGCCCATAAACCAACCTAGGATATATACCTACGTCGGCCACCCATGTAAATTGCAAACCTAAATTCACGTGTAAAATAGAAAAACTAAATTCCATTAAATTTAAATTCCCATTAAATAAAATCGATTAAACAATTAACTAAAAACAATTTAATAAAATAATTAAATAAACAAGTACCTAAATACAAATAATTACATAACGTGACTAATTAACCAAATAAAACTATGAAGCAAATAATTAAATAAAACAATTATGCAAATAATCAAATAAAAATGCAAATAAACAATAAACTAAATTCTAGGAATAGCCTTTTAAAATTAGGGGTATTACACAAAACAGATGAAAGGTGAACCCGTGGTTAACTACATCAACCGTTGGCGAGCTCTAAGTTTTGACTGCAAGGATCGTTTGTCTGAAATTTCTGCAGTTGAAGTATGTATACACGGTATGCGTTGGGAGCTTCTTTACATCCTACAAGTGATTAAGCCTCGCACATTTGAAGAGCTTGTCACTCGAGCCCACAACATGGAGCTTAGCATGGAAAATCATGGTGCTAGGAAAGATGTTCCAGATATACCCGACAACCTTCAAGAAGATGATGGAAGTGAGTCCGAAGAAGAAGACAATATACTTCCTAACTCGAATGACGAAGTAGCATCATCTTTCATTATAAGCATCAACTCGAGAGACTTGCATCAAGACACGCACCATACTACAACAATGGCTTCAATCAAAAGTGCAAAATCACAGGGGGCATTAAGTCAAGGAAACTAAGAAGAAAATCCTCAAAGTGACGACGAGATAGTCCGTGCCCTCCAGTATAAGCTTGGATTGTCGTTTGATTCTTGCAAAGTTGAAGAAAATTATTAAAGTTGAAGTGCTCCTAGATACAAGCCTAAACTGTCAATGAAACTCCTTAACACGAGTTTAAACTATTTACCTAGAAAAAAAAATAAAAAATCAAGAACTCCTTGACACGAGTTTAAACTGTCTACATGAAAAAAAAAAAAAAAAAAAAATTCAATAATTCTTTGATATGAGTATAAATTATCTGAAAAAAATTGACACTCCTTGACATGAGCTTAAACTATCTACCTGAAAAAAAATCAAGAACTCCTTGACACGAGTTTAAACTGTCTACCTAAAAAATATACATATATTTAAGAATTCTTTGATACGAGTATAAATTGTCTGGAAAAAAATGACACTCCTTGACACGAGCTTAAACTGTCTACTTGGAAAAAAAATCAAGAACTCCTTGATGCGAGGTTAAACTATCTCCCAAAAAAAAAAAAAAAAATTTGATGCTCCTGATCGTATGAGCTTAAACTGCACTATGCCGCTGGCCCGCATGAGCTAAAACTATGTACGGCCCCCAAAAAAAAAAATCTTCATATTACTCCTGGCCCGCAAGAGTATAAACTGTGAACGGCTAAACAAATAAACAATGACAATATCTTTGTTAACAAACATATGCTCATGAAGTGCGGAGCGTAAAATCAAAACATCTGAAATCGAGCTTATCTCCTTATTCTGATTATAACCGAGGTTGGAGAGCTCACGGGAAGATATGCGGGACCACTCTAGCAAATGATGGTACGGAGTATCAGAATGAAGCAGTTTCAGTGCAAAGCGGCCAACAAGAGATGTTCTGACATCCAGAGTAGTTCATTTCTTTATGGTGTCGTTCTCTTGCTCCAAAATCTGCATGGAAGATTTTTTATGGGTCCTAAACGGACTAGTAAATATGTATTCTAACGGAACAATGGGTCCTGACGGACTAGATGCGTTCCAAAGGAACAATGGGTCCTTATGGACTATTTGTGTTCCAAAGGAACAATGGGTCCTTACAAACTAAATGTAATCTAAAGTAACAATGGATCCTGACGGACTAGATGCGTTTCAAAGGAACAATGGGTCCTGATGGACTAGTTGCGTTTCAAAGGAACAATGGGTCCTTACGGACTAGATGCGTTCCAAAGGAACAATGGGTCTTGACGGACTAGTTGCATTTCAAAGGAACAATGGGTCCTTACGGACTAGAGACGTTCAAAAGGAATATTGGGTCCTTACAGACTAGATGCGTTCCAAAGGAACAATGGGTCCTTACAAACTTGTTGCGTTCCAAAGGAACAATAGGTCCCTCTGGGACTAGTAAAAAAATCGTCGTGAAAAAAAAAAAAAAAAAGTGCGTGGAAAAAAAAAAAAAAAAAAAAAGCGCACGGAAAAAAAAGAAAAGAGAAGGGAAGAAAAAAAAATGCGTTGAAAAAAAAAAAAAAACGCATGGGAAAAGAAAAAAAAAAAAAAAAAGAGAAAAAAGGAAAGAAAAAAAAAAGTGCGTGGAAAAAAAAATGCGTGGAAAAAAAAAAGAGAAAAAAAAAAAGCGTGAAAAGGAAGAAAAAAAAAAAACCAGGAAAAAAGGAACAAAAAAAAAAAAAAAAAAAAAAACGTGAAAAGGAGGAAAAAAAAAAAAAGCTTGAAAAAAAGAAAAAAAAAAAGAAAAAATCATACCGATTATTTGTTCAAGCAGAGCCTGCAATCTAACATATTCTTCAGAGGTTGTAATATGACAAGTCTTCAGAGAATATGGAATTGATGTCAAACCCTATAATATTGGGGGTATATATAAGCAACAAAATACCTCCTATTTGTATTAGGATTTGTATAATTCAGTTCAAATAGGAAAGTAAAATTCCAATCCAAAGTTGGATAGAAAAGCAAAAGAGGAAATCTTACAATCTAAAGTTGAAGAGGAAAGAAAAAAGAAAAAAAAAAGAATGAAAGTTGGATACTTCAAGACCTATTTGAAAAAGGAGACAAGTCTTGTTAAACTTAGGACTCGAAGTGGGGGCAATTTGTAGACACTAAAATTTTAGTGGGCTTTGGTTTTGACAAATGGACCTATTAAATATGGGCCTAATGTTTAATTAAGTTATTTAATTGGCCAACTTGGTCCACTTAAATTATTTAATTACCCCAACCCAGATGGTTAAATAAAAAAAGATAATTATTCCTAATAAAATATATTTGGAATAATTATTTTTAAGGATAATTATCATAATATAACCAGCCCGGCTTAGTTATTATTTTATCCTTATTAGGAGATGACACGTGTCATCATCCTATTAATCCAAGAAGCTTATAAATAGATGCCTGAAGGAAGAAAGAAGGGAGATTAAAATTCAGAGTCTAGAAATCCAAAGACTCAAAAATCCAGAGGACATAAATTCAGAATTCAGAAGTCTAGAAATCTAGAGATTCAAAAATCTAGAGGACACAAATTCAGAATTCAGAAGTCCAGAAATCCAGAGACTCAGAAATTCAGACACAAATTCAGAAATCCAGAAGGTCAAGAAATTCAGACACAAATTCAGAATTCAGAAGTCCAAAAATCCAGAGACTTAGAAATTCAAACACAAATTTAGAAATCCAGAAGGTCAAGAAATTCAAAATTCAGAATACAGAAACTTTGCCCAAAAGTGAAGAACACCAAGTACATCAAATCGTGCCGTTCTTTATCAAATTTTACGGTGATCAACAACCAGCACATCAAATTGTGCCGTTCTTCATCCAAATTCCATGGTGATTCAAGATCAAGCTCGTGCAGCCCTTGAATCCAACCAATAAAGGAGATCGAATCAGAGGACCTTATTTTGTGTAAAGAATATTATTACAGAGGATTGTACTTCAAATTTTCCCAAATTAATAAAATATTTTATTTGCCCATATTTTGTTTCTTATTATTCAGATTACAAAATTTGTGTGTACAAACACTAATACCATAATTACCACCACCACAACATAAAAATAAAAAATAAAAAAATTTAAATCTTTTTTTTTTTTTAAATAGCCAAAAATTGTGCATTACCACCACCACACCCAAACACCACCAAAAGAAATTAATACAGTACTTTCATCAGTTCTTCAAGAAAAGGACATAATTAATGACAAAACAAAGAAAGAAGAAAAGGACATAATTGAGGAAATTAAGTCCACTAAAATAGATACATATAAATGTATATATCCCTTTTTTTTTGTTTTTTTTATTTTTTAATTCCTAACATGAAAAGTTAGAGAAAGTTGAGAGTTAAAAATTGAGGAATTGCTCTCATGTTGTGGAATTTAGATGAAAAAAAAAAAAAAAAAAAGTTGAGGAATTATTCTCTCTTGTGCACTGATTGTCCATTAATTTCTTCACATACAAGCACAAAAGTGGATTCTAATTCTATTTGTTATTTATTTATTTAGTTTTTTTAGAGCATGTGTATCGGTCCTACAACATAAGTACCATTTAAGTCAGGAGTATAGTTCGAAAACTAGACCTCAAGGACTTATCTTCCGAATCTTCGTCAATGCCACTATGCTCCTGGGGACTAAATGGTTAAAAATTTTGCGTGATATCTTTCTTCCTCTTTTAATTAAATTCGAAATGAGCACAAGATCGCATATTATTGAAGTGCTTAGTTTTGTCATTTTTCTCTCTCTATATATATTAATAGAAAACCATTAAAAAAAAGAAAGAGTTAATTACAATGACACCCCCTGAAGTTTGACATAATAACAGCTATATATAAGTTGGGCTACTTTTGAACGATGACACCCCTTAAATTTAATAAAGTTAACAATGACACCCCCGATCAGTTTTTTCATGTTAAAAAATTAGTGAAATATCTATTTTACTCTTCATTATTTAAATCATTAATTATGACAAAATATCAAAAGTGAAAAATGACCAAAAGCACCCATCATAATTACCCTTTGTTATTTAATTTATTTATTACTTTCTCTCTCTAATCTATCAGTAGTCCTCATGAGCAGTTTGAGGGTCTTTCTATCTCTCTTTTCTTTTTTTTCGGTAAGTTAAACTTTATTAGGAAGGAACAAAATGGAAAAACAGAATGGCTATGCCCAAATAGAGGCTCAAAGGCAAAGAAAACTCCAGACAAGCTGGGAAAAGAAATAAGCACCAAAATAAAATAAAAGGCACCCAAACAACACACCCCTACCCCCTAAGTTCTAACTGGGGATTGGAAGCGATGACTGTGCTCGGAAGCCTCCAAGCAGCGGCGACAGCCCTCGACGAAGTGCAGTTTGAAAAAAGAATTGGGGAGAACTTGCTCTTGACGCAATCCTCAATTTGATTCCAAAGTTGCTCTACTGTAAGTCTCAGATTTGTAAAGGTTCTATTGTTTCTCTCCCTCTATAGGAAGTACACAGAGCACGCAAAGCATAATTTGTACATTAACGCCTTGGGAGACTTGGACGTCGAGCACCACAGGTTTGCAATCCAGATAGCAATGGCCTTAATACCCTGCTCACTGGTGTAAATCCCACACTTATGCTGTAAAAATTGCCATACTCTATTAGAGTAAGGACAATTGAAGAAAATGTGATTATGGCTTTCATCCTCCAAGTTGCAAAGGGAGCAGGCTCTGTCAAAATGCCTATTTGAAAAGCGAGATTTATCTCTGGTTTAAAGCTTGTGATGGATAGCAGCCTAAGCTATAGAAGAGTGCCTCGGAATGCGGTACTTGAACCAAATGACATGGGACCAGCTGATTAGAGGGCTAGGGGGAAGGAGAGCAGTATAAGTGCTCTTGAGATGAAAAGACCTAGTGGGGGAGTGGGTCCATGAGACTTTGTCTCTCTCTCTTCTTGCAGACGAGCCTTACCCTTTTCCCTTCACCCATCGACGAACCACCACCTCCCAACCAGAAGACCAGGTAGTTGTGTACAACAGTTGCGATCTGGCAATACATATCTGCGCACGCTCGAAGTAGTATGCCTTGGCGATGGTCCAATTGAAAAGCTCACCATCAGCACAAAGCTTCATCACCAAATTGTTGAGGCCGTTGGATGATGGAGATCATGATGGGACGGAGCCACCAACTCTGCCGGCGGGATGAGGACGGAGTTGATTTGAGGAGGAAGAATCTAGAAGACCCATGTGAAGAATCTGGTTATATACATATATATTTACATATGCTAAGCTTTATCGATATATACATGCTTATATATAAGGAGGTGTGAAATTGATTTATATATATATATATATATATATATATATATCCAAATCAATGGTTATTTTGGTTCTGGGCTTGTGTTTATGTATGGTTATTTTTGCTTGATTATAGGGTTGGGCTTGTGTTTATGTATGGTTATTTTTGCTTGATTATAGGGTTTATTCTTTATATATATATATAAATATATATATGTTTGGTAGAAGTATCTTTCCCTAAATTATGTTATGGATTTTCAATTTATTGCCTAATTAATTAGAAATTTGCTATATATGGTGAGTTTTGAGTCTAGTCTAGCAATGAAGTCTTCTTGTGTGGTGGTGGTGACGGCGATGGTGGGTGCTACCATAGCCACCACTGCAACTACCACCCACCAGTCGCCACCACCGCCCACAAATACCGCCCACCCCTTTCTTTCTTCTCGACCCACCATTGCAACTTCTGCTACATAACCAAAACCCATTAATTGAACCCATGAAAAACCCACAAAAAATTCCAGCTAATTGAACCCATGAAAATCCCACATAAAATCTCAATTGAACTCACCATTACCATTGCCGTTACTGTTGGTTCTGCCGGAGAAGGAATATGGGTCTGTGACATACTCTCCTGGAGCTACAGTCCACCTTCCATGGTCGTTTCGACCTGCTCTTTCATATATATATATATATATATATATATAAGGGCAAATTTGATTTTTCATGAGTTTTGATATTTTATAATAAAAATGAATTAAATATTAAAGGGCAATCTTATCTTTCCCAACGTCTTAAGGGCTTGTTTGGACCCAAATTATCACAGGGTCCAAAAAATAGCTAAGTTGTATATAGCTGTCAATATATCAAACTTCAGGGGGTGTGTTGTAATTAACCCAAAAAAAAAAATCACAAATCAAAAAGTTAAAAGATATTTTTACATGGTTTCAGAGGATTGGAGAGGTGTCAATGTACATTTTTGAAATCTCAGACTGTCAACGTAAAAAAAAACCCATTTACCAACCGCTAATTGGCCGTTAACCAATTTTCATTACATAATTCAATTTTTAAATGGAGTCGAGACTTGTATGACCAATCATAAACAAAAAACGGACTTCTGCGCTTCCTTTGCATTAATTCATGCAATTTTGAGATGAATTTAAACAGGGTAAGTCTTGGCCAATCACAGAATCTGAAATTTCAAAAGAAATTAATACAGTACTTTCATCCGTTCTGCAAGAAAAGGACATAATTAATGACAAAAAAAGAAAAGGAAAGAAAAGGACATAATTGAGGAAATTAAGTTCACTAAAATAGATGCATAAAAATGTGTGTGTGTGTGTATATATATATATATATATATTGTTTTTTTTTAACATGAAAAGTTAGAGCATCTCTAACTATTGTGTATATTTTTTTGTGCTATGATGGATTTACACAAAAAATTTGAATTATTTTAATTTTAGCTCAAACGGTTATTTTATATCTTGTGTAAAAATATATCTCCCAACCATGTGTCATGCTAGGACGCTACATAATTTTTACAAACCTACTTAATATATGGTTGATTTTTTAATGGAATGAGAAAGAGGGATGAGAAAGGAAATATGTTGATTTGACAGTGTAAAATAGTTGCGTAAAATACACAACTCTTTTACACATTGGTGATGTGACAATGTATATTAACTGACCGTAGGAGATGAAAAAAATTTCTACATTATATGTGGCATTATATATTTTACAGAAAAATGTATTTTGACGTACCATTGGAGATGCTCTTAGAGAAAGTTGAGAGTTAAAAAAAAAAATAAAAAAAAAAAAATAAAGAAAAGTTGATAGCATGGGCCCGCGGAGTCGAACAAAGTTCACTAAGAGGCTGGAACATGAAAAACTCGACATCATGGGATCGTAGACTGAAAGTTCACATCAGTGGTCGTTGAGTACACAATGTCACAATGAAACTGAAACCATATGGGTCTCATTTTGCCTAGCCACCACCGTACAAGTCTTGAAAAATGAATGCCCCTCTACCCCTAAATATATGTTTATCCATACATATTGATATTATACAGTGATGAATACAGGCACATTCTTCCTTATTCTATTTCTATTCAATCAACCTCATAAACATAGCCCCCACAGACCATCAAATGGTAGTAAGGCACGGCAGCTGTGGTGGGGTAAGGTGACTTGAAGGTGGTGGTGCACCATCACATTAACACAAGAAGGAAACTGCCATCCAACAAAACATGCATTATGCATTATCCAAAATGGTGGATCCTCAGACTCTGGTTGAAAAGGCCGTATTTGACTCTCATGAATTTTTTGAAGTCCAGAGACAAAATAAATTGTTATCCATTGTTCCTCATCATGCTCCGCTTCAAAGTTCTCAATGGAGCCTTCCTCCTAATGATTTTGTCAAAGTTAATGTTGATGCAACGTTTAGTTCTTCAAAATTATGTGGGGGTGGCTATGTTGCTAGAAATCATGAAGGGCGAGTTCTTAGTTTGGGCTCTTGGCTATTTCAAGATGTTTCTTCACCAGTGGTAGCTGAAAGTCTTTCACTTCGAGCGGCTAAACAAGTTTGTCTACAATGGGGCTGGCCTAGAATTATTTTTGAAGGGGATTGTCAAACAATTATGAAGTTGTGTTCATTAGCAGAAGCTTTGGCCACGATTATTCGCGATATTAAGGTTCTTCTTTAGCATGGAGAAGATTTCTCATTGAATTGGGTTCTAAGACACTGTAATAGGGTGGCTCCTGAAATATGTAGATGGTTTTTTCTTTCCAATTTTCTTGAGCCTATACGGTTCCTGCTTCTGTTGGAGATGCTTTGCTGGGGGATGTGTGTTGATTTTTCTGTTTCTTTTCTCTTGTTGCCTTGGTTTAAAAAAAAAAAAAATAGCAGTATTTACTATTCAGGAAATGAATCTTATTACATATATATATATATATATATATATATATATATGAAAAATGTTCAAATTTTGAGGGAGAAGATTGTGTTCACTAGCTATGAACCAAATCAATGCTAATAATTGAAGAGAAAATCAAAGCTCACCAAATAAGTAAGAAAATACGGAAAAGTCAATTTGTTTGCTTCTCTATTTAGTATTATTTCAAATTTTTTTTTTTAATTTCCATATTCTATCTGTATAATATTTAATTATTATTATTATTATTATTCTTTTTGCATTAGTAAGGCATACACTAACCCACAATTGCTTATTAGGAGGAAAAAATTATTATATTTCTTGACATGTCAAGTGTTGATCGGCTAGAATCAATGGTCCCGAGACTATGTAATAATTTATCGAAAGGAGGATTTAGCCTTCTGTTTTTTTGGCAAGTAAACATAGAGTACTATATTAACAAGGCTTTAAGAGAGAAAAAAAAAATTTAGTACTTTAAAGTACCTACTATGTAGTAGTACCTCTTGTTTATGTTTGGTTACATAAAATTTTAATTTTAAAATACTAATTATATGTAACCGAACATATTTTCAACAAGAATGAAATATCTATGAATCCACTAACTCTACCAAGACAAAAAGTAAGAGGTAGAGGGCCAGGAGGACAATCATAAAAGGATTCAGCAAAACAAAAGTCAAAAACAGAGTAAAGACCTTTTAGTCTCATGTGAGAATGCCCTGCCATGAGTGAATATATCTAGAACTGGACCCCAAACTATCTACAATACTCAGCCTTCCATTAATGAATTTATCACTTTTCTTTCGATAACATCCACATCCAACCGTAGCTTTCCTCTCTACAAAATGTAGATATATAGAATAATAGCTGTTCTGAAACCCATCGTCTTCAAATATAACATCACTTATAAGAGTGTTCATCAAACAGCTGTAACGACAACAACTATTTGAGTTTTACTCATTATTGACTTGGTTAAAGGCCTCCTTCAATGTCCATCAACTTGTGAGATAAAAAATAGGGCTTAAATCATAAAACCCTTACTACTTTTATTTTTTTTATTGTAAAATCTTAATCTATTTGTAAAAACTCCCAACAAGATTACAAAGTTGTCACTTTGTCCTAAATATGTTATATTGGGCAATTAACCTAGCGTAGGGATGGCAACGGGGGTGGGTTTGGGTGGGTCTTCCCTCCCCCGCCCCCGCAATCGTTTAAAAATCTTGCCCCCGTCCCCTCCCAAAACCACAAAAACGGGAGAACTTTCCACCCCATCCCCGTAATTGTTTAACATTTTTACCCCCGTGGGTACCCGCCCTGCCCCATTTAACACTATAATTTATTTATTGTTGAAATGGATTTGCTCTTTTTTTTTTTTCCCCTCATCTTCAATTCTTCACCATTGCAACTTTTCTTTTAATCAAATTTATTTGTTACTTTTAAGCAAAATTTGTGGATGGTCTTCCTACTTTCTTTGCAGAAAGGATAAGGAAGAAATTAAGAGATATGAATAATGGTATCTCTATCCCTTACAGAAACTATACCTATGGTGGATTAGTAAACATTGTAATCCAAGAAGGTTTAGCTCTCTGTAATGATCTGAAGTTACAAACCCAGTTAAAAGCACAGAGATTAACTGGTAGAAAAGAAGTAGGTGAATTTTGTGATCAATTAGCCTATTCAACTCCTTTATCTTATCCTACTACTAGGAAAAGACATAAGGCTGAGAAGCCTTATAAAAGGAAGTACTCCAAAAGAAAGAATTATCAAAAGAAAATTGATGATTCCAAACCGTACACTAAGCTTAAAAGGAAATATATTCCTAAAGCAAAGGGTAAAGGAAAGCCCAAAACAGAGGCTAAGTGTTTCAAATGTGTGTGTATAGGCCATTATGCCAATAAATGTAGAACTAAGGATAAACTTAGTAGTCTTCAAATTAATGAAGAACTAAAACTCCAATTAAGTAAATTATTGCTTAATACTAGTTTTTCTGAAATTGGTTCATTTGATTCCGAGAACATAGTCATGGAATTACAGTCTTCTTCTTCCTCTGAAGCAGAAAATAGTAATCCAAAATGTTCTTGCAATCCTTCACATGATAATTATAAAGCAATTGTTGAAATGAATGGGCTTAGTTTAAATGTTCTAACTACTCATCAACAATCTTTATTGGATCTTATAGATCAAGTTCAAGATCCTCGGATAAAAATGAAGATCTTTGAAATAGGTTCTGCTATTGCACAACCTAAAGAGGATAATGATAATCCAGATTTTCTACGATCTGAGAATCATTACAGCATGAAAGAAGTTCTAAACAGACTAGAACATCAAAGCCAAACCTCTCGTCCTGCAAACCTTCCAGATTTAAGAATGGAGGTTAACAATTAAAAAGCTGAAATCCGCCAAATGAAAATTCATCAAAACAGTATGGATTTGGAAATCAAGCTTTTAAAGGATAAGGCTAATCATGCTACTGAATCTTCATCTTTCCAGATTGAAGTATCCAAACCTGAAAACAAAGATTATCTTAATCTTTTAAATCAGGTTACTTATCAAAAATGTTACATCTCCATTAATTTGGTAATCAATCAGGAATTTACTATCACTAATGCGGTTGCTTTAGTTGATAGTGGTGCAGACATGAACTGTATCCAAGAAGGATTGGTCCCTACTCAATATTTTGAGAAAACCACTCAAGGTCTTACCAGTACAAGTGGTGGTAAGATGCAGATTAAGTATAAACTTAATCACGTTTTTATCTATAAACAAGGTATTTGTCTTCTATTTACCTTTTTACTTATTAAAAACATGGCACAATAGGTTATTCTGGGCATTCCTTTTTTAGCCTTGATTATGCCAATTGAGAAAATAGATTCTCATGGAATATGCTCAATTCTACAGGGTCAGTTAATTACTTTTGAGTTTTTGACCAAATCTGTGAATAAGCATATTAATGCTCTTAAAGATAGCATTTCTTTAAGGAATAGCAACTGAATTATTTGCAAAAGGAAGTCTTATCCTTAGAAATTCATCAACGATTGGTACAACCCACTGAGCAACAGAAAATCGAGTCAATATGACAAAATTTTCTAAATGATATCTGTAGTGATGTTCCTAATGCTTTTTGGGATAGAAAGAAGCATTTGTTTCTTTACCCTATGAAAAGGGATTTATCGATCTCATGATTCCTTCTAAAGCTAGTCCAAGCCACATGAAGGCTGACTATTTAGAACTGTGCAAAAAGGAAATTAGCTCTTTAATGGAAAAGAAGCTAGTTACCACCAGTTACTCCCCATGGAGTTGCAGAGCTTTTTATGTAAATAAAAACCCTGAAAAAGAACGAGGAGTTCCTCGTCTGGTTATTGATTATCAACCAGTCAATCTTTCTTTGAGTTGGATTTGGTACCTGATTCCCAACATAAAAGATCTGTTAGATAGATTACAGTTTGCTGTAATATTTTCTAAGTTTGATCTTAAATCAGGATATTACCAGGTACAGATTGCAAAAAAGGACAGATATAAAACTGCTTTTTGTGTACCCTTTAGACAGTATGAATTGACAGTAATGCCATTTTATCTTAAAAATGCCCCTTCAGAATTTCAACATATTTTGAATGACATTTTTAATCTTTATACTGAATTTTCTATTGTATATATTGATGATATTTTAATATTTTCAAAATCAATAGATCAACATTATAAACATTTGAAAATTTTCAAAGATGTCATTTACAGAAGTGGTTTAGCAGTTTCTGCTCCTAAACTAAAAATTTTCCTTACTCAAGTAAGTTTTTGGGTTATGAAATTTGTGATGGAAAAATTAGACCTATTGATCATAGAATTGAGTTTGCCTCTAAATTCCATGACGAAAATAAGGACAAAACTCAACTTCAAAGATTTCTTGATAGTCTGAATTATATTCGTAACCATTACAAGAATCTTACACAGGATACAACAATTTTGTATACAAGGTTGAGGAAATCACATTCTCCTTGGACTTTGGAACATACCAAATCAGTCCAGAAGATTAAACTGCGAGCTAAACAAATTCCTTGCCTGGCTCTTGCAAATTCTTCATGGTTTAAGATTGTTGAAACAGATGCATCCAACATTGGATATAGTGGTATTCTTAAATAGAAAAATCCAGAAACAGGAACAGAGGAGCTTGTGCACTTAACTTGAGGAACTTGGAAAAATGCATGATTAAATTATTCCACTATTAAGAAAGAAATTCTTTCTTTAGTTAAATGCATTTGTAAATTCCAAGATGATTTAATTAATTAGAAATTCTTGTTACGCATTGATTGTAGTGCTGCTAAACAAGTACTGGAAAAAGATGTTAAAATTTTAGTTTCCAAATAGATATTTGCTGGTTGGCAAGCTGATTTATCTGCTTTTGATTATTCAATTGAATATATTAAAGGTAGTTCTAACTCTTTACCTGTCTTTTTAACCCGTGAATTTCTACATGGTTCATGAGTCAGCCCCATAATGGGCAGGGCCGTGGTAATACCACAAAAGGCCGTGGCAAAGGCAAGGCAAAAGCTAAGAGTTATGAAAAGGAGGATAGGAGACTTTATAAGGAAGATTAATTCCTCGAGATGATGTAGATCTGGGTAGATCTAAAGATCTTCTAAAATTAAGAAGAACATCACCATCATGATCCTGGATAACACAGTCCAAATTCCTAATGAGGATAGGTTTTGCTGGAACTGCGTTAGGAATTTTAGACCAATTTTTGCATTAAATTGCTCCACAGGTCGTTGTTTCTAGTAAACCATTGACAGATGAGTAATAGGTCCTCTCTTAAGCAGAACACTGACAGAATAGTAACTTACTGTTCATTACATAATATTATAATGATTATACTATTCCGAACTTAAGCATTAACAATATTTAACAGTCATGTTAAACCCATTTTCCAGCATGGAAAGACAGGATTCACAGGATTCTGAATTTATCAAGAATTCAGAATTAATTGAATTTATAGATGTTCAGAGTAAATTGAACAAGTAGACTATTCCTCCAGTAAATGTGAGCAGCATTCACAAAATCGGGATGCTCAATCTTATTGATCTATGGGCAGTTAAAACCATAGAGCAGACCATTTAATTAAGCAGTTAGGATACAATAATTAAGTTATTGTTTCCACGGGATCTTCATCGATATATGAAGAAGTATAAGTACATCCATATCAGTTTAATCCAAATTGCTTTTAGACCTTTAACTTTACTTGGTATGGATGCTTGTATTCAAGCAACACTTAGGGATGCTAGGTGTTTGGATTTTAACCCTTCTTTGATGGGTGCTTTAGAAACCAGTCTATGTCTGTAATACCCCTATTTCTCAAAAGGATATAATTAGAATTTTATTATTTGTTTTTTGTGCATTTTAATTGATTCATTCAGTATTTGTTTTATATGCATTTTAATTGATTCATTCATTATTTGTTTTATGTGCATTTAAATGTGATTATCTAGTTATGTGTTTAATTGTAATTGTTTATTTATTTTATTATTGGCTTAAGTGATTAATTGTAATTTTTAAATTAATTGTTTAGGTGTTATTTAATTTACGTATTTGATTAATTGGTGGTTTAGATGACATGTGTTTTATATGGCTTATATGACTTAATTGGTATGTATTTTATATGGTCGTGTATATAGTTTAGGTTTAGGATTTTCTTTTATGAAGATAAATTAGCCGACTTAAAGTTTAGTTGGAATTAAAAGTAGGTAAACGCCTATATATAGAACAGTATATGACTGCTAGGGTGGGAAAACCCTAATCACGTATAGTTCATGAGAGGAAAAACTGAGGGGTTCTTGAGAGGAAAAACAGAGGGAAATTGAGAGAATCAATTAGGATTTCGGCCATAGATTGAAGGTCGTACCAAGGATGAACGAAGGGATGGCTTGTGGGATTGAAACCAAGCAATAAGAGGGTTACCGGTATTCGGCAGTCGTCGGAGAATTTAGAAACGATGTTGAAAGGTTTCAAACCGAAACCTAAAGACAAGTTTCATACTATCTCATTCCTGTAAACTTATATTCTATGCATTCTTTATAGTCTCCAGGGATTAATTCAACTTTTAAAACTGATGGTTGATGCATGTTATATCGGACTGTAATTTGTTTTACGTTTAAATAACTGAAATCGGTTTCTTGCATAAACTGTTTTGATTATGATTTAAACTTCTGTCAAACAATTTGTATTGGAATTAGAGGAGTTTCTAGGACTATGAATTAGCGTTACCAAATTATTAGCTCTGGGTGCATAGGAGTTTGTGTGTATATTCTATGGCACTTGGAAGTATGTAGATCATTCCCTTGTCGACATGGGAGGATTACGTTGTTATTTGATATAACCTACGCATCGTATGATTATTGTGTTTCTTAACATATAGGAACCCTGTCTACCACTTGGTATATTGGAGTTAAGTGGAGCCCTTATAGTGAGGTTGCGTCTACTTGGGAATAAGAGGATGTTTTTCGCTCACAGTTTCCAAGCATAATGGAAGAATAATGGAATGAAGTAAGGACGAATTTCGAGGACGGAATTTCTTTTGTTAGGGGGGAAGAATGTAATGCCCCTAATTTTAAAAGGATAGTCTCGGTATTTATTTATTTATTTTTATTGTATTTTTTTAATTGTTTAATTGATTATTTGACTAATTGTTTATGTGTTTAATTGAATTAAGTGTTACTTGATTAATTGGCTACTTATCTATGTGTTATTTGTATTTTGTTTAGGTGTTATTTGTATTATTTGTTTAATTAGATTGTGTGCTTAAATGATGTATTTAATTAATTGTAATTAATTATAAATTAAATGATTAAATGTTTTATTTTATTTTATTTTATGGTTATGGTTAGTGGTAATGGGCTAACTAATTGGATCCCATGAACTACTTGGATAGGAGGTTGGATGGGTATGGATAATTACCCGTGATAGTTGTATATGTATATATATAGATATATATGTATATACATATATATAAAAAGGAAAGTAATTTATTAATATTATAGTAACTTTAGTATTAATAAATAATCTGATGTATATATTTTATATATTTATATAATAAGGATATACATATATTTTATACGTAACATGTTTTAAGTTACCTTTTTAATATTATGGTAACTTTAGTATAAATAAATAATTTGATGTATATATTTTATTTATTTAATGAGGATACAGATAGATTATATACGTAACATGTTTTAAGTTACTTTTTAATATTATGGTAACTTTAGTATAAATAAATAATCTTATGTATATATTTTATTTATTTAATGAGGATATAGATAGATTATATACGTAACATGTTTTAAGTTACCTTTTAATATTATGGTAACTTTAGTATTAATAAATAATCTAATATATATATTTTATTTAATTAATAAGGACATACATAGATTATATACGTAACATATTTTAAGTTACCTTTTTAATTTTTTAATTTTTTAATTTTTCTTTATTAAGTTGACTTGGATTGGAAAAATGAATAGGGTTATTATTTAGCCTATAAATACACAACTATAGGTTGAAAAAGGAGTGAAAATATATCACGTAATATATTCTAGAGAGAGAGAGAGTTAGAGAGGAAAGAGAAAGAGGAAGGAATGAGGAGAAAACCCTTTAGAGAGAAGATCAAGGAAGAAGAAGTTTAACTTTCAGTCCGAAAGTTTAAGGTAAGTTCTTCTTCTATCTCTTTCCCTTTGATTCGTGTTTCTATACATGCCTAGGAAATTTCAGGATTTATTAAACACATAAAATTAAATAATTATGCATGTTTAATTGGATTAGAACATAGGTTTTATGAATTTGGTTCATATCTGTTCTTGTGTTATGAATTGATAAATGCATGATTTTGATTTGATTTCCGGTGTGAATTTTTACATGTTTAAATTATGTATATTTCATATCTGTGGAATGATAGAACATAGAAACATGCCTAGGATTCCTGAACATTAAATAGGAACTAGGTTTGGGTTTAAATAAATTTAAATAGACTCAATCATAATGATGCTTGCTATTTGAATGTTTTAAACAAACGAATGAATTTAATCTATTAATATGTTTTAATAATTGAGATTAAATGCGTAGGATGAATTGGATATGGAGAATGCTTATTTGACTGTATAATAAAATATCATCATATGTATAAGATTCAGTTTATGTAGAACTTATGATATAGGAAACTTAAATAAATAATAAGTCATTCCTATTTTGTGATAACTTGATATCATATTATCATAATTATTTCTGGATTGTTTGATGTATTTCCTTAATCGTTACATCAATTGTTGAATTGTGTGATTTAATGCACCGGTATGGGACGGTGGCATTCTAGGAACGGATTAACTTATCAGTTAAGTCCTACCTATTTTATATAAGGGAATGGATTAACTAAAATGTTAAGTCCTACTTATATTCAAGTCAGGTCAGCTGAACAAGTTGAATGACTTGTGGATGATTAATTTATTATATAAGGGAATGGATTAACTAAAATGTTAAGTCCTACTTATATTCAAGTCAGGTCAGCTAAACAAGTTGAATGACTTATGGAGGATTAATTTATACCAGATAGGATGGTTACTAGATTATATATATATAAGTATGGTGCCATGATATGAGCTTGAGTCTCAGGATCAGTGGTTAGGGTGCGTATATCGCCAGGGATGTGTAACTAGATATGGTGTAGTTGTGTACCCTGGTAGGTCTAGGTATTCATGCCTACTATATGTGTGTTTTGCATATTGCCTACTATTCAGGTTGAGACAACCCTATAGTCTAGTGAGGTTCCTTTAGTGTGTATATATATATATATACGGACTACTAGTTACTGTTGGATTGACTAGGATGTATACGTGTATCGGATCTCTGCTTGGACTGTAGTAGAGTAGAACTTGTTTGTGGGCCTGACCCACCATTATTTTTCAGGTGTTCGTCAAAAGTAGAGGTTGTTCGTGCTGAGCAGGGATCAGTCTACTTCATTCTTCCGATGCTACATAGGAGTTCCTTTATGATTCAGTTTCCTGATTTAGACAGTTATTGCTGTCATTTATTTAGTTTGGATTTTCTAGGGGTCCACACAATATGGATTCCCGAGTTGTATTTTGGAGGATCAATTGTATCAGAAGAGTTTATTAATTAATGGAAATATATTCTAAGGTTTATTATTAAATTATCATTTTAGTTTCTTTTCAGCATTTTATTTATTCTTCTTTATTCTCTTGTATTCTGTGTTCGTTTATTATCAATTTGTTTTGATATCCTTGGGTATTCAGGCGTGGGCCTGGCCAACCCGCATTTAGAAATCCGGGGGGTATCACAGATGACGTGTGTTTTATATGGCTTATATGACTTAATTGGTATGTATTTTATATGATCGTGTATATAGTTTAGGTTTAGGGTTTTCTTTTATGAAGATAAATTAGCCAACTTAAAGTTTAGTTGGAATTAAAAGTAGGTAAACGTCTATATATAGAACAGTATATGACTGCTAGGGTGGGAAAACCCTAATCACGTATAGTTCATGAGAGGAAAAATTGAGGGGTTCTTGAGAGGAAAAACAGAGGGAAATGAGAGAATCAATTAGGATTTCGGCCATAGATTGAAGGTCGTACCAAGGATAAAGGAAGGGATGGCTTGTGGGATTGAAACCAAGCAATAAGAGGGTTACTGGTAGTAGGCAGTCGTCGGAGAATTTAGAAACGATGTTGAAAGGTTTCAAACCGAAACCTAAAGGCAAGTTTCATACTATCTCCTTCCTGTAAACTTATATTCTGTGCATTCTTTATAGTCTCCAGGGATTAATTCAACTTTTAAAACTGATGGTTGATGCATGTTATGTCGGACTGTAATTTGTTTTACGTTTAAATAACTGAAATCGGTTTCTTGCATAAACTGTTTTGATTATGATTTAAACTTCTGTCAAACAATTTGTATTGGAATTAGAGGAGTTTCTAGGACTATTGGGACTTGAGTTGAACCCTCGGAACTTAAAAAAAAAAATTGGAATAGCGGGTTGAATTTCACCGGAAGCGAAAAAGACAAACAGAGGAAGCGGAAAAGGAAAAATGGAGGCTGGGAGAGTGGAGGCGGCTCCACCCTTCAATGGAGTCGGCTCCATTGAAGTGGAGTCAGTTCCACCCTTCAATGGACTCGGCTCCATTGAAGTGGAGTTGGCTCCACATGATGTAGAGGCGGCTCCAAGGAGAGTGGAGCCTGCTCAACCTTAGATTGGAGCCTGCTCAACCCAAAATTGGAGCCTCCTCAACCGAAAATTGGAGCCTCCTTAACCCAAAATTGGAGCTTCCTCAACCCAAAATCAGAGCCTGCTCTACCTTTTGTAAATGCCTAGTAAGTGGTTTTGGTGGTTTTCGGGCTGCAGGGGCTAAAGTACAATACTGAAGTTTAATTAGGGGTTTTAAAATAATATATATAACATATTTAAAGACCCAGGAATATTGGTTTATGCTATGGTAAGGGACGGCATGAAATATAAACATGTAATTTGCATGCTGTCAAGGAAGGAGAAATGATTAAATTTCTAGTTTGTTTTAGCAACTTAAACGGAGTGGTATGAAATTTCCTATGGGGTGTTATATAACTGATATATATAATTTAATGAAAACTAGAAAGGTTGGTCTAGGATGTGGTTATAGACGTCATGAACTTTAGATACTAAGTTGCATGCTGTCAGGAGTGGTAGAAATTTTAGTTGCTGGTTTTGATTTAGCGAACTAAACGGACTGGTACGGAAGTATTTTTGGGATTTTAGCACAATATGCTCAGTTTATAATTCTGAATATCGTTATATCATGCTATGGATATTAATTGATGAACTGCTAAAATTTCTGTTCAGTCAATTATATGGATGTGGATAGTTTAAATTGTTTATCATTACTTTAGCAATTTAAATGGAAATTATGTGATTATAATCATTTACTGGATGCATAATAGGATCTTGTCTATATTTGATTTCTATTATGTTTGGCTCTGGATGGATTTGATGTTTGAATGATTCTGCATCATTTATGGATCATATGCATTATATGCACCGGTATGGGATGGTGGCATATTAGGGATGGATTAGATCAAAACACTAAGTCCTACCCCTTCATACATACGGAATAGATTAACTCAAATAGTTAAATCCTACATGGATGCATGTCCTGTCAACTAAAACAGTTGAACTACATATCGGATTTTTGTTTTATTTTTCTACATTAGGAAGGATAGGAATTAATTAAAACATTTAAATCCTAATTATATGTTGCGTTTTGACGACGAATAGTTGATCGGCACAACATTGTATTTGGATGGAATTTATATATATCATTATGGTACCGTGATATGAGTCTCCTGATCACGGTTAGGGTGCGTATATCGCCTAAAATGGATAACTAGGCCTGATAATGTTTCCCTGGTTGTTCTACTCGGGTTGAGACAGATTATATGGGCTAGTGAGCGTCCTATAGTGTGTATCTACATCTATATGGACTATTTTAGCTATTGCCGAGCTATTTAGGATGTATCTGCGTATCGGGTTTATGTACGGATTGTAGTAGGATGGAACTTGCATGTGGGCCTGACCCACTCCTATTTTTTTTGGTGATTACTAGGTTTAGTGCTTGCTCATGATGATGCAAATACAGTCACTCACTCTTCCGATTATATAGGATTTTCTTTCTTATTTAGGTTTTGGATTTTGATTGTGTAAATGTACTTATCATTTGGGATTATTAGGGGCTCACTAGATGGATTCCTGAGTTGTACGGATTTGAAAGTTTAAATTATATTAAACTTTTATTTGGAGGATTTTCATATTTAGGATTCTTTTCAGCTTATTATTTTATCTTTTTATTCTTTTGTAGTCCTGCTTGTTTACATATTAATTGTTTGGTATCCTTCGGGTTTGGGCTCAAACTTGATCAACCCGTGTCTCGGATTTGAAGGGTATCACAGTGTCATGGACCGGTTTACTTTGATGTTTATCTAAGTCTGAATTTATCCCTGTCGGATTAAAACATATGTGAAGCGACTAGTCTTCGGGTACAGACTTATGGGTATAATTTCTTACTTGGATCGGAGGTGATAAGTGTGATTTATCGCATCCATTATAAGGTACTTGATACCTATTGTCCAAAAGCCATTCGCAAAGACTCTAAAGGAGTAACAGCGATATGGGATACAAATATATTCACCTCGAATGTTGCTACAAAAAGGATGATTCCTTGGAGTGAAATAACATTCCCTGAGCATTGGACAATTCCTGACGCAGTTTCAGCAAAACCTATCCTCAATAGGAATTTGGACTGTGTTATCCAGGATCATGATGGTGATGTTCTTCTTAATTTTAGAAGATCTTTAGATCTACCCAGATCAACATCATCTCGAGGAATTAATCTTCCTTATAAAGTCTCCTATCCTCCTTCTCGTAACTCTGTTTCAGCCTTAACAGAGGATGATCGACTAAAGTTGAAGAGAATCCAGCAATCTCAGAATGAAATTCCACGAGGCGTTTATGAACCAACACCAAAAGGTGTATCACCTCGCGAATTTGGAATCGAGTTCAGCCCCACACCATCAGAAATGGGTACTGACAAACAAACTGAAAATCAGAATGAAGAAAAAGAACGAATATTCAAAATATATTTAGAATAATATACTATTTTTTATAATATTTTTAAAGTATTCTTTAAATAATGACTAACAAATTATGCAATAATCTTGTCTTCTTACTCTTAACTAATTAAAAAAAAAGGCCCACTGTATTGTAACAAACCAAATTTTGTTTTAGGGGCGTGTTTGGATTAAAAAAACACCCCAAATATCACTTATTTTTTTTTTAGCCTTTATAGTTTTTTTTTTTTTTTTTCCTCAACAAAGTAGAAGCAAAAAACCATTAAGAAACTTGTCCAAACAGTGCCTTAAAGGTTTTTTTGGACAAAAAATTTACCTTCTAGAATTCCAAATTGAATAGGAGTTGACAATTATAATTTTTAAAAGTTAACGTGGCACCTATTTTTTCATATTGATATGAATTTAACATTTATCGACAGGTAAGCTGAAGTGATTTTAAGCAATTTTTTAAAATAGTTGTATTGATATTACCAATTACATTTAACATTTGCCCTACCATTTTTATTTCGATACATTAATGTATTTTTATACGTTTTTATTTTTTGACATAATAATGTATTTTTATACATCTTTATATTATTTGTAAGCTATAAGTTGTGAAAAGAGTTACTTTTTGAGTTTACTTAGTTGAAATCATAATTCCACTTTTTTTGTAGGTGCTTATTGGAGATGCAGTAAAGAAGAAAAGCCTTGTACTAACTGTGTTAGGTTGTTTTGGTTGTTTATTTAAATTAACATTATCGTGAATTCGATGTACAATTTTTATTGGGAGGATTTAATCATGTTTTAAAATTATTAATAATTGGCCCGGTCCATGGATCCAATTAAATTAATTCATTAATTAATTTCTACTCCACTAAAAGAAATTAATTGAACTCCAATTAAATAATAAATAACCTCTAAGTCAATGTTGCACTTTGACCCCTCTGTGCATAATTAGTTATCGGATAAATAAAGCCATCAATCCGACTACTTAATTAATATATTTATTTTGGTACCTTTGATTATTTCTGACTTGATGACAATAAAACATTTGTTTGACAAAAATAATAATTTAAATAAATAAATATATAATAAATCATTTTGTCTAAAATATACGAAGGCCTTCGAATTTAATTTGTGATCAACCATAATCAATACAAAATAAATACAAGTAGCACTGATGCAAATATTGAGAATATAACCCTCTAACTATTAATTACATAACTATCCAAAGTGCCAATATATGGATCCCGAAGTATCCACTGAACAAATCAAAGTAATTATTAATTAATAAAAGAGTCTATACTTCTCTCATGTTTAAGAGTCAAATGCCATGACAGTGATAAGGAGCAATTGCATACGACAGCTCTCGCAATATATCTCAACTTAACATGGATCTAGTTCAAGTCTTAGTTAATAATGAGTCCATCCATAATTACCGACTATGAACAATTTATGATTACTATTTATATTCATGTATTGATCGCCATCACATACATATATAAGTCTCTTGCAATCAAGTGGACACTATCAATTCCATAATAAATCGAAACATAATACATTGAATTCACCAATTATATAAATCATAAATATTTCAGATATGTCAAGAATATATGTCACTATAATAAAAATAGGAATTTGCTATGTCAGGGCATATAAATCCCAACAGCTTGTTACACAATGTCCATCATTGAGAGGTTTTAACGTCCTCCAGGTTTGTTCATAAACTAGTTTAGATGTGCTCTGCTCGTTGTTTACCCCTTGAACTCCAAAATCGAAATGCTATTGTAGCTTCTGTCCAAATACACGCTCCTATTGACATATAATACGGGTGAAAGTTTGCGAAAGTATTTCAAATTCTTCATTTAGAACAACCGGTGCCGAGATCGATGATGCATTGTGGTGATCCTTATAGGTGAGGATAAAATTTATTTATTACAAATGTAAATAATTTTGTTGGAAACTTGTTACATGAAAACTAATTCAATAAAGCCATTCAAAAGTCCTTGCGTATGCATTAAAAAAAAGAAAAAAAAAAAAGAGCAGACTTGAAGACCACCCCATTGTGATTTCAGTTCATTCACTACCAAGCATTAAAGGCAATTCATTCACAAGCAAGAATTAAAGGTCAATTCAAGCCCAAATCTATGGTTATGGTTTCCAAATTGACCATTACAACTTTTTTCAAGTAACAATACAAATAATCCTCCGTTTTAAATGTAATGAACTAATGGGAATATAATTTCAATTAGTAATCAAAACATAATGAAATGTCTATAGAAATAGCTAAGTTCTGTATTTATCTATTTATTTGGATTGTTTTACTATTTTTAAACTCTACAAAGTTCAAGACTCCCAATTGTTGCAACAGTTACTAATGTTATTTCTCACTATTTCAAGCTCTGATTGCCAGCCATAGCCTATATAATTCTTTCTTCTGATCAGCAATAGTCATTATATATATTAGATCACTATTCACTACTAACCCAAAATCCAAATTTAACTATCCAAATATGAGCTGAAGATTCACAAATCTCCTTTTATTTCCTAATTAGGTTCATAAATCTCCTTATCACCATACTATTGAGATAATAGTTGTATTCAGGTCGATTTAGTTGAAAAACTATACCTCAAGGTTGCCAACCAAACAAGGAGTACCATCTAAATCTTGGACCTTTATACAACCTTGTTACCATAGCATGAACTGATACAAAATTTCATTCACACTCTTCTAATAAACTTGTTCAAATTTTCCTCTATGTTGCACTTAAATTCCTTGTTCTTTCAAATGAATTTTATATCATGAGGCCTCAAAGAAAAGCATGAAAAAGGAGGAAATATGTGATGAAAGCACAAACATGCTCTTAATATGGTACCTTGCACATTTAAAAAAGAAAAGCTTAAAACCATTTAAATGATTTTAGAACTTAGTGAAGATAAAACTACATACAACTATAGATACATGGTATTGAAAAATAGTATGTATGTAGGCATTGGAAGTGAACAAAATGCCAAGAAGTCCATTAGAGTTTGAAGCAATGTTCAAATCTGGCCCATAGGAGGTTCCGCTTAACCTTATTGCCCAAAATTTTGAATCCTTTCTTAGTTCGTGTGGTGGCTCATAAAATGTTTTGATCACGCTAGAAATTAGTATACCAAAAATTGGAAGAATTGCACCATTGATGATTGCAGATATGGTTCCCACTATCAGCACCGGAACCTCTGGCTGATAGTGGGAACCATTCCACGATGATCCTCGACTGATCGATCGTGGGAATGACATTCGCTGACTTGAATGTCTAACAGATTCCGAAGTAATTTCTGATTTGTCTTGGTCAATTGCCAATAAAAGATGATAAGATAGAAAATAAAAGGCTGAGATTTAGAAACACGTCACAGATAGCAGCTGAGTATGGTACCTGCTGCAATAACTATCTTAGCACATTGCGATCCTTTAAGATATTTTGCTAAGATTATTTACCACTCAATAGAGCAGATTTCTTGCCACTGTGGGAACCATTGTGATAGATCTAAATATCAAACTATAAAAGACAATTAATTGAATTTATTTTATTTTATTTATTTATTTATTTTTTACCATAAAATTCTGTCCACACCTTAACTTTGATCTTCAAGTATGGCTACCATGTGAACAAGACATGTGGTGCATTACAGTATGACAGGGCAGAGCGCCATAGTGCAAAATTTTCCCATTTATAAATGATGTAGGACAAATGCAAAACAAAATTACTTTCTTTAGTACCAAACTGATGTAGGGAAGCTCTAGAAATCTTGGAATGACACGCAACTCAAGATTTCATTATAAGGGTGCTATCAAGCTTCATGTAGGATTCCCAATTTTCCCTTCTTATTAATACTTTGTATATTTGTTACATGCAGTTTTTAAAAATGCTTGAAGCACCCATGTTGGACACATGACACTAAAACATGGATAATACATTATTTAAAATGCATCTAAGAAGCATGTACAACAATTATAGGATATAAAACAGAGATATAAATCATTTGTAACCACCACTAGTACATACACACAACATTATCTACTTCAATGGCCACTCTTCTCAAAATGGTATTGTCACTCTCGATAACTCTTAACTTGTTTTCACATCTATTCACTTAAAACCTAGACACCATTAGCATATAACATTCTTTCTGTCCTTTAAAATAGATTTAAAAAAAAAAAAAAAAAAAAAAAACACAACAACAGAGTTGCAGAGTCAGATATTTCCAGAAGTAGATTTCACTCCTTAGCAGCCATACTTGGAGACAAAAAAAAAAAAAACATTGAGATTGTCTAATGATCGAAACTTAAAATTTTCAAATAAATAAAAAAAAAACATAAAATTGAACAACCGACTCTAAGATCTGAATGAAAAATTGAATCACCATAAACAGAAAAGATAAAAAAAATAAAATCCATTCAATGGCCCAAAAATAAGGAAATCATAAAAGATTAAGTAATTAAATCTTCAAATTTTCCATTGTTGTCCTGATTTTCCTAAGTAAAAAAACAATAAAATAAACTTAAGAAAAAAGTCAGTTCTAATGTAATATAAGCAATTATACACAGTTATTTTTTTTTTCTTTTCTTTTCTTCTTCTTTTTTAATCATTTTTTTAGATCATTTAAGGTGATAAATTTTTTTTTTTTTTTTGATAAGTAAATAAAAATTTGAGGTTGTTATGTTTATAAAGATGCAATTTTTCATCACCTTTTGGAATTCATCCAATGCAGCCATGTTTATTTATATATTTATTTTATCTCAAAAATATTAACTGTAAATGAATTGCACTACAACCAGCCACACAAACAAGTTCGCAGATAGGCACATCACACAATTTGCAAAGGAAAGCAGAGGACCTGTTACTTATTTTATTTGAGGTAATCTTCTCCATGAAGTGCACCTTTGTTACTTATTTTAAGTTTATGATGCTTTGTCACGGTATTCTGTTTGTGCCATTCAAAAGTCCTAGCGTATGCATAAGAACACTGATATTAAAATTTGTAAAGTAACATATTGAAACATGTGCAAAATTGCTAAAATGAGGGTGAAATTTTGTAAAAGTTTTTGTTAATAACATTAAGACTCTTAGAAGTAGGCCACTTCCTTGTTATGTTCTTTCACCCAAATTTATAACTTACATCAACTGAAAATGATCTTACATATTAGCAAATTGTTTTCTCCATCACAAAATTTTATATGTTCTTTCACGCTTTGTTGATATGTTCTTTCACCCAAATTTGTAACTCATATCAATTGAAGAGGATCTTACATCTTAGCAAATTGTTTCATCTATCACAAATTGTTTTTATATTTTTTCACCCATTGTTGTTATGTTCCTTCACCCAATTTTGTAACTCACATCAACAGGAGAGGATCTTACATCTTAGCAAATTGTATCCTCCATCACAAAATTCTGTTTGTGTTTTTCACCCCTTATTGTTATGTTCTTTCACCCAAATTTGTAAGTCACATCAACCGGAGAGGATCTTACATCTTAGCAAATTGTTTCCTCCATCACAATATTTTGTATGTATTTTTCACCCCTTACTGTTATGTTTTTTTCACCCAAATTTGTAAGTCATATCAACTGAAGAGGATCTTACATCTTAACAAATTGTGCTAGGGATTTTAAATAAATTCATTCATACACAATAATATAAATGAAATAAATTCAAAAATTCTCATTGAAAAAATAAACATGTTCAAAACACATCTCTTGCAATATGAACTCAAAGAGAAGAATACAATACTTTCAATAAATAAATAATTAATCCAACAACACAAACAAGTGTAATGAACATCACTTTTATGATATGAAATGAAAGCATAAACATTCATAATGATACAAGTTACTGGACTCCTCTGTAGTTTTTTTAGTTGATTTTTATTGTGGGTATGTGATAGAACGAAGTGATGTTTTCCCAATCCAATCAATGTGCCAACACAGTCTGCCAACTACTAGTTCAATATACCTTGCATATTCGTCGTCATATCGCCTTTACCTTTCACATAGGTGCCATTGATCAAGGGGTACACAGGAGAATTTGAAAATTCAAAAAGATATCAAAAAAATATTGGGTCTGCTTGTTTTGTAACTCTGATAAGATAGCAAGTAGTTCACATGCTTACTTTTATTAAGCAAGAATTTGAATTTCTTACCGTACTAATGATCTTATAATTTGGTTTAAACTTCCCCCAAGAACTGTATTTGTTACATATTTTCAACCAATGTTGAAGCTAACATCAACCTGAATTAGTAATTAATTTTTGTCCCTTTTAGTAACCTTATTCCCATACTAACTTTTTAGTAACATCAGACCCCTTCAAATATAATTTTCTCTTTCTTAGATGACCACATTTACACCTAATATTACAATTGTGTTCGTTACATATTTTTAACCAACGTTAAAGCTAACATCAACTGGAATTAGTAACTAATTTGTATCCCTTTTAGCAACCTTATTCCCACACTAACATTTTGGTAAATCAGAATCCTTCACATATAATCAATTTTTTGTGACTTTCTAAAATATTTGAAAAAATATTTCAACCGTGTCTGTTATATCATTTCACTCGAGCCCTTTACAATCCATTTGGGATTACTTTTGAATCACTTAAAAGTGTTTTTATTTTAAAAAAATTGTGTTTGAATATGTTTGGTAACCAGTAAGTACCTTTAATAGTTATTAATTTTAGCTTATAGAGTTCTTGAATGAAGCTAATATTTGTAACTTTTCAAATTGCATTTAAGTAAAGTTCTTGAATGAAGCTAATATTTTTAAAAAATTATGTTTGAATATGTTTGGTAACCAGTAAGTACTATTAATAGTTATTAATTTTAGCTTATAGAGTTCTTGAATGAAGCTAATTGTAAAGTTTCCAGTTTTTACCATTTTTGCATTTTCTGGAATTTTCTAATTTTTCGAGGGTAATTTCGTCTTTTCCCGTTTTGCGTATCGGACACTGTGAGGGTGTGCCGGTTGTGTCTAAGAATTGGTTGGGGCTCGGATCCGAGGGGTATCACAATACATGTCTATTAAATGGTTGTATTATGTTTTATTTGTTAGACTAAGAGGGGGGGTGAATTGGTCAGATTAAAACTTTCCTCTACTTTTCACTTAATTAGAGAACATATTGAACATGATATATCACAACTTAAAATCAATCAAACCACATGAACACAAGGTATACAAGGAAAACCCTCTCAATAGGGAAAAACCTTGATTTTTGGCCTCAGCCAATAAAAGCCTCCACTAGTTGTAAGAATCTTGTTACACACTCAGTTGTCTCACTCTCTGCACACACCTTTGTTCAAGAATAGACACTAATTTTCACAACCAATACTCACACACTAGCTCTCCATAGTGCACACATGCACTCCCCATGTCCTAAGCAACCTTGTTTGGACTCTATAGCTTAATCAACAATGGGGTGAGGTATCAAAGCCTCACTACCATTTACAATAAGGAGTTAACACACCACTTATCTCTGCACCACAAGATTAGATTGAATACAAAGTTCAAAGTATATAACACAAGAAACATTAGTTTCACTTCTCTGCACCAAGAGGGATATAACTGTCAAATCACAATGCAACTTCACTTGATACCCAAACTAGGTTCCCACAGCCTTGACACAGCCAAATACACTTGCTTGAATGAATTCCTCAATTAAATAGGCAAGGTAGATCAATAGAGAACATACAAGGCAAAAACCCTAAATTCAAGGGTATAATGGTCACTTCACAATGCAACCTTAAGAAGGACCTAAAATTGACTTCTACAGATCCCAATAGCTTAGATACACTTACTTAAGAGATAAACTCATTGAAACCAGTAAGGTATAATAGAGATAGCACAATACAGCCTTGTAGTCTTCAAAACCCTAGCTTTGAGCCTTCAAGGGTAAGATTGTAAATTAGTCTCAGAACCAGCCCAAATTCCACACCCTTAGTCTTCAGTAGGTAGAATATATTTGCTCAGTTGATAAGATCAATACAAACAGCAAGGCACAACATAGATATCACAGTTTTAAGCTAAAACCTCAAAAACCCTAGCTTTGTAGCTTTAAGGGGAAACTCTGCAATGTAGCTTCAGTTCAGGCTTGCATTTGACTTTCACAGGCTTGTATAGGTAGGATACACTTGCTTGATAGTTGAACTCAGCTTGGTAAGCAAGCAATAACAGTGAGATAGCACAACAGCCTTGTTTTCTTCAAAAACCCCAAATTGAGCCTCACAACGGTAAGTTTGTAATACGACCTTAGTGACACCTCAAACTTCACTCCCCTAGTCTTTAATAGGCTATATATACTTGCTCAAATGTTAATGAAAAATTAAACAGCAAGGTATGGCTTTGTATATGCTCATAGTAGCTATTTTAGGTTTAAAACCCTAAAACTCAGTTTTGCAAAACATAGCTTTAATGTAGCTTAAATTCCCAACAACCAGAGACTCCCTCAGCTTGAATATGATGAATTAAACATGTAATATAGCAAGGACAAGATGTACACACAGGGTCATAATAATATTGTACTAACGATAGCAAAATTAAAGCTTACAACAGGTATATATATCAGCTACTGTATTTTTCTGGTTTGAGAGGCAAAAGAGTCAATTCGAGGCTGGACCTTCTTGATTATAGCTCCCATAATTTTCTTTCATCATAGTGCACTTGCTCAAATCAACATTTCTCATTTTGAAGCAAGTTTATATCAATTTTCAGTTCAAAGAAAGCTTTACAAGACAGTTTCTGCAGCAGCACTGTTTTTAGGGTATTTCTAGTATTTCACAGCTACAAAAATCTGGATTTTGGTTTTATCAAGAGTATATTACCTATGTAGACATGCTCATACAAATAACTCAACAAGCACACAATATATTACAATTTCAGTACTCAAAGCAGAATTGTAAAACTGCTATAAGCTGAAACAAGTGTGGTTCACAGTACTAAACTAGAACAAGTCATTCCTTAGTCCAAACCACAACTAAGACAGCCTTAAATCAACAAACTAGACATACTCAGATGATAAACATTAATGGTATAGCATGGTTCAAACAAGTTAAGCTCAGGATTATAGAATTAAACTAGAAAGGCAAGCTAAACTTGAGGTTTGAGATATGAAAAATGATACCAGGCTTAATATGTTGTCTTTGGCCACTTCAGCTGATATAAACCCTCAAGATACACTTGCTCAGACCTTGTTCAAGCTCCAAAAGTAACCACTGCAGATTTTCACCTCCCAATCCTCATTGTTTGCACCAGAAAATGCATCACAGGTCCTTATGTTCTTCAATAAATTAGCACACACTTCATACTGATTTCAGAGAACAAATTCAGCTCAAAACCTTAAGTATTTCTTTGAAAGTCACTCAAACATTTTTAGCTCTCGAGTCTCTCATACACAGCCTCACAATGTAGCTCAAAGGACTTTATTTTTGTGCTCACTTTCTGCTGCTGCTATAACAGCATATTTATATAACTTTCATTGTTGCCCTAGTATGGATAAAAATATTCCATTACTAGCCAATCAAGGATAGGGATATATGCAGATAGTATACACTATTAATGGACCGAAATGCCCCTGGACAGCCCTATCTTGACATTAAAAATTTCTTTTTCTGTATCATTCAAATGACAATATACAATGCTGATATCTACAGCTGGGAATTTGAATTATTGTTAATATCCTCTCTCACTAGGACCACAATGCACGTAGCACATTGTTGTGAATCCTTCATTACACCAGAATTCTCAATGAACTACCAGAATTGCCCTCACATCAGGGCTGTATTTGCTGCCACCTGTGTGTGTGAATATGAACTAGAAAAAGACCATTACATTGTATAACAACACCTTTTATGAAGAGTAATCCATTAGCACATATAGTGTAATGACTTAAATACCCCTATGATAGATACCAATAATGAATGAATAGCCATGAACCCTTTTGATAGGCACTTGACATTAAAAAGGCAAACCTCAACCAACAATCTCCCCCTTTTGCCTTTAATGTCAAAACTCCAAGAATTCTCCCCCTTTTTGATATTGAAGTCAAAAGGGTTAAGGGCAAAATTGAAGAACATAATGAATACAGTAAGAGATTTTCCTTATGTAGAAAAAATAGGTTTAAACATGAAATTCTGAGAGAAATTTCAAAAATAGGCTTTTCAATGGCAGACACAGAGTTCAAATAATATCATTAGGATACTTAGTTGATGAGTTTGATGGCACTGAGCAATATGTCAGTTAGTGAGGATTACTTCAACTTTCAAAAGTAGTAAATTCAGTAGGTTGACCAAGCTCGGAATACTTCAAGATCCATTCAATCTCTTAACTCCAATAGACATGAATTAGCAAACCTCTTAAGCTTAGATCACCAATAATCAATTTTCAGAAGTGGAAGTTCATAAATCTGTTTCAAAACAGTCCTTAGCATTGAGCTTCAAGAATTATTGCTTTTTAAGGGGCACAAGTGAGAATTCTCAACTGCATTGTCAAATAACTTTGTTCCCTTACCCCAATATCAGCTGAATACTCAATCTTAGAAGAGAATTTACTCATAAAGAAGCATGAATAAGGAAATTACACAGCAAGTACACAATTCTGCAGCAAACACTAGATAGTTTGGTTCAAAAAACTAAAACTGATTAAAACAATATTCCTAACATTGGTTAAATGCAACAACATTAAATCAGTAAAATAATCATGCTCAGATGAAGAGGGACAATTATAAAACATGGCAATGCCAGGTTAGGATGAGATTTTCAGTCCAAAACCAGTCTTCACACAAAGATCTGCAGAATAACTGGTCATAGGGACAGTCATAGAAATTTATTGTACAACCAACCAGAGATCAATTCCATTATACATATATCAACTGTATAAGCATGTTCAATTGAAAATCTCAGTAGTGGGAGCATGAGAAACCGCTCTCTCTCTTCAAATAACAGTCCTTAAACATTTGCAAACCCTAACTAGTGAGGGTTACAAGTTCTGAGAATATCATGTTCAATTTTCAGGCATAGATCCAACTTATTTAACCTTAACTTATCTAATCACACATGCTTAGATGATGAATTAATAGTAAACAATATGATTCAAAAATGATAGGCACAAACTAAAAGACATAACTTAGAAAACATAAGCTGTCAAGAGACTTGATAAACCATGATTCATTGTAGTGAGATAATTAGAAAAGACCTATTTTTTGCAGTTGAAGAGTAGCAAAACAGATGTGTTCAACGTGTGTGCTATACTAAACTTTATCTCTAAGTGGATGAGGTCTTAAGCTTTCAACAAGAGAACAAACTGAGATAGCAAAAAGACATATTAATCCTAATTTTTGAGTAGCAACATTTGAGTGATAAGATAGCTAAGAATCTGAGAGAAGACCAGAGTTACTAGCCTTAAAGGACTTGAAATTGTATTGCACTATTTCAGCCCTTTCTTCATCTGAAAAATGAACTAATTTGTCTCTGAAAGGTGGGGCTTTGAAGACTATGTAAGATGATATTTAGAAGATGAAAGAGACTTTCTCACTTTTGAATCTTCTTGTAAAGCAACTTACCAAGCATGATCAATTTTGTCTACAATGACCATCTTTGTTTCAATAGAAATGAGGGTGCTTGTGTGAACATCTTCAAAGCTTGCATATCTTGAATTTCCTTTGGAGGAGGATGGTTTCATCATTTTAAGCTTATTCAGTAAAAGAGTGATAGAGTAGTGTCTGTTATACCTTAGAGAGACATGTGGATTAATAGCAGCACTACAAGTATGCTTTAAAGATCTTTTTCTTGAGGTAAGAGAGATTAAATACCACAAGTACATATTTATGCAATATCTATGACTTTTCAGGAAATCTGTTGGCCTGAATGTGAGTTTCTTTGTTGAGCAATTAACATCATTAACACACATCTTTTCAGCTTCACTTTTCTTTGAAAAACACTTCAACTTGCTGAGAATTATAAGTGAAAAGGAAAATAGAATTGAAAGGTTATTCTTGAAAGATTCAAAAAAAGACTTTTGATTAACCTCATCTCATTCAACACTAACTGCCTGAGATACTTCAAACTCTTCATTAAGGACATAGAATGCCTCAAAAGTGTCCTACACATCCTTGGATGATTTGCAGTCTTTGACTTTAATGAGATCCTGGACATTAAGACCACTGAAAAGTGCATATCTTCCATTTGCATCATTTGACATAGCTTCTTCATTTGACACAGTCACTCATTTGGTGGTTGTGTACCACACATCATATGATTGTGACATAAGATAGGCTTCCATCTTGATCTTCCAGTTTTCATAACAAGTACCATCAAACCAAGGTGCATCATCAACACACTGACCTTCCATCTTGTTTCCAAGAACTTTTCTGCAAGCTTTTTAATACCATGGTTCAGCAGACCAAGGCTCTGATTCCAATTGTTAGACCAAGAGGGGGGTAAATTGGTCAGATTAAAACTTTCCTCTTCTTTTCACATAATCAGAGAACATATTGAACATGATATATCACAACTTAAAATCAATCAAATACCATAGACACAAGGTATACAAGGAAAACCCTCTCAATAGGGAAAAACCTTGGTTCTTGGCCTCAGCCAATAAAAGCCTCCACTAGTTGTATAAGAATCTTGTTACACACTCAGCTGTCTCACTCTCTGCACACACCCTTGTATAAGAATAGACACTAGTTTTCATAACCAATACTCACACACTAGCTCTCCATAGTGCACACATACACTCCCCCTGTCCTAAGCAACTTTGCTTGGACTCTAAAACTCTCATTAGCTTAATCAACAATGGGGTGAGGTATCAAAGCCTCTGTAATGACCCGGTTATTTTCCTTCCTTTCCATTTTTTGAAATTTTATGGATAAATTTTTTTCGTTGAATTTTCTTTTCTGAGTTCAGTTACTCATCACTTAGTGTTGTCTTGAGTACTCAGAAATGATTTCTGAGACTCTTTTCTTTGGATTGACAACTTCCTTTAAGGACCGAGTTATTTCCACATTTTTATTTATTTATTTTTTTACACTATTCACTTTTCGTCTTTTTCCCGAGAATGATTTTCTTCGCGTAACCTCACTTTTTGTGCTCGGATTTGGTTCCGATTTTGCATGCATCCATGATAGTTAAATTACATGCTTTGTGTATTTTAATTTTCAAGAAAAGTATGCTAGTTGTTTACTTTTACGTAAAAGGGCATGGATGCATAGTTTCTTCGGAAACATTATTTGATTTTTGGTTTTTTTTGTAATTATATTAAGTAATTATTTTATTTCTTAGGAACCTTTTTGTAATTTATTTTGGAAGATATTTTCAAAAAGGACCTTTTTGTAATTACCGAAAAGTGTGACAAGTGTCGCGCTCTTATTGGGCCACTTGTAAGCATCTCATTGGTTAACACTTGGAAGCTTTGGATGATGATATGTGGAGGGTGGAGATTCACCCACTTGTTGGCCTAGCATTGGTGCACTTGTTGGCTTAGATTGTTGACAAGTGTAGGCTTTAGATTAAGTTTAGAATGAACCATTAGATTAATGACAAGTGTAGGCTCCAAATTAAAGTCTAGCTTTTGTGTGTGTGTAGGCATGGTGCAAGACTAGGTGTAATTAACTTGCTTTGGCCAAGTGAGTGGGTTAATATTTCATTTTACATGTTTTTTATTTCATCATCTTCCTCACATAAAACCTTGGCCACCATTGAAGGAAACCATTAACCTGGGCTTAAAACCTTGGTTTTGACCTCCTTCCACTCACCTTAGACTCAAAAGCTTGGAACACAAAATACTTGCCTCACTTTCCTCTATATAACCCTTGAAGGAAATTGTAAAATTCCTTTGTTTAGTTTGGATTCAAGAGGAACAATCCTCTTGTGAGGTAGGGGGTGATTTAGGTTTTTAATCTAAGTGTTTTAATTATTTTTATAGCTTACAATGAATTGTTTACATGTCTTATACTTAATTTTTAAATTAATAGGTTGTAGTACCTTGAATGAAATTAAGCTAAGACATGATATTCTTGAAGGCCATGACTTGATCTATAACTTGTATTAATATAAAGTCATATGGAGTTGTTTTAGAATCTAGAGATTTAATTATTTAAAATTAATTAATTTCCATTTAATTGTTCCACTTACTTAATTAAGTTTTTGAGTTGATATATGTGATTACTATGATAGTACCATTGACATATAATTATTTAGAGTCATTTGAAATTGATTTAAATTCTAGATAAATTAATTAGTTAGTTTAATTAATTTCTATTCAAGTGTTACATTCATTTAAATTGACATTTGACTTGATATATGTAATGAGTATGGTATGTTCTTTAACATATATTAAATTGAGAATATTTAAATGAGTATTGAAAACTTTATTCATTTATTTTCTTGTATGAAAGTTTAATTCACCTAGTTGTATCTAGCATGGAATTAACTTGTGATATACTATTAAAGTAAGTCTTGGCATATTTATTAACATACTTTAATTTGAGAGCATTTGGATGAATTTAAAAAACTAGAGATATTAATTAAAATCTATTTAATGGTTCTATGGATTTGATTAAGTTTTTAACTTGATAATTGAAATGACTAAGACTTGTTCACTAGTATATATTAAATTTGAGCCATTTGGAGTTACTTTGTAATCTTGAGAATTTAATTATTTAATTTAATTAAATTCTATTTGTATTCTTTCATTGAGGTAATTAAGTATTGATGTTATATTTTTGCTTAATTTATAATTTGCAACTCGTTGTATGATTACAAGATGGTATTTCATGAGTAGAAGTTATGATTTAACTTATTGTATACACATTATACGTATATGACATTCAATAAGCCATTGTAGCTTGAAGACCTAGAGCATATCTTGTGTGTATTCCATGACTTGGTTGTGCATAGTAATTGACAAATGTACATTGTGTATATGTGATATACTTGTTATACAACTTGATGATTTTTGGAAAGTTTATATGGACATTGTAATATGTTAAGGCTAGAGTATGTCTTAGTACGAGGGATGAGAATTCCCTCTACAACATATAGTGCGCACTAGGTAGTTCCTTGCGGGCTAGTAACCCGAGATCACTTGTTTGGTCATCGAGACCATATGTCCTTTGTCTTTCTGCCATTGGTTGATTTCACATTCAATTCCTAGTTATAATTGTGGATTACTTTTAACTTCTGCTTGGATGCATGGTCATTCATTTCTTGCTTAGTATACTTGTATTTGTATACTTGTACGCCTTGTATATCAAAACTGCTTTGTATACTTGTATGCCATGTATGTCAACATTGCTTAGTATACTAAGAAATGTATATTTGAATATATATGCTGTATTCTATTTCAATATTGCTTAGTGCACTTGTTATGTACATTTGCATATTGATGATTTACTTTCTAGATGGCCTAGTATACTTGTGTCTTGTATACTTGTCTTAAGTGCATTTCAATATTGATTGTATAGTTGTGCACATATATTTGTATATTGAATATTTTGTTGCGTGTACCGCATGTTTCAATTTTAAGGTAGCTTAGGATGCTCCCTAAGTTATACCTTGGACATAAACGCTAGGTGGCATGGACATTATATATTGATTTATATCAATTTAATGAACAGTAAAATGTTAGGTCGATGGATGCTCATCTCCTACGAGTAACTTGTTTACTCATCCCAAAGTTATCAGGTTATTTTTAGGTACGAATACCTTGATTCGGGATGCACAATATCCCTAGGTTGTTTCGTTGGATTGAAATTCTTTTAAATGTATTCTTGTTCATGATTCATGCAAATGTTATCATGAAATGCTATTTGTAGCTTATATGTAAAAACTTGTATATTTGATTTTAAACATGTAATATGTCCATAAGCACACCTTTTGGAATGTATTTGACATGTATGAGATAAGGCCGGAGGCCAATGACAATTATTTTGTATCCTATGTAACTTTTGACATCATGAAATATTATGAAAACATTGAAAAATGCCAAGTCATTGCCTCACTATGTTTGCATCGGGTGTGGGAATTCCATTTTTATTCTTTCATAGGGTCTCATTAATCATGCATGAAGTGTGGCCAAGGGCCAAACGGTAATTTGAAACCATTTTATAATTTTAAGATTCAAAATTCCCTTTTCATGTGCATTTTCGCCTTTTTTTGCTGTTGGGGAGTCGGATTTTGCATCGGGTCTTCTCGGGAGCTGCGGACCATTCCCGCGCTCTTGAAATCATTTATTATGCTTACCTGCATATTCGTTTCAGCCTAAAAATGCATTTAGGGTCAAATGCATACTTGGTGCAAAGTTGCATTTTTTTGAGTTTTTGTCCTTTTCTGATCTAGGGGCATTCTGGGTATTTCACAGTGTGTTTTTTTTTTCATTTTCTCTCGCGTTGTCGGGTAGAAAACTCGATTTCGTGGGGGGGGGGGGGTGTTTTTTCTTGTTTTTCTAGAAAATATCATTAAGGGCCCCGCTTTTGCACTCTGTTCTGACAGATTTCAGAAAAGCATGTAGCATCTTTTTAACCCTCTTGACCTATGCTAATCTAGGGGCAATTTAAGGATTTTACAGCGTGTTTTTTTAGTTTTCTTCCGGTTAGAAAACTTAATTTTAAGGGGGGTTTCTTCTTCATGTTTTTCCAAAAAATGTCGTCTCGGACCCGAAAACCCCTTGTCAAATCTGGTTTTCTGTGCGCACTTGCACTATTTGAAAAAGTCTGTTATAAGGGCATTTTAGGGATTTCACATCAAAAATAAAATTTTCTTTTTACATAGTCAACTTGGAAAGTTAAGGGGGGTTTCTTTTTCGTGTTTCTCCAAAAAACATCATTTAGTGCCTCAAAACGGCACACGCATTTCAGCATTTTGCCCAGGTTACTATTTATTGCTGTCAAAACACTATTCATGGCCTCAGCAACGTCAAAAATTTGTTTTGACTTTTCTCTTCCATCTGGACTCCGAATCAAGTGATTTTTGAGTCTAACTTGATTAATTTTTCGCTGTATTTCCAATGGTGTGCTCGTTAGCACTAGATCTTACTGAAAATTACTATTTTGCCCTTGAGGCTAAACTTGTTCGGTTTTCCTTTTTTTTTTTTTTTTTTTTTTTAAATTGCTTCCACTATGCTTTCTTATAAGTTTCATGACTTCATGGGAAGTCACAGATGTGTCTTGGAAATGATGTACATTTCCAGAGACGTTGCTTCCACGTAAAAAGACCATTTTGCCATTTTCTGGTCTTTTTCTTCCGCGTCAGTTCTCGTGGAGTTCCGTGGCGTCTTGGAAGGTTAATTTGGCATCTTAATGATGTTTTATATCCCTATATTTTCGCTTTCGCATTTCGGATTCGTTATCGAGTCAAACTTCGGTTCATCACAGGACGTACTGGCTTGAAAAACTAGGGCCGTTACAGGTGGTATCAGAGCTCCTGGGTTCGAACACCTTAGATGAAGGGTTTTGGGTGCATATCATGCTTGTGTTACCATGTTCTATGTGTTTAATTGCTTCTTGATAACATGTTTTGAATTGATAACATGTCTGTTTGCTTATGTGACAACTTGTTTTGAAGCTTACCTTAATCGCTTTAGCATATGATTTATGCATGTCCATCTTAGTATATGATATATACTTGTTTATCATAGCAAGTTGTATGTGCTTGTTGGCCTTAGCATACTGTATATGCTTGTAGGATTTAGTACATTGTCTATGCTTGTCTGAGTTATCATGTTATTTACGCTTGTTTGCTTAGCATGTTGTATATGCTTGTCTGCTTTAGCGTGTTATATGTGATTGTTCATCTTAGCATGATTATGTGTAGTATATCGTTATGCTTTACATTCTCTTCCGTATACACTGACATGCCTTATGTGATTTTTACTACCTGTGTGAGTAGGTAGTTCATTTCTATGTTGTATACTAGCCGTTTACTTTTTATGCTTTGTTTTGACATTGCATATTGTTCCACCTTGGTTGGTAGAGATTCTTGGGGTCTGTCATATCCCTTGGATATATTTTTGTTTTGAGGAGTTTCTTCCTTGGGTAGGAGAAATTCATTCTATAAGGAACCCACGATGGGAACCTTTTTGTCCTTTTTGTCGGTTTAGTTGTTTCGAGACCTTGGTCTGACGGTTGATGCGAGTAAGGTTCAACTGAGCATAGAGTTGCAGTTTTGATCTGGTGGAGTGAGACGCGGGCCAGGGAGGTTCCGTTTCATTTGTGGCTTCACGACGTGGTCAGGGAGTGTCCGGGGTGTTGGTATAGTCTCTTGGGGTTTCGTGGTGACCTTGATGTGATAACATCATTGGGGTCTTGTTTCTAGTGTCATGGGACGATGAGTTGGGGATGACTCTACTCCTTCCTTGGGGATTTAAGAGGTTTGTCTTCGTGAACCTCAACGACGAGGTCCTCGTGTCACATCTTCTTAGAATGATGATTAGGGATTTGGATAGGTATGTTGACTTAGGATCTTTCTTGGGTTGCCTTGAGCAGCTCTTACAAGCTATAGTTGGGATGTGGGCAGTTTCGTGTAATTAATTGCATTGATGTAATTAATTAATCTCCCTTGTCATTTTAGTGTTTCGTTAGGATCTTGTCCAGTTCTCATCGAACTCGTTGGCATCTTGAGTTGAGTTCTCTATTGATGTCTCGTAATAGCTAGTGTTGGAACTATCCATTGCGTCGTTGTTTCATTTTATGTGGCGTTAGGATTCCACCTTAGTTAGGGGCTAGTCTTGGGAAGGACTTATAGACTCCTTGTTTCGGGAACCGTAGTGGTCGTTTGGGGGACGGTTCATTTCCTCGTAGTGAGAGATTGGACTCATCCAGGTTCGGTTGTACGTTTTTTACGTGGTTTCTTTTGAGAGACATTCCATTCATTTCTTTTGATTTTACGAACTTGCCATTTATATGATCCCTTTTTACATGTTTATGAGCCATTGTTTTAGGGCATGCCTTAGAAACATGTTTAGGATATATGACTATGTGGTAGTTGATTGTGGACGTAGATGGTGTATTTTCATTTACAATATTCGTTTAGCATGCTAGTACCGTTAGTGGTGTATAGCGTGTTATCATTTATTTGACCCCTATGTGGTAGGTGGCATATTTTATTTACCTTATGTGTACTGTGTGCTTAGTACTAAGGTATTATTTAATTTATGCAATTTAATTTTGCGAGTATGTGCTATGTGAGTAGCTGGTTGTACTGTTTCATTTTCCTAGACTTATGTTGGGGTTTTGTGACCTTGGTTGTCGGGATTGTTATGAGTGAGATACGTGGTAGATTTCTGTTTTGAGGACTTAGTTGTCCATGATAGGGATTTTGATCCAGCATTTTGTTTTCGTTTATAACCTTAGGATAGGTCTGCTTGGGATGGTGTCTTTCGGTTTCATGAAGTCTGATCCATTGGCTTGAGAGCATAAACTTGTCAGGCTTTGGATTCGTGACTGGAAGGTGTTGATAAGGGTGTTTTGCAATGTAGGAGTTGCTGACTCTACTTGTACTGAGAATTTAAGGCATTAAGCGTAACGATGCCTATAACATTGTTGTCAGAGTTTTGGTTACCCAAACTCTCACAAGATGCATGGTTCCCGTAGCGCTTTTGGTAATGATCTTTTCTGACATTGATGTCATTCGTATTGATAAATTTTTTCGGGTTGACCTGGTTAGGGCAGGTTATGAACTAATGCCTTATACTGTCATGCTACCGTACAAAGTTGTGTGTTGTGGGCGAGTGCTAATTGCCGTCGATGCTACCTTCCTGACCAGGTATGGTAAAAATAAAAAACCTATCATAACAATTAACTTGGGTATGGTAGTGAGACAACCAATCCATCCTAAGTATCACATCATAACTGTGCATGTCCAGGACCAATAGATTGGCTAGAAATCTGAGTCTAGCTATATCTAGTGTCACAGGCCTATCACTCTCATGTAAATGGCAGTATTGCCTAAAGGTGTAGAAATACCCTGAGGTCTATCACATGCCCGCATCGTCATCCCAGATAAAACAGCAAAAGATCTAGCTACAAATGAGTGTGTAGCACCTGTATCAAATAAAACATGACCATATGAACCATGAATTAGAAACATACCCTCAACTGCCTGAGGTGCCCAAACATCCTATGGCATGGGGTTGAACACCTTGCCATAGTGCAACTGCTGCGGTGCCTGTTCCTGAGGTGGTGGCGGTACTGGTAAAGCCAGATATGTTTATCCTTGAATCCGTGGAACCTGTGGAGCGGGTAAAGGTACCGGTGTCCTTTGTCCCTGCTACACATGCTGCCCCTGTCCCTGTCTTACTTTAGGACACTGCCTGGAAGTATAACCATACTCTCTACAAGCATAGCAACTACCCTAGAAAGTGCCAAATGACCTCCTCTGTCGGTTAGCCTGTGGTTGACCCTGTCCTGCCTGTGGTCCCCTATTCTGTTGCCTTTGAATAGGTGCCCCATCCCTGTGAGCATCTGAACCACCCTTGTGCTTCTTCCAAGAATGCTGTCCCTGGAATTTACCCTTGTCATTCTGTCAGTGTCCATTGCCATTTGATTTCTCAACTGACTGATTAGTAGAGTCTTTATCACCCCGCTTCTCACCCTTAGCCTGTCTGAAGTCCACGGCAACTGGTACTGCTATAAAGCAGCATCTACCACCTGAGCATAAGTAATGTAGGCCGGACTACTTGTAATAGCTCACTCAATAGACCACATCAATCCCTTAACGAAACTATTACGTTTCTTTTCCTTTGTATCCACCTCCTCCAGTGCAAAAAGAGACAAGCGCGTGAACTGTTGCTCATACTTTGCCACCGTCATGTTCCCCTGTTGTAGATTAAGGAACTCAGTCTTCAAAGCTGTCCTGACTGCATATGGAAAGTGCTTCTCATCAAAGCGAGCACTGAACTGATCATAAGTTAATGAAGTCCTCTCATCTGCGGTGGTAATTGATTCCCACCACTGGAGTGCATCTCCGACAAGCTTGAAAGTAACAATCATTTGCTTTTGAACCTCTGTGCACTGAACAATGCGAAGATGTCGCTCGATGTCCTTTTTCCACTACTGAGCTGCTTTTGCATCGGTGGAGCCTGTGAACTCAGGTGGGCTCTCCTTTGTGAAAGAATTCCTAGTCTTTTCCCAAGGATCAGTCAGAACCACCAGTGCTGGCATAGGTGCCTACTGAACCTGTGGTTGATTCTGAAGTGCAGCTGTTACCCCTACTTCAATAGCCCGAGCAATAAGGTCATTGAGATGAAGATGATACTCTAGATCTCTGTCCTGATCCTGAGTTTGCTGAACTTCCTCCTGCTCTTCGTGGAAATGACCATTATCATCCTGAAACCCAGGCATTCGCTGCTCTTCCTCAATTTGCTGACGCCGTAGGAGATCTTGCTGCCTATGTGCTGCTTCCCTTCGCCGCTAACTGTTATGTCTGGTTCTAGCGTTAACCATTCTGTTAACATAGAAAGACAGACATCAGTACGATTTTAAAAGGACCGTAAAGGAATATAACGAATCCTAAACTTAAGCTCTAAACAAGAGATTACGCTACACGAAAGTCTTAATACGAAATACCTTAGAGACACTAAACCTGGAGTGTTTTGATACCAACTGTGATACCCCTCGATTCTAGAGCCACGGGTGATCAAGTCCGAGCACAGATCCTAGGGATACCAAACAATTAATATGTAAATGAACAAGGATATAAAAGAAGATTAAAGAAATAAATAATAGATAAACGCTGAAAGTCTAAATTAAAAATCCTCAAAGTTATATAATTAAAATCCAATAATCCAAAACCTCCATTAATTAAACAACTCGGGAATCCATCTAGTGGACCCCTAATAAAATCCAAAACTGAAAAGGAAACAACTGAAACAAAATCCAAAGCTAAACATAGAAAGCAATCCTACGTAGTCGGAGGAATGAGTTTCTGTATTTGCTCAGCACGATCAAGCTCTAAGCCTGGAACTGATGAACACCTGAAAAAATAAGAGTGGGTCAGGCCCACATGAAAGTTCTATCTTACTACAATCCATACAGAAACCCGATACATAGATACATCTTAGATAGCTCAACAATAACTAAAGTAGTCCATATATGTATAAATACACACTATAAGACGCTCACTAGCTCACAGTTCTGTCTCAGCCTGAGTAGAAGGTAACATGAAAATCGCACGTAACGTGGTCATGTATACCTAGACCTACCAGAGAATATCATTAGGTCCAGTTATTCATCCTAGGCGATATACGCACGCTAACCATGATCCTGAGACTCATGCTCATATCATGGTACCATAAAGATATATATATATATATATATATATATATATATATATATATATATATATATATATAAATCTGTTCAAGGTATGTCATTCAAAAGGTTAATTGACTTAACACAAATATAAGAAGGACTTAACTTTTGTAGTTAATCCATCTTACTTCAAAATAGGTAGGACTTAGTATTTTAAACTAATCCATCCCCAGAATAGGTAGGTCTTAGTGTTTTGAATTAAGCCATCCCTAATATGCCACCGTCCCATACCGGTGCATATACATATATATAAGTAAGACTTAACTTTTATAGTTAATCCAACTTATTTCAGAATACGTAGGACTTAGTAATTTGAGCTAATCCGTCCCTAGTATGCCACCGTCCTATACCGGTGCATACAATTCACAAGTCAAATGATTGATGCAGTAAATGATATATTTAATCATCAACCATACTCCAAAATAAGCATAAACAAAGTCTAATATGAATATGACCATAATATGCATCCAATACAAGATTTAAAAATCATATCACAGTTGTATAAATTGCTAAATAATATTAAGCAATTTAATCCTCCATAATTGATGCAGTATACATAGATTAAACCATCAATTTATCCAATCTAAGCATAATTATTTTTAGATATTCAACTTGCTTAATACACTGCTGAAACATGATTAACACTATCAAGTCATGCAGAGAAACAAAAATTGCTAAATACTAGTAAGCAATTTAAATTAACTGTTCACACTCAACATATAAGTTTATTGTTTAACTTTATGTTGTTACATTCCTTAGTATATTATTGAAATCATGCTTCATAGCATTTTTGTATGTTCAGAACAATTATTTAGACCATATACTGCAATCTAAACAACTTTAAAATAACCCAAATGGCTAAACAGAACCCCAAACCACGAAAAACAACAAAACTGGAGAAAGAGCTGTCTCCAAAACAAGGGAGCTGGCTCTCCCCCATGGGGAGCCAGCTCTACCCCTTGCGGAGTTGGCTCCACACTTGTGAGAGCTGACTCTCTCATCCCTAGAGCCGGCTCCCTCCGTTGGAGAGCCGGCTCCCTCCTTTGAGAGTCGTAATTCACTTCTGTTCGTCTTCCTCACCTCCGGCGATATGCAAGACCTTGGTACTGTCTTATTTATATACCTAGGGTTCAATTTATGTCCTAAAATTAATTATAAGCAGGTGTCATATACCATCGACAAGAATTAAAACCAGTTTAAAATCAACCAGATCAAGATTAAAGCAAGAACATGTATCAACCATTAAATAATTTAATTCAATGCATTTAAATTCAATTTAACCATGCTTAAAAGATTAGTTTTAATGTCAATTTAAAACCCTAGAGACTACCTAGGCATGCACAGAACACAGGTTTAAGGGAAGGAGTTAGAATAGGAACTTGCCTTCGGTTTCAGTTTTGAAACCTTAAGCCGTATTCTATAGTAACTCCGGCGACCTTAATTGCTTTCACCGACCTTTGTTGCTCCTGGTTCAACCCATGAGCATGCATCAATTATCCCTCCTCTATTTTGTCTTTGTTCGTGGGAAAATCCCCAACTCTTTCTCTCTGTTTTTCCTCTCAAAACTCTTTTTCGTGAATAGAGTTTGATTGTAACCCTATGCTGACGTATAATGATATATTTATAGGCTTCAATCAAAGACCTAATCTTAATTATATTATGAACCAAAAAACTTAAATAGTCAGCTACCACGTGATATCATAAAAGAAAACAAAACCCTAAACTATAATACATATATAATGAAAAGAATACTAATTCAATTTAAACCTTATAACAATTCCACATAAGCATTAAATTAAAACAATTACACAACCTCTAAAACACATAAATAAATTAAATAATTAAACAAATAAAACAAATACGCAAATAATTAAAGTAATCAAATAAAAATGTAATAAAACCATTAATTAAAATGCCAAGACTATCCTTTTAAAATTAGGGGTGTTACATTCTTCCCCCCTAACAAAAGGAATTCCGTCCTCAGAATTTGCTCTTACCTTCTTCCATGATTTCAGGAAATTGTGAGGGAATGACATCCTCCCGTTCACAAGTAGACTCAGCCTCATTGTGATGACTCCACTGAACACGCACTAAAGGGATAACCTTATTATGAAGGATTTGATCTCGACTGTCAACAATACGACACGGTGGCTCCAAATATGTTACATCCGGCTGCAACTCAATCTCCCTAACATCAATATGCTGATACCTATCCTCATCTCGCAGAAATTTCTGCAACATGGAAACATGGAACACATTGTGCACATGATTCAAATTATCCGGAAGTGCCAACCGATAAGCTACAACTCCAACGCGATCTGTAATTATGAATGGACCGACAAACCGCGGTGATAACTTCCCTTTCTTCCCAAAGCTCATACCTCCTTTTATAGGAGACACTTTAAGTAGAACTTGTTCTTCAATCCGAAACTCCAATGCACAAGTACGACGATCTCCATAACTCTTTTGCTTAGTCTGGGCAGTACGCATGCGATCCCGAATTTGAGCAATCTTCTCAGACGTATCCTTAATAAACTCAGGACCCAAAAAGCTGCTCTCACCAACCTCCATCTAACAAACAGGAGATTAACACGGTCGGTCATGCCATTCCAATAGTCTTTTGAAATTATTGTTATATGCAAACTCTACAAATGGCAAATAATCCTCCCAATGGCCCTTGAAATCAAGAACACAAGAACGAAGCATATCCTCCATGATTTGATTAACCCACTCGGTCTGACCATCTATCTGAGAATGATAAGCAGTGCTAAGATGTAATTCTGTACCCAAAGCCTGCTAAAAACTCTTCCAAAATCCTGACACAAAGCTCAAATCCCTGTCCAATATAATAGATAACGGAATGCCATGCAACTTTACAATCTCTGTAATGTAAAGTCTCGCCAACTGTTTCGATGTGAAGTCAGTGCGAATAGGCAAGAAATGAGCTGATTTAGTCAATCTATTAACGATTACCCAAATAGAATTGTGATCCCTAAATGAATTAGGCAATCTTTCCATAAAATCAATAGAAATGCTCTCCCATTTCCACTTCGGTATTGGTAGTGGCTATAGAGCTCCTGGCGGCCTCTGATGATCAATCTTGACCATCTAACAAGTATTACACTGAGAGACAACTATAGCGATATCCTTTTTCATACCTGCCCACTAAAACTGCCACTTCATATCCTGATACATATTGTCTTCTTCTGAATGAACAGAAAACTCAGAATGATGAGTCTCAGTCATCACATCATTCTTCAAATCGTCAGCAGAAGGTACCACTAATCGTCCCTTGTACCTCAAACCTCTATCAGTCCTAACATAATAAAATGGAACCTCCCCAGAAGCTATCTCTATAACTTTGTCAATGCACTGCTGATCCGTGAGTCACGTTTTTAAAACCTTGTGAATAATAGAAAGTGTAACCACCATGCAAACCATGAAAGCATCCGATAACTCATCCACCGCCTTCAAAGCATTCCACTCAGTGGTGAATAAAGTAGAAAGACTAGTATCAGGTCGGCGACTGAGTGCATCTGCCACCACATTCGCTTTCCCTAGATGGTACTATATTAAAAAATGATAGTCTTTTACAAACGCTAACTATCTGCGCTGTCTCATATTCAGCTCCCACTGAGTAAACAAATACTGCAGACTCTTGTGATCACTAAATAATCTAAAAGATTCGCCTAACAAATAATGCCTTCAGATATGTAAGGTAAAGACCACAGCTGCCAACTCCAAATAATGTGTTGGATAATTAAGCTCATGAGGCTTAAGTTTACGATATCTATACTAAATTGGTCGTTCCTCCTACATCAAAACACACCCAAGACCTTGCAAAAAGCATATGTGTAGACAAGACACTCTATCCTGCTCTATGAAGTAGACAGAACCGGTGCAAAAGTCAACTTAGTCTTTGGCTTATCAAAAGCTTTCTTATAGTGCTCATCCCACACGAACCGTACACCCTTTTTAGTCAAATGAGTGAGTGGTCCCGCTATCTTCGAGAACCCCTGAATGAACTAATGATAATATCCTGCCAATTCGAGGCAACTCCGAATATCGGTAGGTGATGTAGGCTGTCCCCACTCAATCACTGCTGAAACCTTGACTGGATCACTGCTATTCCCCTTTCTAACACCACGTGACCCAAGAACTTCACTTCCCACTGCCAAAATTCACATTTCTCAAACTTAGCATATAACTGGTGTTCACGATGCATTTGCAACATTGTATGAAGATGTCTAGCATGTTCTCTGACTTAGAATAGACCAAGATATCATCAATGAAGACAATAACAAACTGATTTAAATAATCCCTAAAGACTCTATTCATCAAATCCATGAAGACTGCTGGTGCGTTAGTCAATCCAAAAGGCATGACACGAAACTCATAAGAACCATATCTAGTGAGAAACGCTGTCCTAGGAACATCTTGCTCCCTAACCCAAAGTTGATGATATCTAGAACGCAGATCAATCTTAGAGAAGTATGTAGCTCCCTTCAACTAACCAAAAAGATCATCAATCCAGGGTAAAGGGCACTTATTATGAATAGTAACCTTTTTCAACTCCCTGTAATCTATACACAGGCAGAGCGAACCATCCTTCTCCTTCACAAATAAAACCGGTGCTCCCCAGGGTGAAGTACTCCGACGAATGAAACCTTGGCTGAGTAATTACTGAAGCTAATCCCTCAGCTCTCGCATCTCCACTGGTGCAATCCTGTATGGTGCTCTAGCAATAGGCGTAGTGCCTGGAGCTAAGTCAATTACAAAGTCTATCTCTCGACTAGGTGGCAATCTTGCAATCTCCTAAAAAACATCTAGAAAGTCCTGTATAATTGGTATGCGATCCAATGACACAGTAACCTCCTCCTTCGTTTCCTCCTCCACATGGAACAAATAAGTACTAGTGACCCAGTTAGAACGTGGCATAGCAACGACGTACAAATCCTGACCAGGTATGGTAAAAACAACAGACCTATCATAACAATTAACTTGGGCATGGTAGTAAGACAACCAATCCATCCCAAGTATCACGTCATAAGTGTGCATGTCCAGGACCAATAGATTGGCTAGAAATCTGAGTCTACCGATATCTAGTGTCACAGGTCCATCACTCTTATACAAAATGGCAGTATTGCCTAAAGGTATACGATGAGCACTGAAAAGTGTGCGTTTAAACCCCTTAAGCTTTAGCATTCTAGGATCTTTATTTATCTTATTTCCCCATTTTATTCTAATTTCGTGTTATTGCCCTTTTTAGGTGCTTATCCAAAAAATAAGTCAATACAGCCAAATAAGAACATTAAAGAAGTTAACTCATGCTGAATGGAAAAAAGGATCAAAGGGAAGCAAAATGAAGCAAAGTGTGGAAATTCAGCATGTTCGATCGATCTCAGCATTTCTTCGATCGATCGAAAGTTCATCGATCGAAACAGTTCAAGATGGATTCAAGCCTTTGTCCTTATCCAAAAGAATCCAACAAGTTCGATCAATCCAACATTTCCCAAATTGATTGAAATGATCATATCTTATCCACACCTACCACCCCACCAACCACTTTTGTCTCTTTCCCAAAATATCTCAGAGATTTGTCTTTATTCAAAAAAGCGCCGCCAATGATGATCGATCTCTGCAGCATTCGATGGATCTTAGCCAAGTTCGATCGATCTTAATATAGTTCGATCGATCGAACTTCCTCAAGTTCGAAAAAAGATAAATTCCAGCTCATTAAAAGTTAGCTCATAGTGCAATCATTGGAGGGACCTTGATGCACAAATCCAGACCATTGGTGTGACATTTGACCTACCTATATAAGGATTGAGAGCCACTTTTAGAGCATAGTTATTATTCATAATTCATCATATCTCATATCTTAGAGAGGAGGCTAGAGATTAGAGAGCTTTACACATTTTGGGAGTTCTTCCATTTTTCTAGGGTTTCCATCAAGAAGGAGGTCATTCCTACCATATAGATAGCCTTTGAGGGTTGGATGACTACTTCAATGAGTGGCTAGACATCTACTTGGGGCTAGTATAGCCCCTAAGTTTGCTTCCTAGACTTAGTTCTTTGTATATTTTTGGGGATTTATTTGTAACAATGTTTTGATCTTGGATTTATATATATATCTTGTGGTTTCTACTTGATGTGTATGGATTAATGCTTTCAATTGATTATCTACTTCTAACCATATGTCTATGTATGCTAGAATAGATGATTCATGTACTTTTCTCTAGATTTAGTGGAATTTATACATGTCTATGTGTATGGATGAAGTTAATCTAGAGACGGTCAAAACATAGAGCTTAATTGAACACTCTTGCAATTTATTTGATGGTTCACACTTGTTTCTTGATGGATTGTACCACACATTTTGCTTACTTAGTTAAATTTAATGTCTTTAGTGTAAATGTAGTGTAGTTGTTTTAAATTCATAGATAGCTGGACAATCTACCCTTGTTCCTTAGTGTTCCATACTTATAAATGCATTAGGTGTATGTTTCTAGATAGTTGTGTGTGCATAAATTGTGGTTTCATTGAATGGATTTTGGTCTCATTTGATAGGTTGTGCTTTCCATTTGATTTGGCTTGACAATCTATGCTTATTTGCCATATATGCCTAGTTTCAATTAATGTCACACACACACTGATCGATTGAGTCGATTGCAATTATAAATTAACCTTCGCAATAGCACGAATCATTGTAAAATAGGGCTATTGGTCGGGTAAGTCGAACCACTGGGACTGCGCTAATCTATGGCAACCTAAGTGTCTAGAGTCTTATTAGAATGATAGAGGTGTTCATAGAGGATTTGTTAGTTGTCACTTAAGCTATGAAATTAAGATGCATAAAATAAAAGTTTGCAAGAGTTTAAAGGAGATGAAATACAAGTAAAGAGGACTAGGGAAGTGAATCCGCCTCCATCCCTATACACATGCTAGATTAGAGCTAAATTGGGGGAAAAACAATATATATTATGGTCATGATACATAGCAACACTTGGTCGTTATAATATCCTCAAGAATGTTCATTAAATCTGAAGCAAGCATGATCCATCAAAGGTTAACATGTTTAGACTACCTAACTAAGGTGTAGCTTAACCATATTTACTTGAATGAAAGACTATCAAGCCCTAGATAAAATGGTGAAGCACATGAAGGTAAGAAATAAGCATAAATCATCAAAGGTTTCACCTAAGCAATGATCTATCAAAGTCCTCCAACTCCATGCCATTAAAATAATTCCATGATCTCACTACCATTGTCACCATGAGAGTGCAAGCAACATGATTAAAAGAATAAACCATCAAAGATAGATAATTGACTCAACATTAATCATTTAAATACATGAAGATCCATTACAAAAGGCAAAATGCTCTAGACCATGAAAAGACCAAAGAATATACATTGTAATCCCCAAAATATAGCCTAAATTAGAACATGCTTACAAGGGAGGGGCCTCATCACCTCCCTAGATAGAGGTTTAGTTACCCATAGAAGCTTTAGAAGAAGGAAGAAGCTTGGTTGCAACCTCTATTTTCGAGCTCCCTTTCCTTGGCTTCAAGAACTCTATCTTTTTCTCTTCTTTCTCTCTCTATAATCTTGCAAGAATGAGATATATCTCTATTTTGTGTGGTTCCCCTCCTTTTGTGTAGACATCTCCTCCACCAAACAAGGCTCAACTCCCACCAAAAGACATCTCCAACCACCCCATAAAGATGGAAATCAGAAATGAGGGAATCAAGGTGCAAGTGGGCTGAAGTGATGGATCCCGGAGAGCATTCTGCCCAAAGTTTGAACGCTCGAACTAAGCACTTCGAGCGCCCGAAGTTAGACCAGTAAACACCTTCCTCTTGACCTGCTTTGCACTACTTTGGTAGAACAGCCATAACTTTCTGCTCCAAACTCCAAATGACAAACTGTTTAAAGATTTGGAAAGCTGATTTGAAGCTCTAAATATGTCATGTTTTAATGGAAGTCCAATTCTCGAGTTTGATTGGTTAAAAATGGCAAGCAAAGTCAGATTCCACTGCTGCCAGAACTTAGCCTTGAGCACATTACTATTCAAAGATTGAATAAAACACCATTTTTGCTCCTTTTTGGCCAATGAACCTGAAAATATATAAAAACGTGCAAATAAAGATAATTTATAAAGAATAATCAAATAATGGATTTAACTAATGCAGCTAAGGGCGCTTGAATATGCAATATTCGGCGCTTATCACACCCCCAAACTTACATTTTGCTAGTCCCTTAGCAAAACTAAAATGAAAAACTCAATGAAATGACAACAATGGGAATGCTACCACAAAATCAACTATGGCAAATGAAATATATACATAGCTCGAATATAACTCGAAACAGACACAGGACTGGAGACGGGGTCATTGAGGAGACTACCATGCATATATGAAGCATTGATATAAAAAAAAAATTGGTTAAACACATTTCAATATACATGCATCAACATCTTAGTCTATATAAATAACTCAACTGTCATCTCTTGACTGGAAATCAACTCTAGCTTCAGTGAAAGTGGATTGGATTCACAACATGCGGCTTTTACTTTCTTTTTCCAGTTTCAAGACACAAGTCTTCAAATCATTGAATTCCATTTTAAATGAAGTCCCTAAGGCATGAATTAATTTACAAACAACTTTGTTGCTTGTTGACAGTTTATTTTAACTCAAAAATGATACATAAAATGGTTGTGCAATGCTGAAATCCTTTAAGCTTTCTAACCAACCCATATAGCAAGCGTTAGGCCAACAACTCCCAAACCAGATGGCTTTAGGGTGCTGAGTGTAGAGACACTCCTAGGGCTTAATAGCTCGAATTGGCAAGGCTACAAACTCCGACGAACCATGTTTAGAAAAATATTTTTGAATGACCGTGCAATGTCTAAGTCTTTTAAGCTTTCTGACCAACCCCTATAGCAAGCGTTAGGCCAACAACTCCCAAACCAGATGGCTTTAGGGTGTTGAGTGTAGAGACACTCCTAGGGCTTAATAACTCAAGTTGGAAAGGCTACAAACTCAAACTGGTTAAATTTTTTTTTTTTTTTCACACCAAAGGTATCCATCTATTAGGTTCATCAATTTAGATTAACTAGGTCAAGATCACGGTTAATCAAGTTACATGCCTCACGGTTAAGTTTCCAATGTGCATCTGTGCATTGTGAAGCATAAAAGAGTGTAAAATCCAGCGAGAATCTAATTGAGACATTTATACAGACTAATTTGAATCCACATGATCACTTTAAATTCACATTTTTCTTTATTTTCAAAAATTCACAATTGCTTCTATATCCACGGTATTAAACATATGCTTTATCTCCGACAAGTTTCAAATTATAATGTCATTGCTTAGCAAAAATATGGAACCAACAATGCAAGTTGCACCCCCAAACTGGAAGTACACATTGTCCTCAATGTGGGAGACAAAGATGGAAAAATAAAGGGCATAGGGGATAAAAGGAACAAAAATACCAAGTAGAGCGACGAAGGCAAAGGTTTCCAGCTATATAAAAGCGCAAAATGCTTCCCCCAAACTTGAAATGTGCCACCTGTAATGGGACACGAAGAAAAGGCAGAACAACGACAAAAATAGTAACAAACAGTAAAATATGGACGGAAAATTTCTGAAAAGAAGATAACAGAAATGCTAAAGGATTTTAATTCATAATAAGAAGATTACAAAAGGAACTGAAAGTCAATCATTTTGAACCAGAGCAACTTGTGCATAGCACAATCCTAAAGTTGAAAAGTAAAAGAAAAACAGAAAGGAAACATACACAAATACGAAACAAAATGATAAAGTCCAACACTGGCAACTATCTACGGGGCCAGGAAAAAATGGGCGAAGATGGCATTGAGGAGAGATTAAGTCTCACGCCGGTCCTCCTGTGCCATGCGACGGTCCTCCGCCGCAACACGGCGGTCGTCTGCGGCAAGGCGACAGTCTTCTTCGGCACGGAAGTAGTCCTCACGCACAGTCTGAGTGTAGTCGGCCAAAGAAATCTCAAAATGATCCATCCGCTCATGAATACGGGCAAGACTAGCCCGGATAAAGGCTTGGTCTGGCGGAAGATCAACAGAAGGCTCGTCCCTTTCAGCGTCCTCTGCCATGGGGTCATCCTCAGAAAAAGGAGGAGATGGAGAGTGGGGCAAAGGAGGAGCAGCGAGCCGAGGGTTCCGAGAATGGCTTAGAACATTGGTCCACTGGCAGAGAGTAAAAATTTGAATCTTTTTGCCCCTTGGTTCATGAGGAGGAACAATGAAGCCTTTATGCTTCAAGAGCTTGATAACAAAGAATGGTAATGGCAAAGGCCGATTTTTAAGATGCTGCTGCCGTGTGTTGATACACTCGTCCCAAAACCGCATAAATGTGTCCCAAATGAGTTCTGGGATAGAGAACCATTTGCCTTGGTCCATGGCATACAGGGCTTGCAACATTAGGCCTCGGCGCTCAGTGCTGTGCGCCAAGGGGTAAACATTATGCTTGAGAACGGAGTCAAGGAACCAAACTGGCTCCGGAAGGGTGGATTTGAGGGTAAAGCTCTGAGGTAGATGAAGGTCATCCACGTTGCAAATGGCAGCGACAACCTACTCCACAGTTAAAGTATCCAGCTCCTCAGCAAGAGTGAAGAGTGAAGGAAAAAGGGATGCCATCAATGGATGTGGTGAGAGTGACCGGCGGCTTTTCGGGGCAATTAATATTCTGGAAGAAGATCCGCACCACACGGGGGTAGGTGACCTTAGCAACGGGTTGGCAAATGTGCTGAAGGCGCCGGTTAACTAGCTCCGCGGCAGCCCATGAAGTGGTGGGAAGAGTGTCAAAGACACCCGTGAGCGGGAAGAGAAGCTCATAATTGAGCCTTTTGTCGAGCTAAAGGGCTCGGGGTTGTTCATAAGGAATGACGGGAACATCCTCAGAGGGTCTAGGACGACAGGAAGGGCCGGCATGAGACATTTGGAAAGGCAAACTTGGTTGGGGAATTTCAGGGAGCACCTGGTATGTATAAAGAAAGTAAGGATGTGAGAATGAGAGGAATCTATGAAGAAACCCAAAAAATTTTCAGACACAATGCTCTCTATGATAGAGCATAGCAACAAGCACAATTAAACTCCAAGGATTTGATGCCCATACTCCTCAAATGTAATATAAATAAACACAAAGATTGAAGAGAAAGAGGGAAGAGACATACCTTGGAAGAAGAGTGGAGAGAAGCACGGATGGAATGAGGAGGAATAGTGGGGGTGATGGTCATATATATAGGGATGGATGAAGAAGAAGGAGAGGAGTGAAATAGGTGGATAAATTATGGAAGGAGAGTAGTGGGATGTGGGTAAATGAAGGAGAGAAGTGGGATAGGTTAGGAGTTAATGGAAGGAGAGAGGAAGGTGGAAAGGTTGAGGTTGTGGGTTGATGGAGGGAGTGGGGGGGGGTAGAAGAGAAGTAATGGGAGAGAGGAAGTTGGAAATGGAGGGAGGAGGTCGTGGGTTGAGGAGCTGGAAAGGCGCGGGAGAGAGAGAGTTCAGATTTAAAAAGTGGGGAAGGAGGGTTCGAGCGCTCGAAGTTAGGCTTTCGAGCGCTCAAACTTGAGGCAGTGAGTTTCGAGCGCTCGAAGTGTGTACTTCGAGCGCTCGAAGTTAAGGCAGTGAGCTTTGATGGACTTTCGAGCGCTCGAAGTGTGTACTTCGAGCGCTCGAACTTGAGGCAGTAGGCTCTTAAATGAAAAATGGAAGTTTCAAGTGCTCGAAGCTTGGACTTTGAGTGCTCGAAATTTGACCAGTGAGCAAAGCTTGGGTGAAATGACTGAAATTGCCAATTTGCCAACATCTCTTCAATGCATGAATGGAATTTGGAGAAAATTTTCTAATAATGCATTAAAAATTAGAGGTTACACACATATGAAGCATTCCAAAGATCCAATAAAATTGCCGGATGAAGCTGAAAATTTCCAAGTATGAAAACAAGGGTTGTAGAAGGCCTAAGAAAACCAGTTTGAATTTTTGGACACAATTTAAGATAATTCCAGATAAGGTTAAATTTTGGCTTTCCTTAGCAATTTCCCAGAAAATTTCAAAGCCCAGGCAATTGAAAATGTAGAGAAGCCTGGAAATAGAAAGAAGTGTTTCTCATGCTGTGTTAAATTTAAAGTCGATAGCTAGACGAAGTTAGAGCAGGCATCAATCCTCGTAAATTGGGTCTGTCAAGAGGACTTTCTCAATTTTTCGGGTTGGGACTATGCCGTCAATGCAAGGCTTAAGCCGTTGGCCATTAACTTTAAAGAGCGATCCTTTTGCCAGATCTTGGAGTTCGATTGCTCCATGAGGGAAGACAGTAGTGACGATGTATGGACCATCCCATCTTGACCGGAGTTTACCGGGAAAGAGTTTTAATCGGGAATTGAAAAGCCAAACCTTTTGTCCCAGGGCGAAAGACTTGCTAACAATGTGCTTGTCATGAAAAGCTTTAGTCTTTGCCGTATAGATTTTGGCATTTTCGTATGCATTATTTCGGATTTCCTCAAGTTCATTCAGTTGCAAAGCACGATTAAAGCCGGCCTGTTTGAGATCAAAATTTAGCCTTTTTATGGCCCAAAAAGCACGGTGCTATAATTCTACTGGAAGATGACACGCTTTGCCAAAGATAAGTCGATATGGCGACATGCCAATGGGTGTCTTATAAGCCATCCGGTAAGCCCAAAGTGCATCGTCTAGTCTTAGTGACCAATCTTTGTGGTCCGCTTGAACCGTTTTTTCCAAAATGTGATTTATCTGCTGGTTAGAAACCTCTACTTGACCACTTGTTTGAGGATGGTAAGGTGTAGTAACCTTATGGATGACGGAATACTTAGAAAGGATGGATTTAAGATAACGATTTCTGAAATGTGATCCGCCATCGTTGATGATTGCTTGGGGCGTACCAAAATGACTAAAGATGTTAGATTGAATGAACTCGATCACAACTTTATGATCACTGGTTCTGGTGGCCGCGGCTTCCACCCATTTGGAAACGTAGTCCACCGCTACAAGGATGTACTCGTAGCCATAAGAAGATGGAAATGGTCCCATGAAGTCGATTCCCCACACATCAAAAATTTCAATTATTAATATGGAATTGAGGGGCATCATGTCTCTTTGGGACATGGATCCGAGCCTTTGGCATCTTTCACATGATTTACAGAAGTTGTATGCATCTCGAAACAAGGAGGGCCAATAGAATCCGCTTTGAAGAACTTTGTGAGCGGTCTTTTTGGCACTGAAATAGCCTCCACAAGTAAGAGTATAAAAGAAATTGAGAATGCTTATGGTCTCAGCTTCGGGAATACATCGCCGGATGATTTGGTCCGGGCAGTATTTGAATAGATCTGGATCTTCCCAAAAGAAATGCTTGACTTGGGAAAAGAACCAGTCATTCTCTTGTTTGGACCAATGAGTTGGAATTTTACCTACCGCAAGGCAGTTAACAATATCCGCAAACCATGGAAGATTTGCATGGGAAATCTGGAAGAGTTGCTCATCCGGAAAAGAATCATGGACAACAGCGAAATCGGAAGATTTTTTAATGAGTAAGCGAGAAAGATGATCTGCGACAACATTGTCTGCCCCTTTTTTATCCCGAATTTCAATGTCGAACTCTTGAAGTAAGAGTATCCATCGAATCAAGCGGGGTTTGGTCTCTTTTTTTGATAGCAAATGCCGAAGGGCGGCATGATCCAAGAAAACTATAACCTTGGAACCTAGAAGATAGGAGCGGAATTTGTCCAAGGCATAAACTACAGCTAGCAACTCTTTTTTAGTAGTTGTGTAATTTAACTGAGTATCAAAAAGAGTTCGACTAGCGTAATAAATGACGTATGGGAGCTTGTCCACACGTTGGCCCAAAACCGTGCCTAATGCATAGTCGGATGCATCACACATGATCTCAAAAGGAATAGACCAATTAGGCGGTTTCATTATTGGGGCAGATGAGAGGAGAGTGCGAAGTTTAATGAAAGCTTCCATACAAGCTTCATCAAAAGCGAATGGAACATCCTTGGCTAAGAGATTACACAAGGGTCGTCAGACTTTGCTAAAGTCTTTAATGAAGAGACGATAGAATCCGGCATGGCCAAGAAAAGAACGGATTTGACGGACGGAATTCAGAGGGGTAAGATTAGAAATTAACTCAACTTTGGCCTTGTCTACCTCGATTCCCCGTTTAGAGATGACATGTCCTAGAACAATGCCTTCTTGGACCATGAAATGGCTTTTCTCCCAGCTTAGAATTAGATTTGTCTCCTTACATCTTTGGAGTACAAGAGACAAATTGTTGAGACGAATCAAAGGAGGAGCCAAAGACAGAAAAATCGTCCATGAAAACTTCCAAAAATTTTTCAACCATATCGGAAAATATGGACATCATACACCTTGGAAACGTTGCAGGAGCATTGCATAGCCCAAAAGGCATGGGTCGATATGCAAAAGTTCTAAAGGGACATGTGAATGCTGTTTTCTCTTGAGCTTGAGGGCTGATTGCCACTTGGTTATAGCCGGAATAACCGTCGAGAAAACAATAGTAACTTTAGCCGGTTAGCCTTTCTAGGATTTGATCAATAAATGGTAATGGAAAATGATCTTTCCTAGTTGACGAATTGAGCTTCCGGTAATCAATACACACACGCCACCCGGTGGTGGTTCGTTGTGGCATGAGCTCACCCGCTGAATTTTCAATAATGGTGAGACCGAATTTCTTGGGAACAACTTGTGTGGGGCTTACCCACTTGCTATCAGAGATGGGGTAGATGATTCCCGCATCTAGCAATTTTATTACTTCCTTCATTACCACTTCCTTCATGTTAGGATTTAACCGGTGCTGAACCTCTCTAGTAGGCTTTGCGTCATCCTCCATATGAATGCAGTGCATACAGATGGAGGGGTCAATTCCCTTCAAGTCAGCCACTGCCCAACCAGTAGCTTCTTTGTGCTCTTGTAGCACCGCTAAAAGGTTGGTTTCTTGGTCCTTTAGAAGATCCGATGCAATGATGACCGGGAGAGTTTGATTTGAACCAAGGAATACATACTTGAGATGTGCCGGGAGTGGCTTAAGCTCAAGTAGTGGTGGAGATTTCAAAGATGGAACCGGAGGAGTAGGGGAAAGCTGAGGAAGCGGCTCTCTTGGAATTTTCCAAGGGGGAATATCCATGATAGCGTCGACATCAAGTAGAGAATTAACTTCTTGGATGAATTGGTCAATATCAAAGTTTAAGAAGTCGAAATGAGACATGCAAGTTTCAAGGGGGTCCTTACTTAGAATGAAGGGGAGAGATTCTTCAACCACTTTATCAATAACATCAACAAGAAAACAATCATCCTTATTGGAAGGATGTTGAGTTGCATAAAAGATATGGAGTTTGACTTGCATGTTTCCAAAAGCAATGTCCATCACCCCAGTTCGGCAATTAATTGATGCATTAGCCGTAGCTAAGAATGGCCTACCAAGGATCACTGGAATATGCTTTTTTGGATCGTGGACCGGTTCTGTGTCAAGAACCACAAAGTCTACCGGGAAGTAGAATTTGTCCACTTGGATGATAACATCCTCAAGAATGCCTCGTGGATGCTTGACTGATCTATCGGCAAGTTGCAAAACCACGGAAGTCGGCTTTAAATCTCCTAGGCCAAGCTATAAGTAAACTGAGTATGGAATTAAATTCACACTAGCTCCTAAGTCAAGGAGGGCCCTCTTGATTTTGTTGTCACCAATGACACAAGAGATTGTGGGGGCACCCGGATCCTTATACTTTGGAGGAGTACTGTGCTGAATGATAGCACTAACATTTTCAGTTAACCTCACTTTCTTTGGCAAATGACTTTTAGAAGTGCGCTTTTGAGTGCACAAGTCTTTGAGAAATTTCGCATAGGGAGGGATTTGCTTGATAGCATCCAAGAGGGGCAAGTTGATCTTCACTTGCTTGAAAACTTCCCACATGTCTTGAATTTTACAATTCTTGTTCCCAATGTGTGTTGACTCTTGAAGACATTGCGGAAACGGAGCTTTTGGCTCATAAGTAGTTTCCACATTTGGATTAACATGTGTGGGATTTCCGTGAATGGTATTTGGATGAGAAGAGCTTGGAATTTGATTGGAAGAGCTTGAATTTGGATTTCTTAAAGGAGGTTCTTTTCCATTTTTGTCTCCATTAACCTTGTTGTCAACCACTCTACCACTCCTAAGGGTGGTGATTACTTGAACATGCTCATGACTCGGCCCACTCGATGGAGGGGTTTCATCAATCGCATGCATCCCTCTAGGATTTTCAAATGGTTGAGCGGGAAGCTTACCCTTGTCCTTTTGAGGCAATTGGTTCATAGAGTTAGCTATTGGCCCACTTAATTTTTGAGCTTAGCTATGGATTGAGTATGAGGGTGAACCATTTGAAAAGTAGGCTGCAAAGATGTCAAGAGTTGCTTGTTGGAGTCCATGATTTGCTTGTTTAATGACTCCATCATTTGCTTGTTTGCAGCCACAATTTCATCAGTTGGGTAGACCGGAGGTTGATTAGAGACATTTGGATTATACGGAGGATAGTAGCTTGAGGAGGCTGGAAATTGCCTATTTTGAAATTGAGGAGGGGGCTGATTTTGATGCCCTTGATTTTGGAATTGGGAATTTTGTGGGGCTTGTTGCCGCCACGAAAAATTAGGGTGATCTCGCCATCCCGGATTGTAGGTATTGGAATAGGGATTATTCCCGGATCTTGAGAACATGTCATTAGCTTGCTCTTCATTTGGATTGGAATATTGCTCCGGTGTGGGGCAATCTTCCGTGAGATGGAATGGACTAGTACATGATGAGCATACCGAACTTGCCGAATTTTGAGATAATGAAGGAGAGAGATGTGGTGCAATCAATTGATAGAATTTATGAGCTATGGCATCCACTTGGGATGATTCCTCCCTTATTGATTTTAGTTGACACGGGTTGGTGTTCTTTGGATTGGTTGAGGTCGGAGCCCTACGAGAATTATGTTGAAGTGAATTTTCGCTTAAATTCTCTAGTAGGGTCCAAGCCTTATCTGCATTCTTGGACATGAACATCCCACCACAAGAAGAGTCAACCATGAATCTATGGGGTTCGGTTAAGCCAGCATAGAAAGCTTGCACTAATTGCCATTTTGGAATCAAATGATGCGGAAATTTTCTAAGAAGGTCTTGTAGCCTTTCCCAAGTCTCGTAGAGTTGTTCTCCATCCGTTTGAGAAAAGCTAAGAATGGAACGCCTCATTTGGTTGTTTTTACTCACCGGATAATACTTCTTAAGGAATTTTTGCTGTAATTGAGCCCAAGAAGTGATGGAATTTGGAGTGAGTGAGTTTAACCAATACTTTGCCCTATCTTTTAAAGAAAATGGGAAAAGATGCAAATGGAGTGCATTCTCAGGAAAACCTCTCAACCGGATGGTTGAACAGATTTCAAGGAATTCATCAAGATGCTTATACGGATCTTCATTATCAAGGCCATGGAAAGATGGAAGCATTTGAATGGTACTTGATTTGATCTCATATTGAGCCGCATCACTATGCATGAAGGTGAAGCATATGTAGTAGGGATGAAATGGTCCCTGAGAGTCATTGGCTCTTCATTTGGAATTTCGGCCCTAATCCCCTCATTTCTAACATCTCCTACATTTTCAGCCATTGTGTTAAATTTAGTTTCAAGCTCTCTTACGCTAGAAGATTCCCTAAGGTTTCGTCTAAGCATTCTTTCAAGTGAATTTATGTCAACTGGCGAGTCAAGAGTTGGTAGGGAGAGCGATCTACGGCCAAACATCAACAATATATAATGCTATCAATGCTACTATTCATCATTCCCAACTCCACATACGATGTTCCCATTCTCCTCAATTATCAAGACATAATTTAAATGGCCACGACAAGGACCGATGCTTGTACAGGAAATTTAAACAAGATAATAGCCTCAACCAGGGCTTTAAAACTAAATTATCACTAAGGTTAACACATGCACAATATATTACAAATTTGAAACTAGAAGGTCAAGAAACTTACCTGGAGTCCCCTAGACTTACAAATTTGCTAGCGTTCCCTCAATGAGCCCCGAGTTCCTAGAATCTCACAAACACTTAAAACAAAAAGATGGTCAAACTACACAAGAAATATTCATAATTCATGATATTAACAATCACACTCAAATTAACCCTAAAACTTCAGTTGCTAAACCGTTTGCAGTCCCCGGCAACGGTGCCAAAAATTGATCGGTTGAGTTGATTACAATTATAAATCAACCTTCGCAATAGCACGAATCATTGTAAAATAGGGCTATTGGTCGGGTAAGTCGAACCACTGGGACTGCGCTAATCTATGGCAACCTAAGTGTCTAGAGTCTTATTAGAATGATAGGGGTGTTTATAGAGGATTTGTTGGTTGTCACTTAAGCTATGAAATTAAGATGCATAAAATAAAAGTTTGCAAGAGTTTAAAGGAGATGAAATACAAGTAAAGAGAACTAGGGAAGTGAATCCGCCTCCATCCCTATACACATGCTAGATTAGAGGTAAATTGGGGGAAAAATAATATATATTATGGTCATGATACATAGTAACACTTGGTTGCTATAATATCCTCAAGAATGTTCATTAAATCTGAAGCAAGCATGATCCATCAAAGGTTAACATGTTTAGACTACCTAACTAAGGTGTAGCTTAACCACATTTACTTGAATGAAAGACTATCAAGCCCTAGATAAAATGGTGAAGCACATGAAGGTAAGAAATAAGTATAAATCATCAAAGGATTCACCTAAGCAATGATCTATCAAAGTCCTCCAACTCCATGCCATTAAAACAATTCCATGATCTCACTACCATTGTCACCATGAGAGTGCAAGCAAAATGATTAAAAGAATAAACCATCAAAGATAGATAATTGACTCAACATTAATCATTTAAATACATGAAGATCCATTACAAAAGGCAAAATGCTCTAGACCATGAAAAGACCAAAGAATATACATTGTAATCCCCAAAATATAGCCTAAATTAGAACATGCTTACAAGGGAGGGGCCTCATCACCTCCCTAGATGGAGGTTTAGTTACCCATGGAAGCTGTAGAAGAAGGAAGAAGCTTGGTTGCAACCTTTATTTTCGAGCTCCCTTTCCTTGGCTTTAAGAACTCTATCTTTTTCTCCTCTTTCTCTCTCTACAATCTTGCAAGAATGAGATATATCTCTATTTTGTGTGGTTCCCCTCCTTTTGTGTAGACATCTCCTCCACCAAACAAGGCTCAACTCCCACCAAAAGACATCTCCAACCACCCCATAAAGATGGAAATCAGAAATGAGGGAATCAAGGTGCAAGTGGGCTGAAGTGATGGATCCCGGAGAGCATTCTGCCCAAAGTTCGAGCGCTCGAACTAAGCACTTCGAGCGCTCGAAGTTAGACCAGTAAACACCTTCCTCTTGACCTGCTTTGCACTACTTTGGTAGAATAGCCATAACTTTCTGCTCCAAACTCCAAATGACAAACCGTTTGAAGATTTGGAAAGTTAATTCGAAGCTCTAAATATGTCATGTTTTAATAGAAGTCTAGTTCTCGAGTTTGATTGGTCAAAAATGGGGAGAAAAGTCAGATTCCACTGCTGCCAGAACTTAGCCTTGAGCACATTGCTATTCAAAGATTGAATAAAACACCATTTTTGCTCCTTTTTGGCCAATGAACCTGAAAATATATAAAAACATGCAAATAAAGATAATTTATAAAGAATAATCAAATAATGAATTTAACTAATGTAGCTAAGGGCGCTTGAATATGCAATATTCGGCGCTTATCACACACACACAAGGTTCAAGTAAATTTCCCCATTAATATACAATTACTAATGTCTAGTGAAGTCAAGCTTAGTGGTGAGCTCCAGTACCCCAAGTCTTCCCCTCTATATCTTTCTCTACTTTATTAATCATTGAATTTTGTTTACTTTAATTTCATTTGCATAATAGCTTAATCAATCAATCCGACCAACCTTTGATCACTCGACCTACTAACCTTATATATTGTTTCCATTGTAAAGGCACCCACAATCTCATAGGACGATCCCTACTCACCCTAGCTATATTTTTAGTTAGAGGTAGTAGTGGCTTTTATAAATTTAAAACTTGGCCACATTGCACACTCACACTCTTAGTTTTTCTCTTTGCAAACTTTTAGTGCAACGCGACTGCAACCACCAAGTTTTTGGCGCCGTTGCCGGGGATTTAATTGGCAACACCGTGTTTTGGAAACAAATAGGAATTAGTACTCTTTTGATCGTGTCTTTTCTTTATTATCTTCTTAGTTACTTATTGTGTTTGTTGTTGATTGACTAGGTGCATTGAGTGAAGGAAGTTGAGCAAAGGAGAATTCAAAGCAAGGAGCTAAGCAAGGCAAAAAGGCTAAAATCTAAAATATGCAAAGCATAGCAAGGCTTAAAACTTTAAAATTTAATTGAAGTTGCTTAAGGTCCCTTTGTGAGATCTTTCTAATTCAATCTCTAGTTAAATCGTTGGCCCGCGTGGAAGTTTGTTTTTCATTTCTTAGATAAATTGTGAGCCCGCGTGGAGGCAATTTACTTTTCTTTGCATATTGTTCAAGCATGGGAGTATGGGATCAATGTATGTGAAGATTTGTTGATTTGTTATGGGGGAGAAGTGTTTGTTACTTGCTTATTTCTTGTTATTGTCTTTGTTAGTGCATACATGGTCGTAGGTCATTAAATCCTACTATTGTCTCTCTTAATTTCATCTTGAATCGGTTATTCGTAATCCTAGGGGAAGATGTAGTTCTCATCACTCCATTTCATCAATGGAGGAGCAAAATAATGACCATGTGGAGGACCTTAGTTATATAGACCAACAAGGCATCCTCCACCCTAATGTGTATCATGAAAACATCCGAGTACCATTAGGCATGCCTAGACCATTCATTCCACCACAACAACAAGGCTAAATTCCATTGGGAATGCCTCAACCAATCTTTGTTCCACAACCTCCTATGGTTCAAGCTAACCATGGTGTTCGAGTAGCACCACCGGTTGTAAATCCCCCTCTTACTTTAAGAGACCATTATGTGCCTAATGAATATAATGCACCTATTTGCATTCAATTGCCTCCATTTTGAGCACATCACTATGAAATCAAACCACAAACCATTCAAATGCTTCCCAACTATCATAGACTTCCAAGTGAAGAACCCTATAAGCATTTGAATGAATTTCTTGAAGTGTGTTCCACTGTGAAATACACAGACATGCCAGAAGAAGTGTTAAGACTCAAACTTTTTCCTTTTACCCTCAAAGACAAGGCAAAATATTGGTTTAACAGTCTTAAGTCTTTTTCAATAACTTCTTGGGCAAAAATGCAACAAGAGTTCTTGAAGAAGAATTACCCGGTTTCAAAGACTAATGCCATGAGAACTTCTATTCGTGAATTTTCTCAAGGGGATGGGGAAATGTTTCATGAGACATGGGAAAGATTCAACAACTTGCTTAGGAAGTGCCCATATCATGACATACCTAAGTGACAATTAGTTAAATATTTTTTTAAAAGTTTACCGGATAATCACAAGGGTATGGTTGATGCATCTATGGGTGGTTCTTATCTTGATAAGCATGAAAATGATGTGTGGCAATTGTTTGAAAGTATGAGTGAAAATTCCATGCATAGATCTCTATCTTCTAAAAATGGTAGAAATCTAGGTGGAAGGAAGAATGTTGGCTTGTATCAAGTTGACAACTCTAATGATATAGCCGCCGAGATGAAATCCTTATCTCAAAGGTTTGATAAATTTTTGATCAACCAAACTTCGGCGAATCAAATGTCTTCTTCCCCTAATCATGTTCATCATCGTGCATCTAATGAATCATGTATGAATTGTTCTAGTGTGTTACATTCTACTTCCAATTGTCCCCATGGACATGTGCAAAATGACAACCATGAGCAAGCAAATGCCATTTTTGCTATCCAAGGGAATAATCCCTATATCAATCATTATAATCCAAGTTGGAGAAATCACCCAAATTTCTCTTGGAAAAGCCAAGGAGAAGGCTCAAACCCTCCCCAAGGTGGTTTTCAAGCAAAGTATATTCTGCCTCCAATGCAAAGCCAAGGATCCCAAGGATTTAGATCGTCATATCAATCACATAGCAATCAATTTTCAAATTCTCATTTCCCTAATCAACCATCTTATTCTCAAGGAAATTTTAGGAGTCCCATTTTTTAAGAGAAAGTTTTGACCGCTTTAGGCACTCTAAAGGCGAACACTCAATTGCTTCATTCTCATTCTCAATCCATTGCTAAGCTAGAAACCCAAGTAGGGCAAATAACTAGTACCTTAAATGCTAGAGAGAAAGGGAAAATGCCTTTGAATGCCCCACCAAAGCAACAATGTGTTGTGGAGACTCATTCCTCATTGGAAGGTCCCACAATTGAGTATGTCAATGCGGTGATGACCTTGAGAAGTGGGAAGATTGTGGACAGCCAAGTAAGTATGTCCAATAAAGAGAGTGAACCAGTGCAACTAAAAGTTAACACCTGTCCCGTTTCACATTTTATTCCTCCTTCATTGCATGTACATGATCATATTGAGAAAGCATTGAAAAATGATTTGAAAGATGAATCAAAGCAGGATTTGAAAAAGGACTTGAAAAATTCTTGCATTGATGATGTTTCAAAGAAAATTTTTAAAAAAGCTTTTGAGCCAAAAGCTCCATTTCCGACTGCCTTGAAAGGATCCATTTATCTTGATAAACAAAAGACCGAGACCAATGAAATCATTGAAATATTTAGGCAAGTGAAGATTAATCTCCCACTTTTGGATGCAATTAAGCAAATTCCGGCTTATGCCAAGTTCTTAAAAGATCTTTGCACCCAAAAGAGGAAGACCAAAAGCCAAGCACTAAGAAAAGTGGTCTTGACAGAGCAAGTGAGCTCTATTTTCCAACATAACACTCTACCAAAGTTCAAAGATCCCGGTTCACCTACTACTTCTTGCATCATTGGAGACCACGTCATCAATCGGGCTCTCTTAGACTTACGAGTAAGTGTTAACCTTCATCCATATTCAGTGTATGTCAAATTGGGCTTAGGAGACTTGAAACCGACGTCGGTAGTTTTGCAACTTGCCGACCGATCAATCAAAAATCCCCGGGGTATCATTGAGGATGTTTTGATTAAAATTGATAAGTTCTTCTTCCCAGTTGATTTCGTTGTCATTGACATGGAACCGGTTTCGAATCCCAAAAGCCAAATTCCCGTTATCCTTGGCCATCCATTCTTAGCAACTTTGAATGCCAATATCAATTGTAGGACGGAGATAATGAAAATCTCATTTGGGCATACGAAAGTGAAGTTGAACATTTTTAATCCAACCCTGACTTCCATGGACCAACATAAAGAAGTGCGTGTTGTAGAGGAGTGTGTAAACCATGAATTTGATGAAGTTAAGTCTTTACTTGATGTTGAACATTCCCATGGTTTATCTACCAACTTAAAAGCAAAAAAAGTTGCATTAAAGTCAAGTGTTCCAAGGGCATGGAAGCCCAAGAGTTATTTTGACCAAGGACCGTCAATGTCGTTTGAATCAAATCCAATGAGTTCCTTAGGGAGCAATTTGTTGGGTGGGGTTCAAAAATCCATTCACCCCATTAAGGAGGGGATGCATAACAAGATATTTGATTTGGGCTAAAAGAGGCTAACGTCTTGCTAGAGATGTTAAAGACTAGTAAATGCTTTGTAGGGTTTATAACCCTATTCCTCCCTTATTTCTATTTTACCCATTTCTTGCGTCGTTTAGATATGTTTTGGGGTTTATACACATTGATAAGAACTATGATTGAGAATGCATATACTTTTATTCTGAAAATAGGCATTTTGTTCCTGTTCGATAGATCTCAAAAGAGGTTCGATCGATTAAACATCCCATCCCTGCATCCAATCATTTCTCTGTTCCATCGATCAAAATTTTCCTACATAAATCAGCTCCCTGTGTATCGATTGAAAATTTCCTTGGATCGATCTGAAAGTTCCTAGATCGATCCAACCTTTTCTTGGATCGATCTTCACTCCACATTTAGAAATTTTTTTAAGATCCATGAAAAAGGCCTCTCTGCGCATCATTCGAACTTATCTATAGGTTTTCTCATGTTCGATCGATCGAAGTACCTTTCAGATCAATCTTGGATTAATCGATCTGTACCCCCTTTGTTGACTTTGATTTGACTACTCTTTTGAATTTTGAACTTTAATTTAATAAAAATCCAAAAATATTTTGAATTTTTAGTTTATTTCATTTTACTCTAAAAAAAAAAAAAAAATTCAAATTTTTTTTTTTAATTTTAGGAAATTTTTCAAAAAATATTTTCATTTTATCTTATGTTCATTTTTATTTTTATTTTATCTTTTATTTTTATTTTTGTTTTTATTTTTATTTTTATCTTAAAAATATTTTCAAAAATTCCAAAAGATTTTTATTAATTTTATTTATCCAAAAATCCAAAAAAATATTTTCTTTTTAATTCCATTTTATTTAAAATTTTCTAAAAATCCATAAAATATTTTCAGTTTTCAAAAATCCAAAAATTTTCAAAAATACTCTGTCATTTGAAGTATAGATCGATCTGTGTTCTTTTAAGATCAATTTATGTTCGATCGATCTGAGATTTTTCTAGATCGATCGAACTTGTCGGGACCATTTTTTAAAATAAAACCCTAGGGTCATTTTGATCATTTGTACATCGATCTCAAACCCTCATCTCTTTCGCCGCTGCAAACCCCCATCTTCCCAACCTTCGGCATGTCTCCGGCGAACTTCCCGAGCCTCGAATCTCTCTCCCTCACCTCAGATCTCATCTCTCTCTCCTTCGATCCACTTCTCTCCTCGGATTAGGTAAGTTTCGAGTTTAATTTTTCATTTTTGAGTTTCAATCCTTATGTACTTGAACTTTCCATGATAAATCTTGAGATGCTATGATTGTTTCTTGCCATATATGAAGCTTTAAGCATGTGTATATATATGTATCTATATATGTATAGATTTTTATATATATTTCATTTCCAAATTGATTTTGGGGGTCATGTGCCCAAACAAATGACCATTTGTGTGTTGTTGAGGAATTGTGGGACCCACGAGCTTGCTCGGGTGCCCCCGTGCCATCCACGTCATAGATCTGTGACTGTTTGCATTTTTTGCAGAGTTCGATCGATCTCTATTTTTCTCAGATTGATCTGAGTAAGATCGATCTCACTTAAGTCTAGATCGATCCAACTTGGTTTGATCTCATCTTTTCCTGATCGATCGAATATCACAGATTTGTATTTTCACTTCACACACCATCTTTGGTGTTCCATGCTATCTTATTTATGCCCAATGCTTGTGTTTTCCACATTTGATGCATTCTACACTTATATTGTTTAGTATGTTTCACTTGGTCACTGTTTATTTGGCTGCGTCGTAACTTGCATAAATTCATGATTATTATTCTGAGTTGTCTTTCTTATTTGACATACATGTTTCTATATATTGTGCTTTAATTCTTTATGCCAGTACTAACTTATATTGCAAGTGTTTTCTTTTTGTTTTGTAAGCTATGGCTATGGTAAAGACTGTTTCCTGTAAGCATTATACACGCCGAGTGAGGCAGATAGTAGAGGAGCTGGCAGGACCATCTCATGTTCAGGACTTCATTCCAAAGCCAGCTCCAGAGTAGGTTGATGAGGCTGAGCAGCCTGAGCAATTAGAGGAGTATCCAGAGGTAGATCTAGCTCAGTCCCCTTCAGCCGACTCTAGACTACAGTCTTTAGCTCAGACTGAGCATGTACCTTCTCCTTCACCACCACTGGCACAGCCAGGCCAGGTCCGCGACAGACCTATTAGGAGATACTCACGCCTTGAGGTGGTGCATGAGTCAGTATTTGATATCACCTTCTTCTCTCATTATCTCCTGACTTGGCCAGCATATGATGATATTGACCAGAGGGACATTTTTGCTATTTTAGCCCCAGTCACCTATCCAGTTTACCTGCGGCTTGTTTGGTTGTTCTACCAGAACCTCCGACAGGCCCCGAGTAACTTGTCAGAGCTACACATTACCATTAATGGCCACCCCATCCGGATCACAATTGATATTCTTGCCAGATCTTCTCGATGCCTGCATGTCTGCCCTCCTGATGTTCATTATCCTATCTTGGAATGGAGGCCTTCTTACGTAGATATAGCCGAGGCACTGACTGGCCACTATGCAGATGGCGAGACTTTCGCCACCCGGATTTATCTGCCCGATGACCTTTGGTTCTACGATTCGGTACTATTTCAAAACGTATATATAGCGAGCCATAAGATCCAGAGGCGTTTAGACTTTTTGGTTGCTTTATATGTATTTTATATAGGCCACTGGGTATCTATGTCGGCACTCTACTGGAGTGTCATGATGAGATTGTATTCGACTTACATTAGCAAGACCAAGCCCAGGCGGGCCATTTTCCTCCCATTTGGCCAACATATCACTCAGATACTCCAAGATCAGCGCTATCCCTTTTGTCCAGATGAACGTATAGAGATAGGAGCTTGCCGCTATGGTAAGAAAGACTGGAATAAGAGCTACAATGCTCTTATCAAGAGCCTAGTGGAGGACGCTGTTCTAGTAGCTGAGGAGCTTGAGGAGGAGGAGATAGCAGCAGTAGCCGCAGCAGACAATCCAGCAGACGCACCGACGGCTGCAGTATATATGGATATAGACTTTGAGCGAGAGCTTCCAGCAGAGGAGTTACCACATCACTCTCCGACAAGGTCGCCAGTTCATTCTCTAGAGCAAGCTCAGAATGTACCACAGTTTCATAATCCAGTCATACCTGAGGCTCCAATTCAAACACTTGGCCTAGGAAAGCGTATCTAGACCTTGGAGGATGGAGTTGTCTCTCTTCAGTCAGATGTGGCATCTCTCAGCACGGACGTGACTACTCTCTGCTCCGATGTCTTAGATGTCAGAGATATCAGGGGATCACGCCCCACTCGCCCTACCTCATCTGCCTAATCTCTATTCATTTATTTCATTATTCCATTATATCTGTGATACATTACTGCTCTTTTGATACTGTTGTGATATTTTTGCGGCCAGTCTATCAGCCCTATTACTGTGATGTACCATATACTATTTTTATTTTCCTATTTTATGCATGATCTTTTGGATATCATATTCTTCTATTGATATATTTGTGTGTGACTGACTCCATTATCATGTGCATCCTAGTGACTTCAGTGAGAGAGTGCTGCCTGAATTTTTCAAGACCACCATTTTCCTCTCTCATTAGTTCATTCATTATCCCATTTACACTTGCATATCCACTATGCACCATTATTGTCCCCTTTGTTATCTGATCAGCTTTTCTCTCAGTGCCATCTTTTTGGGACCACAGTTAATCCCAAATTTGGGGGGGGTTATACCACCTACTTTGGATACTTCTGTCCCGGCCATTCTTTGTCATAGCTACACTGGTATACTCTTTCCTTTGTTCTCTTTACACATTAAGGACACTGTGCCATTTAAGTTTGGGGGTAATGGGTATTGTTACAGTATTTGCTTTTAATTCAAAATTTTGAGCACGACTTGTGTATTTTAGAGATTTTATATGATTGGTCCATAACTAGCTATGATTTTGATCTTTTGAGGACTATATTGCTTAGAATTTAAAAATTGTTCGATTTGAGAGTCCAATACTCTTTGTATGCCTTGTGGATGCCATTTAGGAGTAAATTTTTTGAAAGATTGATATCTTGCTTGCATTTGTGGTCCATATCATCCTGATTTTGTGATTGTTTTGAGATTCACTCTAGGATTCTACACTAGCACAGACGCACACTAGTATTCATTTATGGGGTACATACTTTGTTGATTATTGAATTAGTTATATCCCAATTGGGTTAGTAGTGCATTGAAAGCTTACATCTTGATAAAAGTGGATAACAAACCCTTTTCATTGAGTAGCCGGGAGTCTAGCCTCATAAAGCACTGTATTTCTCATGTCGAAAGGTGGAGGGTCCAAACTCTAGGTTAATAATTGAAGAAGAAGAAGAAGTTGTAAAAGTAATAAAAAAGTGAGGACTTCTCCCAAAATGTGAGAAGTGGGAAATGATTAGATAGAGGTTGTTTTGATTTGTAGCCTAGTTGATTTGAGCTTGTAAGTCCTTAGGGGTGTTTGAACACCTAATACCTTAAAGCCGTCTGATTTGGGAGTCATTGACCTAACACTCGACCTCATGGATCGCTAGAAAGCTTAATAGATCAACACATTGCACTATGCTTCCATCTTTGATCCTTCGAAAAAAAAAAAAAAAATCGAGTGAAAAGAATAAGCGCACATAGAACAATAAAGCTTTAATAAAATATCCACTCTTTGTCTTGATGATCGGTACTAGATTTGTGTGCTAGTTTGAGGGTAAGGATGTGATCATTTCTTTAGTTGGCTTAGATAGCAACATACTTGATGTCGATCCACTCAAAAAGGATTCTAGAGTTGTTTTGATTTGCATAATCATTTTCTTGATGTGTGGAGGACCATATTTGTTTGCTTGATGTTGAAATTTTGGGAGATTGCTTAGAAATGGTTAAAAAATTGCATACTTAAGCTAGTTTTCTCCCAATCATTGTTTGCAATATTGGTACCTCTTTTGTGAAAATGAGCTTAATGTTTGTTGGTATTATTTTTGGAAACCCTCGCGAGACTTCACTCGTCCCCTAGGGGTAACTTAGGGGTTTATAAGGCTTGTTGCATATGCTAAATGTAATCGTGTTCCCTACGAAAGTGGCGTTATCCATTTATTGCTTTCTAGTTCATAGTTGTATAGTTGTTCATTCCATTCCTTTACTTTGTAGTTCATTGCTAGGGACTAGCAATATTTAAGTTTGGGGGTGTGATGAGCAATGAAAAGTGCGCGTTTAAATCCCTTAAGCTTGAGCATTTTAGGACCTTTATCTATCTTATTTCCCTGTTTTATTCTAATTTCGTGTTATTACCCATTTCAGGTGCTTATCCCAAAAATAAGTCAATTCAGCCAAATAAGAGCATTAAAGAAGTTAACTCAAGCTGAATGGAAGAAAGGAGCAAAGTGGGAGCAAAATGAAGCAAAGTGTGGAAATTCAGCATGTTCGATCGATTTCAGCTTTTCTTCGATCGATCACATCGATCTAAATAGTTCAAGAAGGATCCAAGCTTTTGTCCTTATCCAAAAGAATCTAATAAGTTCGATCGATCCAACATTTCCCCGATCGATCAAAATAATCCTATCTTATCCACACCTATCACCCCACCAACCACTTTTGTTTCTTTCCCAAAATATCTCAGAGATTTGTCTTTATTCAAAAAGGAGCCGCCAAGGATGATCGATCTCTGCAACATTCGATAGATCTCAGCCAAGTTCGATCGATCTCAACATAGTTCGATCGATCGAACTTCCTCAAGTCCAAAAAGAGACAAATTCCAACTCATTAAAAGTTAGCTCATTGTGCAATCATTGGTAGGACCTTGATGCACGAATCCAAACCATTAGTGTGACATTTGACCTACTTATATAAGGATGGAGAGCCACTTTTAGAGTATATCTATTATTCATAATTCATCATATCTCATATCTTAGAGAGGAGGCTAGAAATTAGAAAGCTTTACACATTTTGGGAGTTCTTCTATTCTTCTAGGGTTTCCATCAAGAAGTAGGTCATTCCTACCTTGGAGATAGCCCTTAAGGGTTGGATGACTACTTCAATGAGTGGCTAGACATCTACTTGGGGCTAGAGTAGCCCTTAAGTTTGCTTCCTAGACTTAGTTCTTTGTATATTTTTGGGGATTTATTTGTAATAATGTTATGATCTTGGATTTATATATATATTTTGTGGTTTCTACTTGATGTGTATGGATTAATGCTTTCAATTGATTATCTACTTCTAACCATATGTCTATGTATGCTAGAATGGATGATTCATATACTTTTCTCTAGATTTAGTGGAATTTATCCATGTCTATGTGTATGGATGAAGTTAATCTAGAGATGGTCAAAACATAGAGCTTAATTGAACACTTTTGCAATTTATTTGATGGTTCACACTTGTTTCTTGATGGATTGTACCATACCTTTAGCTTACTTAGTTAAATTTCATGTCTTTAGTGTAGATGTAGTGTAGTTGCTTTAAATTCATAGATAGGTGGACAATCTACCATTGTTCCTTGGTGTTCCATACTTATGAATGCATTAGGTGTATGTTTTTAGATAGTTGTGTGTGCATAAATTGTGGTTTCATTGAATGGATTTTGGTCTCATTTGATAGGCTGTGCTTTCCATTTAATTTGGCTTGACAATCTTTGCTTATTTGCCATCTATGCCTAGTTTTAATTAATGTCACACACACACACACAAGTTACAAGTCAATTTCCCCATTAATATACAATTACTAGTGTCTATTGAAGTCAAGCTTAGTGGTGAGCTCTAGTATCCCAAGTCCTCCCCTCTATATCTTTCTCTACTTTATTAATCATTGAATTTTGTTTACTTTAATTTCATTTGCATAATAACTTAATCAATCAATCCAACCAATCTTTGATCACTCGACCAACTAACCCTATATATTGTTTCCATTGCAAAGGCACCCATAATCCCTTGGGACGATCCTTACTCATCCTAGCTATATTTTTAGTTAAAGGTAGTAGTGGCTTATATAAATTTAAAACTTAGCCTCATTGAACACTCACACTCTTAGTTCATCTCTTTGCAAGCTTTTGGTGTAATGTGACGGCAACCACCAGTATAGAAATACCCTGAGGTCTATCACATACCCCCATCGTCATCCCAGATAAAACAACAAAAGATCTAGCTACAAATGAGTGTGTAGCACCTGTATTAAATAAAACATGACCATGCGACCCATGAATAAGAAACATACCCTCAACAGCCTGAGGTGCCCAAACATCCTGTGGCATGGAGTTGAACACCCTGCCATAGTGCAACTACTGCAGTACCTGTCCCTGAGGCGGTGGCAGTGCTGGTAAAGCCGAATATGTCTGTCCTTGAATCTGTGGAACCTGTAGAGCAGGTAAAGGTACCGGTGCCCTCTGTCCCTACTATACATGCTGCCCCTGTCCCTGTCCTGCTTTAGGACACTGCCTGGAAGTATGACCATACTCTTCACAAGTATAGCAACTACGCTAGAAAGTGTCAAATGACATCCTCTATCGGTTAGCCTGTGGCTGACCCTGTCCTCCCTGTGGTCCCCTATTCTGCTGCCTCTGAATAGGTGCCTCATCCCTGTGAGCATCTGAACCACCCTTGTGCTTCTTCCAAGAATGTTATCCCTGGAATTTGCCCTTGTCCATTGCCATTTCCTTTCTCAGTTAACTGATTAGCAGAGTCTCTATCACTATTGTTATATACAAACTCTACAAGTGACAAATAATCCTCCTGTGGCCTCTTGGAAGGTCACTTTGGGATCCTAAGGATGTTATATATCCCTAGAGACTATGTTTATGTTTTTGCTTCCTCATTTCGGATCTGTTATCGGGTCAAACTTTGGTTCATTATAGGATGCATTGGCTTGAAAAACCAGGGCCGTCACAGCCTCACTGGTATTTACAATAAGGTGTCAAAACACCACTTATCTCTGCACCACAAGATTAGATGGAATACACAGTTCAAAGTATACAACACAAGAAACTCTAGTTTCACTTCTCTGCACCAAGAGGGATATAACTGTCAAAACACAATGCAGCTTCATTTGATACCCAAACTAGGTTCCCACAGCCTTGACACAGTGAAATACACTTGCTTGAATGACTTCCTGAATTAAATAAGTAAGGTAGATCAATGAAGAACATACAAGGCAAAAACCCTAAATTCAAAGGTATAATGATCACTTCACAATGCAACCTTAAGAAGGACCTAAAATTGTCTTCTACAGCTCCCAATAGCTTAGATACACTTTCTTAAGAGATAAACTCAGTGAAACCAGTAAGGTATAATAGAGATAGCACACAATAGCCTTGTAGTCTTTAAAACCCTAGCTTTGAGCCTTCAAGGGTAAGATTGTAAATTAGTCTCAGAACCAGCCCAAATTCCACACCCTTAGCCTTCAGTAGGTAGAATACACTTGCTCAGTTGATAAGATCAATACAAACAGCAAGGCACAGTATAGATATCACAATTTTAAGCTAAAACCCTAGCTTTGTAGCTTTAAGGGGTAACTCCATAATGTAGCTTCAGTTCAAGCTTGCATTTGACTTTCATAGGCTTGTATGGGCAGGATACACTTACTTGATAGTTAAACTCAGTTTGATAAGCAAGCAATAACAGTGAGATAGCATAGCAGCCTTGTTTTCTTCAAAAACCCCAAATTGAGCCTCACAAGGGTAAGTTTGTAATACAACCTTAGGGACACCTCAAACTTCACTCCCCCAGTCTTCAATAGGCTATATATACTTGCTTAAATGATAATAACAAAATAAACAACAAGGTATGGCTTTGTATATGCTCACAGTAGATATTTTAGGTTTAAAACCCAAAAATTAGTTTTACAAAAACAGCTTTAATGTAGCTTAAATTCCCAACAACTAGAGACTCGCTCAGCTTAAATATGATGAATTAAACTTGTAATATAGCAAGGATAAGATGTACACATAGGGGCATAACAATATAGTACTAACAGCAGCAAAATTAAAGCTCACAGCAGGTGTATATATTTGCTACTGTATTTTTCTGGTTTGAGGGGCACAAGAGTCAATTCGAGGCTGGGCCTTCTTGAGTATAGCTCCCACAATTTTCTTTCATCATAGTTCACTTGGTCAAATTAACATTTCTCATTTCGAAGCAAGTTAATATCAATTTTTAGTTCAAAGAAAGCTTTATAAGACAGTTTCTGCAGCAGCACTGTTTTTAGGGTATTTCTGGTATTTCATAGCTATAAAATTTGGATTTTGGTTCTATCAAGAGTATATTAAATTTGGACATGCTCATATGAATAACTCAACAAGCACAATAATATATTACAATTTCAGTACTCAAAACCGAATTGTAAAACTGCTATAAGCTGAAACAAATGTGGTTTACAGTACTAAACTAGAACAAGTCATTCCTCAGTCCAAACCACAACTAAGACAGCCTTAAATCAACAAACTAGGCATGCTCAGATGATAAACATTCATGGTATAGCATGGTTCAAACAAGTTAAGCTCAGGATTATAGAATTAAACTAGAAAGGCAAGCTAAACTTGGGGTTTGAGATATGAAAAATGATACCAGCCTTAATATGTTGTCTTAGGCCACTTCAGCTGATGTAAACCCTCAAGATACACTTGCTCAGACCTTGTTCAAGCTCCAAAAGTAATCACTACAGATTTTCACCTCCCAATCCTCATTGTTTGCACCAGAAAACAGCATCACAGGTCCTTATGTTCTTCAGTAAATTAGCACACACTTCATACTGATTTCAGAGAACAAATTCAGCTCAAAACCTTAAGTATTTCTCTGAAAGTCACTCAAACATTTTTAGCTCTCGAGTATCTCATACACAGCATCACAATGTAGCTCAAAGGACTCTATTTTTGTGTTCACTTTCTGCTACTGCTATAACAGTATATTTATATAACTTTCATTGTTATCCTAGTATGGATAAGAATATTCCATTACTAGCCAATCAAGGATAGGGATATATGCAGATAGCATACACTATGAATGGACTGAAATGCCCCTGGACAGTCCTATCTTGGCACTAAAAAGTACCTTTTCTGCAGCCCTCAAATGACAATATACAATGCTGATACCTACATCTGGGAATTTGAATTTCTGTCAATATCCTCTCTCACTTGGACCACAGTACACCTTACATATTGTTGTGAATCCTTCATTACACTAGAATTCTCAATGAACTACCAGAATTGCTTTCACATCAGGGCTGTATTTGCTGCCACCTGTGTGTGTGAATATGAATTAGAAAATGACCATTACATTGTATAATAGCACCTTTTATGGAGAGTAATCCATTAACACACAGTGTGTAATGACTTAAATACCCCTATGACAGATACCAATAATGAATGAATAGCCATGAACCCTTTTGATAGGCACTTGACATTAAGATAGGCACTTGACATTAAAAAGGCAAACCTCAACCAACATTATTTGTATATATATATATATATATATAATTTAATAGGAAAAGATTTTTTTTAGTGGTGAGACCCGCCACTTTACATATGTATTCTAATGACCACAAGATCATTATAGACTTCTATTTTTTCCATCTCCCAGCCACATTTTCTCTCTTCCTCTTGGCTTCATTTTTTTTCTTTTCTTTTGTCACAACTTCAACCTTTGATTTCTTCCTCAATTGTTGGAATTTTTGGATGCCGTTTGCAGCAAATTCTATGCGTTGATATAAGCAATTCCTTTTTTGGTGCACTCTAGGGATTTCGAATTTTTGGACCCATTTGGGGGTTTTTGCATCTAAGTGAGGTAAAGGTGATTAATTCATAATTTCTTTGATTTTAGTGAATTATTCTTGTATAAATTGTATTCTAGCATTCCTATTTTGTATAAATTCTTATAAAATTGTTTACATGTTGTATATGGAATGTTTAATTATGTGTAGATGGATGTGTGATGATTCAAGCATGTTTATGTGGACTAGAATTCATGTTTTATATGTTTGCAATGCTAGATTATTATTAAATGAAAGCATGTTGTATTTTTATGAGAATTTTTGTAAAGCTTGCTAGTGGATTAAGTTGAATTAGTTGTGAAATGATAAATTGTGGCATGAAGCATCCATGCACTTCATTGGGAGGAAATGGGAATGATGTTTTGGAAGGAAATGAAAAGGAGTTTTTGAGAAAAGTTTTGACAAAGGGTTTTTGTGAAAAATCCGAACGCCGAGGAGGTACCGAGGGTCCGTGACGTTAATGTAACCTAGAGGGAACTAGGGAAATCACCCTAGCGTGGTTGAGCTATCTGGGCCCAAATGACGCCGCGGATTACTAAGGGTCAGGGATAGTAGCCAATCCTTCTCTCGTGTCGATGAAGAGTCACCGAGGGACGGGTTATGTTAATGGTTTGAAAAGTGATGGATTGGATTTTGAAAAAAAAAAAAAAAAAAAAATGGGGAGCGACATACATGGCATTGTATTTCATGACATGAATTTGTTTCATTATGACTTGAACTTGTATTGTATTTTTCCCTAGCATAGCATGATCCCATTGCCTTTATTTCTATTCATTGTTTGGATTCACGAGGTGACAAGAGATGTGTCTTAGGCACCACCTACTAAGCAATTTGCTCACCCCTTATATTTAACATTTTCAGGTCACGGAAAAGAAGACCCTAATATCAATTATATACGTTCTCGCCTCTTCAGACGGCGGGCGGCCATCGAAGGAAACCAAAACTCAAAGTCACCTCATCCCCCATTCCCTTTATTTTCTCTTTCCAGTACTGTAACTGGGTATTCAATTCTTCACCCAATCAAACACTACATAAGGCATCAAATTTAATCTTTTGCCACGAACCCCGATTCGTCAACGCCAGACTATGAATCCCTAAATCTATAAAATGTTCAAAACCAGATCCAAAGAACTCTCAACCCTGAATAAAATCCAAACATATTAATCAACAATAATTCCAAAACCCATTTAAATTTTTAAACATTAATAAAGAATAGACAAACCCCAAATCAGCAAAAATAAGAAAAAAGTTGGTCTGCAACTGGAAACATGAAAAGCAAATAGATCCCTATAGCAATGAACTCCATAACAGATCAGACGCAACTATTTGATTTATACAATCTTATGAATGAGATTTCTTTGTAAATTTTGTTAATTCGTTATATTTTTTTAGTGAATTACCAAGCCATTTATAATATTCTTATACCGTTTTAGAAAAATAACATCATAACAATTTTATAACTAACATCACAACTAAATTTTATAGTGTAGGAACACATTTGTAATAAATATCATAACTTATTTCATTCAATGTAACTTAGATTTGTAAATTTAACCAAAGTCAAAGGAAAACCAACCATGTATTATTACTAACATCATAACGATGTCATAACTAACATCACAAGTAAATTTTATATAATTTAGGAACACATTATATAAATATTGATTGTGTATCGATATAGTTCAGTATCCGAATATAAATTTATTTGAGATTTTAGTGTTTTGAAATAATTGACTAATTATATAGATTTTAGAGTTGTGGAAGTTAATTTTTTTAACGTGTTAGAAAAATATATTGATGCTATATGCAATTCATACATGATACATGTTTTAAATAGTTGTGATAATAATAATTTGATCTCTCCAACTTTTGTATTGTATACTGTTACAAAAAATAGGTGATGGAATATGCAAATTTTCCTACATATATGTTGAAAGTATTTGTGGTTCTTATTATTAATTTAGGAATTGTGAATTGAGTTGTGGAAATTAATTTTTTCAACTGTGTTAGGAAAATATGTTGATGTTATATGCAATTCATACATGATACATGTTTTAAAAAGTTGTGATAATAATAATTTGATGTGAAAGTTAATTTTTTTTTTTAACGCGTTAGGAAAATCTGTTGATGTTATATGCAATTCATACATGATACATGTTAAAAGAAAATTGTGATAATAATAATTTGATCTCTCCAACTCTTGTATTGTATGTTGTTACAAAAAGTAGGTGATGGAATATGCAAATCTTCTTACATATATATGGTATTCATCAGTTTGGAATGGCAGCAAGCCTAGGATATCCATTTTTGTTGTGTTGGTGCTGCAGCAAGCAAACAAGTCATTGATACATCTTAAAAAGCAGTTTCTTTTTCACAGCTATATGTCATAACTGCTACAAGGATGAATACTCAAGTGACCATCTTTTCTGGTCTTGTCCATAAAACTTGACAATAAGAAACTCATAACACAGCACCATGATAACTTAAAAGGTCACTGTGAACTGGGGAAGAATAATAGAATTACACTTCAAGTTGTTGATTGAATAATAGTAGATTTAACATTCATCGTCTAATATTAATACAATAACAATAATTGAGAAGGCTACATTATTGATTGTTTCAAAGAAACAAAATAAAATAGATCAAAAAACAATTTACAGTGCCAATGACTTTGGACCAAGAAACTCACTCGGTTTTGTCTAGAATTCCTAAAGAAGGTTCATCTTCCAAAGTTGTTTCTCCATAAATGTCTCTTTCTAAACTCAGTGAACAACCAATTGTTTGGTTTCACTGTGTTCTTGAACCCAAATGACGTAAAATTAACCTTGGTGTATAAGATAATAGTCAATACATTCTTTGATTATCTTTAGTCCCTTACAAACACAAACACGTTATTAAATCAAATTAAGTGCACTTATAGGATGAAGTAAGAATAATCAGATTCATATAGATTTGTGAAAAACATCAAAAGAAGATCAACACAAAATAAACTAACTTTAGCAATAAAAGGCTAATAGGGTGTGCAATTTAACCACTCTACTTGAAAGATTTCTCATGCAGAGAAGTACTAATTTCCTCAAGTTGTTCCTGCTCCGAGAGAATCCTGAAGTGAACAAATTAACCTTGTATCATGAGTAAAAGCATCAACTTCCAAGTTTACAGGTCTCACAGAAAATGGTTTCCAATTGTTTTTACTCATTCTCAGTATAGATAAAATAGATATAGTTAGAGAGATATACTTTAGGTTTACTAATTTTCCAAGCTCCCTATACGTGCATGCATACCAGGTATAAGTAATGAGTTGAGAAAAGAGAAACACTAAGAAAATAAATTAAAAAATATATATATCCACAAAAGACTACCACGAAATTCATTCCAATAATAACTCTAAACTTGAGTATATATAGTTAAAAAAAAAAATTCAATAATGTCAATCCCAAAACTCTGAAATTGATTAGATTGCAAAAGCAAAATCTCAAATTAAAGGGAACGAAGAAAAGCAACCATTACAAAGAAGGTCAAAATTTTCATTATACATCAAAATTAATATAAAGCATCTAGAGAAAATAAAGAAACATGTAATTGCATTTCAGATTATCAAGAAGTATATAAGGGTCTGTTGGGCTGCTAATAAAGTTGTGAAAAATGAAAATTTATTATTATGTCATTGAAGTTGAATCCCAATACCAAAGGGTATTAGACTAGATGTAGGAGAGATATTTAATTGTAATCTTTGTGCAGTTAAAATCCTAACCAACATGTTTAATTGCAATTTTTGTGTAGTTAAAATCTTTAGTTGCATGCTCATCATCTTCCTCTTCCAAATCCTTATCTTCATCTTTTAGATCTGCTTAAATCAATATATCCAAACTTCTATACTATCAAGTGAATTTTCATTAAAGTAATTTGTAAAACTTAAGTAAAATTCAATATGGTCAAGGAATGAATATATAAATATAAAATCAAAACCGAAGGGAAATTTTAACATACAAGTCTAACCATGTTTATATGACAAATATAAACCATGTTTCTCACATTATTTTAATAGGTGCAATCTTTTTCCTTGTCATTTTATCGATCATTTCAAAAGAAAATTTATAACAATCATTGCCAATATCGTCCTTTCTTCTTCTATCTTCCATAGAAAACATAATCAGAAATAAGAAACACCACTAAAACATATTGAACAATTAGTCACAAATTTCAGACATTACCGAAAAATTCATCAGTCATCCGTAGCCGATATACTCAAATCTATGTAGATGAGCCATCTTGATAAATGGACACGACTCAAATATGTACCAATATCGGCAAAACAGTGTAAAGATCATATTCAAATTTGTACTAATGTCAACAACCAATATGGAGGAGGGTAAAAGAAAAATAATAACAATACCCCAAGTGTAAGTCGTCCTTAATCATCAACAGCCAAACAATGCCACCCAGCAATAGTTGCCTGCAATCAAGAACCCACCAGTAAATTCCACTCGCAACAGTAACACTTATTCTATATTCCAATTCAAACTCATATATTGAAATGATCTGGACAATTTGTACATGGACTCTTTCTTTATTCTCTATTTTAGTCTCGGGCATGTCCTAAAGTTCCTCTTTGGTTCCAACCCAAAGTAAAAAACTGATAAGCACCCAATTGAAAAAAATAAAATAAAAATCATCTAACTAACAACAAACAATTCTATCTAAAAATAATAATATAAAAGCTACAAATCAACCTAACATTAATAAAGGGTTCTATAAAGATTGCAATAAGAAATAAAAAAGAAAATTAACTGATATTTATTTAGATATATATATGTGAGTGATAGTTATGAACGGTAAAAAGGGGAACTTGTAATCTTCACAAACGGTGAGTGAATTGCGACTTCCGGCAACTATACAACGGACGTTTTGGGACTCAAGAGATTTCATTGTGCAAACCCATTCTATCTCTTTGTTGTTGCCGATTCCCAACTGTCCGTCTTCTTCAGAGCCCCTTAAAAAAAACCAAATCAAAACCCTAAAAATCTCAATCTTTCACCCAACAAAAAAGAAGAATAAGATGTCTTGAAGAAGATGCTTGTCTTGGCTATTCTTATTTGTGTGTAGTACAAAACCCTAAATCAAATTTCATAGTTAGGAGGAGAGAGAGCTTTTTCTCTTCTTTCCTGAAGAGAATTTAGAAGAAAATGTTTCGAGGGAGTTTAGGAGTTTCAAATGGGAAGTGGGAGTTTCAAATGGGAAGTGAAAATTTGAGAACAGCTGGCACCGACTAATGAATAAAATAATTATATATAATATATACATACTCTGCATAAAGAAGTTGTACAAAATAAATATATATACACTGAAAATGGTAAATACTATTTTACCTCAACTGTCACCTCAACAATTTTATCCTCATAGGACAGTTTCCAGTGGGGGGGAATGGAGACATTTCTATCCGATTTGTGTTGGTAGGAAATGGATGGGTTTAGAATTCTGAGAGCACACCCACGTTGACCCAGCATCCCTTTCTCACACTATCTTTCATCTCAAGTACCAAATTATCAATCAACAACATATGAACGAGGTACGCGATCCTTCCTTATATGTGGTGGAGCATTAATATGTGTGAGGGATTACATCTGGTTCTAATGATTACAATTTAATTCTTATTTTACAATTTAATAATTATTTAAAAAAAAAAAAAATACCACAACTATTCTTTTTGTCATTCTCTTTTTCAATTAAGGTTCTGTATTATTATTATTAATATATTTATTTTTTTGTTAACTCCTCTTTTTCTCTTGTTTACCGTCTCTCTCAACTCTTTCTATATTTTGTATTAACTTTATTTTCTATCTCTTAGTAGGGTTTGATATTATTCTTTGTAAATAATAGTAAAAGATCTCACAATTAAAGAAATAATAGAATTGAACAAATTACCTCATCTTGTTAGTAGGAAAAACATTGAATAACAATTAAGACTTTATGAACCTGTAAACTCTTTTGAAGCTAATGATAATGGGAATGGTAATTTGTTTATTTTATTTTTGTTTTTTGCTTTACGCTTTGAGTTTAAGTTTAGAATTTTTTTATTTTTATTTTTATTTTCCTGATGTGATTAATAACAAAAATCAGCTTAAAGCAAGAGTATGAACCAACCTGTCATATATTTATATGAAATTGAGGGAAAAAATCAAATACCACACAATTTAAGTCTAGTCCGTTAAGTGCATTATCATCTTTTGGGCCATAACCTGCAATCAATTTTACTACCTTTCTTTTTCTTTTTCTTTTTCTTTTTTTTTGGCATACTAACCTTCTATTTATTATTATGTTTTCTTTTTTTCAAGTTGAAGATGACAATTAATAAGAAATTTGCCAGTTCGTTGGGTAGAAAGTTGAAGATGACAATTAACAGCCTCCCTCTGACACTGACTTTTCTTTTCCCTTGACAACTATTCTATTCAATTGTTTTTCATCCCTTAATTTTTACTATCAATTGACATGTACAAGATGATAGCTTCAAATTGGATGCCCACTAATAAAATAATCAGTACAACGTTATTCTTAATTTATTTTTTATTTTTTATTTATCTCACCATGCGAAATTAATTACAATCAACAGAAGAGATCCAACAAAATAATAATCTCAAATTTTAATTATGGATGCGTTCGGCTGCATTGAATTGAAGTTTTAGAATTAGAATTGGTAAAAAATTTTAAAAAATTGGTTCAATTTTCTTAATTATTATTATTATTTTTTTAAATTCCATCCATTACAATTCTAATACTCCAATTCCATACAACCGAACACACCTAATCCTTCCAAACTCCTGTTTGAAAAACTTCATCATTTTTTAGAATCTAAAGCTGAGACAATAGTAAAAATTGTTTCTTTAGCTTAAAAATTTGTGTTTGTGTGTTAGGAAAAGGTTTTAGCCTTCGTTAGCTAAAAATTGGAGTAAATGATTTATCAATGGAGTCTCATCATGGGCAGTTTATATAGTTGGGGGTTGAAATTTCATAATTCAACATTCAAGGGGTATATATATTCATTACCAATAAATTTGAAAATTAGTACTTTTCAACGGAAGCAAAATAATCTTTGAATCTGGTAAATTTTAGTTTTCGTACCCTCTATTGTTTCATTGAATTGATAAAAAAACTTAGTTGTCATTATTTAAACACTCTTGTTAGGTTGCCGACAAAATTAGTTACTTTGAATACGAAAGGTGGAACTATTGAATTTTGGTGGTTTTGTTTGTGGGGTTCTTGGAGGTGGTGGCATACTTAGAGTTTAACAATGCTATAATTATGAAATTATTTTCTATTCAAGTAATTAATTTGAAAATATAGTTATATACAAGCATAGGTAAAGTAAAAAAGGAAAAGATGTGAACTTTTTCTATTAGTCTAAATAGTCGAACTATATCTTATTTTCAGTAAATATTTGGTCATTGGTGGGATTCTTTCCATGGAATAAAAGACATGGTGAGAGGGAAATAATAAAAATTGGGAAGCAAATAAATTTTGAGAAAGAACAACTAGTGAATATTATTATTATTATTATTAGTATTATATTTTACTTACGGTTGTTTAGATGACTTGACGTTGCTTTTATTATCTTGAGATATTACGTAAAATATTTTTCAGAAAATATTATTTTGTTTTATTTTCAGGTATTTGGTTATAGTAAAATATTTACGAAGAAAAAAAATATTAAAAGTTAACAAAAATAATTTATCCATCAATTTTCGGTAAGTTATTTTACATGTCTCGCCCGATAGACTCAACCTCAACCTCGACGTAGACCTTTGCTAAACACCCACAAAGTAAAAATAAAAGAATATTGTACCTGAAAAAGAAAAATATTTTTCAAAAAGAATATTTTACGTCGAAACAAACGGAGCCTAAATTCTAGTTCTGTTTAAGCAGTTGATGTGATTTGCAGGTGATTATAAATATACGACTTTATATTGTAGCCCTGAATCCAAACTAATGTCATTTTAAAATGGTGGTTTGCTGAACAATAATATTAATAATAAAATAATTGAGTATCATTTACAGTTTTCTACCAGATTACAAAATGATATATTTTGAAGGCAGTGGCAGAATAATATATTTAAAGATGCTTGCAAGAGATTTAGGAAGCAAAGAAAAAGAAATTGGGGAAAAAATGAAGAATAAACTTATTCGAGTTTTCTTGAAGTCACAAAGAGTGTTCGATCAATGAAAACATGAATTATTTCACAAACCTTAATCAAGGTAACTTTGAAGCCATTAGATCGTTTTATTGTATAAAGATTGAATCTTTGAAAGGAAATAAAGTTTTTGAGTTAAATTTATTCGAGTTCCCTTGATAAAAGGTATTTTCATTCAAAAATTCAATCTTTAGACATTAAAACACTCTAATAGCCAAACAACAATTACACAAGAGATATAAGAAAAACCCTCTCAATAGGAAAAAACTTTGGTTCTTAGCCTCAACTAATATAACCTCCACTAGTTTGTAATTTCAAAAGGAACTTGAATCAGTTTCTCAAAACTCTCATTTTCTTTCAAAGATTCAATCTTTATACATTAAAAATGTCTAGTCTAGAAATATGATAGTGTGGGAAAAACCAACCAAATGAGAAGAGAAATCGTGGCCGCCTCTCATCCCACTCGGCCAAGGTCTTCCATTGTACAAGTTGAAACACTAACTTTCATAACCTTTACACACACCCCAGCTCAACACGGTGCTCATAAGCACTCCCCTATTCTCAACACCTTTATTTGGACCCTGCAAGCTCTCACAACTCCACCGTAAAAGAGATGACTTTATTGACATATACTCAGTTCGAAGGATTTTGAAATTAAAAACTTCGTAAAACACTTTTACGCATTGTAAGAAGGATTTTTAAAGATCAACTCACATAAGCTGAAACCTTGATGTATTTAAAACATGAATGCATACATAATCTTGAATTTCAATGAACAATGGCACCCTATTTTATAAAAATGGAGCCAAACACAGCCTTAAGTGACATGAATTGTTTAATATGCCCTAAGATATATTTTAATCTTCACCTAAAATGACCAAATTACCCTCTCATCTCATCTCTCTCTCTTGCATCTCTTTCAATCCCTCTTTGAGTCTTAGTCACACAAAGCCAAACATAGCTTTCCTTATCATCTCTCTTTAATCCTCTTGAGTCTTTCAACCCTCTCAATCTTGTATCTCATCTTATCTCTTAAGCTCTCATCTCAGCTCTCATCCTCTTAGTGGCGTCGTCTGTGGGTGGCCGGGTGGTGGCGGCGATGGTGAGTAAGCTTCGGCTAGATTGCACGCCGGCCAACGAGCAAAAGGGAGACTCGGTGGGATTAAAAGGCAGTGGGCTTGCAGCGCTACACCGGCAGACAAGGTGGTGACGAACCCAAGGGTGCATGGCTATGCTCGGCTCGGCAAGGATGAAGATGGGCTTGGCCGTGAGGAAAAAATGCGGCGGTGAGCTTGGTGGGATTGAATCGGCAGTTGGCGTGGTAAAGAGCTTCGGATGGTGGAGAGATGGGCTGACTCGGCCGTGAATGACTCACGGCAGTGCTCAAAAGGATCGATGGCAGAGAGCATTGGATGGTGGAGAGATGGGGATGGCGGGGACGACAGATAGCTTAGGTTCAAATCGTTGGATTTTTTGTAGGTTTTTCATAGGTTGAATTGATGGGTTTTGGTTGTGGTGGCAGAGGTTGCAGTGGTGGGTGGAGAGAGAGAGAAAGAAGGGGTGGGCAGTATTGGTGGCTGCGGTGGCGTTGATACAGCCAGGTTCAATGGCTAACTCGTCTGAGTTGGACTCGGTGGTGGCAGAGGTCTGAGTTGGACTCAACCTGGTTCAATGACTGCCTTTGCCCTATGTTTTTGTATGTATATATGTATATATAAATATATATATGTGTAGTTTTTGTAGACATTAAAATTTAGTGGGCTTTGATTGTAACGAATGGACCCATTAAATATGGGCCTAATATTTAATTAAGTCATTTAATTGGCCCAGGCTTGCTTCACTTAAATTGTTTAATTAGCCCAGCCCAGATGGTTAAATAAAAAGATAATTATTCCTAATAAAATATATTTAGAATAATTATTTTTAAGGATAATTATCATAATATAACCAGCCCAGCCCAGTTATGATTTTATCCTTATCAGGAGATGATACATGTCATCATCTTATTAATCCAAGAAGCCTATAAATAGAAGCCTGAAGAAAGAAGAAAGGGAACAAAAAATCCAGAGACTCAGAAATCCAAAGACTCAGAAATCCAGAAGGTCCAAAAATTGAGAGAATCAGAAATCTAGAAGGCCAGAAATCCCGAGGGCAAACCTGAAGGCGAAGAATACTAAGCACATCCAAAGTCGTGCCGTTCTTCACCAAATTCACCAAATTCTCTCCTCTCTGAAGACGAAGAACAACAAGCACATCCAAAGATATGTCGTTCTTCCTTAAATTCAACAAAGGACACAAATTCAGAATTTAGAAGTTCAGAAATTCAGGCACAAATTCAGAATTCAAAAGTCCAAAAACAAAGGACACAAATTCAGAAGTCTAGAAATCCAGAGACTCAGAAGTCAGAAACACAAATTCAGAATCCAAACCCAAAAGCGAAGAACATCAAGCACATCCAACGATGTGCCGTTCTTCATCAAATTCCACAGTGATCAACAACAAGCACATCCAACGACATGCCGTTCTTCATCAAATTCCCCGATGATTCAAGAATAAGCTCATGCAGCCCTTGGATCCAACCAACAACAAAAAAGAGATCGAACCAGAGGGTCATTCTTTTTGTAAAGAATATTATTACAGAGGATTGTACTCAAATCTTTACAAATTAATAAATTACTATTTGCTCCATATTTTGTTTCTATTTGCAGACTTACAAAATTTGTGTGTACAGTTTTGAATTGTTAGGTCTGTGTGATAGGTGGAACAACGAAGAAGATGGTGGTTGTGGAGATTGCAATGGTGGTGAGTGGTGGTCATTGAGGTTATGGTGGTGGTGATTGGTGAGTGGTGGTTGTGTATGTTGGTTGAGGCGACTTTGGTCATTTTACTTGGTCAAAGGGTAAACATGTACTTTCATCATGTTTGGAGTGTATTATTTAAGTTTGCAAACCTGGGGGTGTCATTATTAAAAAATTGCCTAAGTGGTATTTATCTGACTTTTAAACAAATTTGGAAGGTGACACTGCAATTTATCCTATCTTTTATTGTATTTTTAAAATTTATTTTTCAGTTTTTGTTCTAAGAGGGGAATTTACTATTGGTCCACTAAATATTTTTTTACCGGATCGATCACCCCATGCGGTTATCTTTTTATTGTAAATGTTACACAAAACTAATGTTAATATTTTTATAGGTGTGCATTAATTATGCAGGTAGATTGAATCAGTGACTCTCAAAAGCAAAAATTGGGTCCTCTATAAGTTAACAATGCTTTGGACAATCTTGAACGAGCTGCATTAATCTGCCTTGAATTGTTTGGATAAATTGCTTTAGACTAATTTCATTTCATCAACTTGTCTTGGTGGAAATAAATGGATCTGGACCAACTTGTGTGAGTGGAAATAGATGCTTTTGGAACGCTGAGTACTTAGCGACCGTCGAGAGTACACCCATGTTAATGCAGCCTCACTTTCTCGAGTTCGTATCCTCTGCTGTGGTAGTCCTTTACTGTTGCGTATTGTGATGTCTTTTTAGACATCTAAATCATGTTTCAACATATTTGTTTTATATTTTAACACAATCTCAATATATAGAGTAAATGTGTTAAAATAGGATTTAAGTGTACTAAAAACTATAAATAATGATGTTAAAAAGAGATAGTAAGAAAGCTAAAACGTATTTCAACACAATATTTCAACACATTTGAAATACAATATTTCAACACATCTGTTGAAATTTAAAATAAAGTTGTTCGAAATGTAAAACAATTGTGTTAAAAATAGATTGAAGTGTGTTAAAATAATTTACAGCACCGTGAAAAGGGGATTGGTTACCATAGAGGATCTAGGTATCACTTTTTGAAGCTGGCTTTTCTTTTCCCTTGACAATAATACACAATGACAAAGACAACTGTTTTGTTGAACTATTTTTCATCTTAACTTAACATTACAATAACACCCATCGAAAATACTAATTGCCAATGAATTTGACAATTACTACTTTTCAACGAAAGCAAAATAATCTTCGAATCTGGTGGATTTTAGCTCTGGTTCCCTCTATTATTTGATTGAATTGGTAGAAAAATTTAGTTGTCATTATTTAAACACACTTGTTAGGCTGCCAACAGAATGAGTTATTTTGAATACTTTTGGTGGTTTTTTTTGTGGGGCTCTTGGAGGTGGTATATTTTGGTATTTAAAAATGCTAAAATTATGGAATTATTTTCTAATCAAGCAATTAATTTGAAAAGAGAGTTATATTTATAGAATAGGTTAAGTAAAAAAGGAAAATAGGTTTAGATTAAAACAATATTTCAGGTCATGTGAACTTTTTCTATTGATCTAAATAGTGGAACTATATATTATTTTCAAGGAATATTTGGTCATTGGTGGTATTCTTTCTATGGAATAAAAGACAAGGTGAGAGGAAAATAATAAAAACTGGGAAGCAAACAAATTTCAGTAAAGAACAACTAGTGAATATTGTCATTCATCCTTTACTTGCCGTCGTTTAGATGACATAAACTTGATTTTTGGATACCATGATAAAGAGACCAAGATAATTGAAATTAATTATCTTTTATTGTATTTTTTTTCTTTTTCTTTTTCTTTTTCTTTTTTGTTAAATATTTTTATATGGATTGGTATGCAGTAATTATGTAGGTAGATTGAATCACTGAATCTCAAAACCAAAAAGTGGGTACTCTATATGTTAACATTGCTTAGGACAATCTTGAATGAGTTGCATTAATCTGCTTTGAATTTTTTGGACAATTGTTTTACCCTGGACTAATTTCATTTCACCAACTTTTTTTAGTGGAAATAAATGGAACTGCTGAGTACTCCGCAACTGTCCACAGCACACCCATGTTGATGCAATTTCACTTATGGATGAAGAACGACTATTCTTACTTCAAATTTTGATTACACGCTTTTCTCTTCTCACAAACTCAACTCACTTTTTCTCTCTATTTATGTACCCAAACCCATCTTTATTTATAGTCTTCATAACTCAATTTGTCGTTGGACAAGAATTATTCCTCTTGCATACAACGAGTTACCAAATCAATCTCAACTCTAAAATAGATATATAATAAGGCACAATTTCTTTTCCAAATTTAAGTTTTTTAAAACGGTAAAGAAAACTAATTCATGTAATTTTGAGCCACAAATCCAACACCATGTTGTGACACTTTTATACACTAAATCATTGTTCAACATATTTGTTACATATTTTAACGCAATATCAATATATACCACAAAAAAGTATGCTTGTTGAATCTCTCGTGGCCTTACATTTTAGATTCACAACAAGAGATTCAGTAAGTCTAATTTGAATTATGCTTTTACCTAGATCGGATAAATTGACTATCTATTTTATAGATTTGAGTTTATTTACAGAGTATGAGACTGGAGATTAAAAGGTGAGTCTTATATAGCAGCTGCCACACCATTCATATTTTAAGTCGCAATGTAAATAGACATTGTGAAACCACACGTGTTATCAATATCTGTGATTTCTCTAAGATTCACCAAACCTTTGGCATTGTATCTTTATTTCATTTATCAAGGTCACTAGTGAAATAAACTATGTGCATGTTTATCACTGGAACTGGAAGTGTATTTGTTGGAACTAAATTGAGGAGATACGCATCCTCCCGGAAAATATTAAGGAGATCGAGAACTTGGACAACATTTATAGCTCATGTCAAGGGGAAGCTTGCAATTTTTTTTTTTCTTCTGACGAATATAATATGATATACAGCAAATTAATTACCTAATAGGGTAAAAAAAAAAAATACAAATACAAATTGGTTGGTCTACAAAATCAAGAGAAAAAACAAATAAAAATAAGGTGATGGTAACCTTTCTCTCTCTCTCTATAGAGAATAACCTTTCCAACAATCATGTAGGAAAGTTCCAATCCAAACGTTGGGAATGTGTGCTATTTTCCAATAATCCCCACTTTCCGCTTCTCGATTCAGTGTCATAATCAATTTATCAGACATACCATAGAGATTAAAAGATTTAAGATTGGCTAGGTGTTCAATGCCTGTAGGTACCTCTTCCACCAACTTACAGTCCTCACAAATTAGCTCTTCGAGATGAGGCATTGATCCCTTCTCCACTCTCACCCACCTCAATCCTTCTAATTTTGCAAGTTGTAATCTCTTAAGCTTCTGAAACCCGGTCGCGGTGATACACAATTCTTCCCCTTCATAAGCCCGAATAAGTTCAATTTCCACTAGATTGGTCAGATCTTGAAGGCATTGCAATGGATCATCCCTTAACTTGCTAGACGAAAGCCGTAATCTCACCAGGTTGTTAAGGGAAGTTATCCAGTGCGGCAACTTTTCTAAACACCCCTTCAAATAGAGTCGTTGAAGAAACCGGGGAGGTGAAAATAAAGTTTGAATATCAACAATCTCATCCTCTTCTACTGAGCCTATAGACAATGATTGAAGGTTGCTTAGCTTTTGAAGGGAAGAACACAAAGCCATCCCATATTCCCTTCTCAACTTTCTAAATCCTAATCTCCTTAATTGGGTCAGTCTCCCTAGCTCTCCCACTACAATTCTGCCATTGTCATCGTTCACTTCGATATGAGAAAGTTTTTGTAGGGAAGACAAACCTTCTATTCCCACTATTGCTTTAAAACCATAAGAATGGTAGAAGGGTAGAAAATCTTCAACACTGTAACGATACACCAAGAGATGATGAAGTTGTTGGAGCTTTAGGATTTGAACAGGCAACTCATTTACATAGGTGTCTTTGAGATCTAATGTTTCAAGGTTTTCAAGTTTCCCGATGGAATTGGGAAGCATTTTAACCTTTGTTCCCCTCAAGCTTAAATACCTAAGATGATAGAGTTTGACAACTTCATTTGGAAGTGTCTCTATAGAAGCACCTCTAAGTTCCAAAACCTTCAACAACCTCACACCACCATTGAATAACATAGGCATCGATGATTTGGACAGAGGTTCTGACACCCGGAACAAAAGCAATGAACGAAGTTGAGAATAACAATTGATTTGCTGCAAGTTCCCCAAGGTATAGTGCATAGATAAACGGCGAACTTTTTCCAGCCACCTTGTGCTTCCTCCCCCAACTGTTACCGCAATCCTTTGTTCTCTCGACTTTGAAGTAATAATTTCACGAAAAAGGTCATGGACGCGGCACCTTCTAAGCCTTCCATCATGGTAGACCTCTGCCACTTGGACCAAGCTTCTATTAAGAAGCTCATCAAGGTAGCCTTCAGCAACTTCTTCCACCGTCATTCCTTCTCTCAATTTCACAAAACCTTCTGCAGTCCACAATCGAATCAGCCTCATGCACTCAATCTTATAATCCTCAGGGAATATACCCAAGTACAAGAAACAAATTTTTAGATAACAAGGTAAATCATTGTAACTGAGAGAGAGTATTTTTTCCATACTCTCAAGTTTGTCATTCCCTACTAATTGAGAACCTAGGCTACGGAGAACCAATTCCCATTCATGGACTCTAATTTTGTCTTTTGTAGCCAAAACGCCACTAATTGCCACAACGGCAAGTGGCAAGCCCTCACACTTTTTTAAGATACTTCTCGCGAATTTATCTAAATGTAGAGGGCAGCAGTTGCCTTGAAATGTCTTCCTACAGAACAGAGTCCAAGACTCTTCTGGGGATAAAGGTTTCATGGTGTAGATGTTACCATAGGATTCTACGCAAGATGTAGAAGCTTTGGTACTAATGCGCGTTGTGAGCAGTATTCGGCTGCCACAATTGTTGTCAGGCAATGCATATTTTAAAGCATCCCAAGCATTTATACTCCATACATCATCTAAGATAAGCAAATACCTGCTTGCTTGGAGGAAATCTTTGATTTGTGCTTTCAGGTTATTGATGTCCATTGTTTCCAACATTTGCGGTACTGATTGCTTGGTTTCACCAAAGAGTTGTTGAATTAAGTCTTTGAGAAGTTCTCTGAGCTCAAAGGACTGTGAAACAGTGATCCAAGCATGGATTTCAAAGTGTCCCTTTACCTCTCTATCATCATAAACTTTCTTTATCAGAGTGGTTTTCCCCAAACCCCCCATTCCCACAACGGAAACAACTTTGAGTCTTGGATTTTCCTCCACAAGCGACTCAATCAGCTGCTTCTTAGGCCTTTCAATGCCTACAAGCTCAGCTTCTTCCATTAGAAGTGCATCACTTCGACGATCATACCATGTGTTGTCGTTGACCCTGTTGGAGCTTGAGACTTGCTCTGAGATATTAAATTTGTAACGGTATCTTTGATGTCCCTTGGCAATTTGATTCACTCTAGACCTTATTCTTTTTATCTCAGAATCAATTCGATGGCGTGCTTTCAAGTTCTTAATTGAGAAAGAAATCTTACGAAGAAAACCATAGAATCCATCCTCACGATGACGAGAGAGGCGGAGCACGAATTCATCAAGAACATCTTCAGTGTCGTAGGCAACGTCACGCACTTGATTAACCCATACTTGGAGTTCAGGGTCACTCTCTTCCATTACATCAGCTACTCTCAGGAACGCCCTCATGCGCTCCAGTTCATCTCTGATGCACTCAGCTTCTTCCTTAATTCCTCCCAAGAGTTTTGACTCTTCTTGAAGAAAGATTGTCAGGTGATTTAGCAGCAAGGCAACTGCACTCTCTGCCATTCTCTCTTCACCTTTCTCGGTAACCTTTGGGTGGAGGGAATGCCTAAGCTTAATTTACAAATTAGGCTCAGTTGACCTTCTGGGTGTGTGTGTATTCTGTGTGGGACTGCCTTTCTTTCAGCTTTAAAACAGAGCAAATAATATATCAAGGAGCCTAAATCATGGGTAGTTGAATCTGGTGGATTCCATAATGCCAATGCCAGCTTATTTCCATAAACTTGGCATCACTTTTCAATCTGGTGGATTTTAGTTTTCATAACCCTTTATTATTAAATGAAACTGGTAGGTATACTTTGCTTTCCGTGAACCATTATCATTTAAAAACTCTTGTTAGGATGAAATCATTGACTTTTGGTGGTTTTTTTTGGAATTCTTGAATGTTTGGTATTGGACAATGTTTTTAATTTTATGTACTAATCAAGCAAATAGAGAGAATAAAGTAATAGTATCTAATACTGAAATTGATTTTTGCCTATATGATAACTAAGAAAAAAACGTAGGAAATGAACAAGAAACTCGGTAACTGCAAGGAAGAAGATTGTCCCAGATATACATTTTTTGTCTTAATTTTTTATGAGATTTGAGCAAGTTTTATTACTCACATGCTCTACGTAGAGATACAAATTCTTTAATCATAATCACATTTGGGATTATTGATACTTGATCGATTGGGTTTGTATTTTTTAATTTGGTGGTCTAATTGAGAGTATGGTTTTATACCGTTAGATCGTAGTTTTACAACTTATTTGGTGTGATTTATTTCTAACCATTGATATCTAAGTTTTCATGATAAGAAGGGAAACTTAAGTATGCTTGTTTGTAGAGAAGTCGTCCCTTCCTATTGTTGTTATATATAGGAATTTTAAAATCCTTATTCAGTCCTATCGTATTAACAACATACTTTCAGAAGAGGGTAAATTGCTCTATTTTTCAGATCTCTCAAAAGGCGATAAAGAATTCTCAAAAGGTATCTCAAGTTTAATTTTTTAATCAGGTATGAGATCAAACCCTTTCTTTAATTGATGATCAATTTTGATTTCTACTTGTTGTTTGTTAATTAAACCCAACAATTGGTATCAGGACAAGGTTAAGGTTTGTAGAAATCAAAATTGTGAATTGAAAAAACATTATATATTATTTAATTTAAGGGCAGGATAAATAAATAAATAAATTTATATTTGATTGCAAATTGTGTACATGTGTTTTGTACTATTGGTATCAGATTCTCTCTTTGTTTTCCGGATATTTGTGTATAAATTAATTACATAATATAATAATTGTTCTATAAGCAATAAATTGATGCGTGGATAGATGTATATACATATATCAGTTGGAGTTTCTATGTTGTTATTGTGAGTGCACGTGGAACGAGGTGTTGAAATAATTTAAGCAATCAACTGATTCATGTATATAAATTTGTCAATTGGATTCTTTGTATGATGTTATTAAGTGGTACACGCTGAATGAAGTTGAAACAAACAATCTGCCATATACAGTATATATCAATTAGTTTCTTGTTGTTATGTGCATCACGCCAAACTAGATTTTGTTTATTGCATGACTTTGTTTTGCAATTAATCAGTTTGTATACAGATTCTTGGAGTTTATTTTATGCAATCAGTTTGTATGAAATTTCTTGTGCACGCCAAACGAGGGTTTTTAAACAATGAATTTGTTATGCAATTAAGTAATTTGTTTCCTTTATAAGTTATGCACACCGAACAAGGAAACAAAACAAAAGTCAATAAGTTTAATTGTAGAAAAACATACTGTGTATTACATATATATGTTTTCAATATTTAATTATTTCTTTAAATTATTCTATATATGTGAGGTATTAATTTCATATATTATTTATTAAATTGCTCACTGACTTATTAATAGAATTCCCATATAATGATGATGAAATTGCATGACCTCATGAGTGTGCTATAAATATAATTTTAATGGAATTTCTAAAGATAAGATCTTTCATTGTGGTTTATGAGGACCGGTAAAGTGACCGTTTCAAAAATTAATAATCAAAGTGAGTGATGCCTGCTAAAAGTGACACGCTGATAGAGGTTATTATTTTTTGAAATTTTAAAGCATTGGTTTGATTAAGGTCTCATAGAACTTACCTACATGAGGGTATTTGTTCAACCAAAAAGTGATCAATGTCTTAGTGTGTGATAAGTGAGTAGAATATTTGAGAGTGCTTGGATTATAACTAAATAACTCTCTTGCCAAAAGGTAGTGAAACTGTTTAGTAACAATTCGAGTATAATCAAATAGGTCTATGTGTGATTTGATCGCAAGTTTGGGATAAAATAAAATCTACAATTTTCCCAAAAGGTGCTTTTTAGATGGCATTTTTTAAATGTTCCCGCAGGGTGGACAGTTTTGCATATAGTAAAACACCCTGATAAATTCAGCTTAAAACCTCAAGCACGAATTAAAGTTATAATCCCTAAAGCTGTAACATATTATTTTATATGTTCATTTTATATGTTATTTGATATAACATGTGTTACAGTTATGGACGCTTCTGCTATTCAAAGATAGCTCACAGGGATTGAACCATTGAATGGTTCGAACTATACTACTTGGAGGACAAGTGTTGATATTATGTTGGGTTTCTTGTACTATGAGTTTGTACTTTATGAGGAGAAACCCGCTGCAATCACTGAAGAATCTTCTAAAGCAGTAAAGTTATTGCATGCTAAGTGGACTAAAGCTAATACCATGGCCATTAGGTTGATCCGTGCTTTTATTGGTGAGACTATTCGTGGTGGTATTCTTATATTTGATACTGCCAAGACGCTTCTTGATTTACTTAAGAAGCAGTTCATGGGTACCAAGAAGCAACTTCAATATTATTATTTGACATAACTTATGTTAACTAGTTATGATGGCAGTGGTTCAGTGAGGGAGCATATCTATAAGTTATGCAAGCTGGTTAATGGTCTCAGGGAGCAGGGAATCACATATGATGATAAATTATTGGTCCACATGGTGATCTATTTTCTGCCTAGATCTTTCGATGCTTTCAGGGTAAATTATAATTCACAAGAGACAAAATGGGACATTAATTAGCTATTGGCACTTTGTGTGACCGAGGAAGAACAGCTCAAAGGTGCTAAATTTGAGTCAGCTCATCTTACCAAAAGCAGTAAAAGTAGGTATAACTTCAAGTTGAAAGGCGGCAAGAAAAGGAATCAGACAATTCAGAAAAATGGAAAGTATGATAATAAAGGAAAAGGCATTGAGCATGCAAATGCGATTGATGAATGTTGGCTCTGTAAGAAGAAAGGACATCAAAGGAAAGACTGTTATAGCTACAAAAATTGGTTAAAGAAAAACAAAGCAGGTATAGGAATTGCTATGGTAATATTTGAATCCAACTTAGTAAATGTGCCTAATCATACATGGTGGATTGATACGGGTGCATCTGTTCATATCTCTTGTTCATCACATGGACTTCAAAGCTAGAGCAAACCCAGGGCTAAGGAGAAATTGGTGTTGGGTAATGCTGATGCGGTTCATGTTACAGCTGTTAGGACGATTTCGCTAGTGTTACACACTAGTTTTTCCTTAGAACTTCAGGATGTTTTTTATGTTCCTACTATTAGGCGTAATTTACTTTCAGTTTCAAGACTTAATGCTTTGGGTTTTCGGTTTTCTTTTGGTGATGGATCGGTTACTATTCATTATGGTAATACTATAGTTGGACATGGTTGTTTAATTGATGGTTTATATCAGTTATTGTTGGATGATTCTCATATACCTGTGTCCTATTTTTTTGTGGATTCGATACCTTCCAGATCAAAACATACTTTTATTAGAGAGGATTCATCTATGTTGTGGCATAGGAGATTGGGGCATGTCTCTCGAAAGAGACTTGAACGCTTGGTCAAGGATGAGATTATATGACCACTAAATTTTTTAGATTTTGATTTATGTGTTGACTGTGTCAGGGGGAAGATGCAGAAGAAACGTAATTTTGAGGCTAGTCGGTCATATAGTCTTTTAGGCCTTATTCACATAGATATTTGTGGTCCGTTTCCTACCGCTTCTCGAGGAGGACAAAGGTATTTTATTACCTTTATAGATGATTTATCAAGGTATGCTTATTTGTACCTAATACACCAAAAGTCCGATGCACTTAACATGTTTAAGATCTATCAGACTGAAGTTGAAAAACAGTTAGGCAAAAAGATTAAAATTATAAGATCGGACCAAGGTGGTGAGTATTATGGGAGAATGGACCAGGAGGGTGTGAGTCATGGTCCTTTCGTCTCGTACTTCAAGGAGCAAGGTATAGTGCCACAGTATATCACACCTGGTTCTCCTGAACAAAATGGAGTTACAGAGAGGAGAAACCGCACATATCAAGATGTTGTTCACAGTATGATAAGTCATTCTTCACTACCTGAGAATTTTTGGGGAGAAGCTCTTAAAACAGCAGTTTATATTCTTAATAGGGTGCCATGCAAAGTAGCTCCTAAAATACCTTACAAGCTTTTGACAGGTCGTAAACCTAGTCTTCGACATTTGCATGTGTGGGGATGCCTTGTAGAGGCAAAGTTGTACAATCCTGATATTAAGAAGCTTGATCCTTGCACTGTTACTTGTCATTTCATTAGGTATCCTGAGAGATCATTTGTTTACAGATTTTATTGTCCCTCTAGACCTATGGAGATTGTTGAGACCAGTCATGCAAAATTTATTGAGAATGACGAATCTAATGGGAGTTTGGATCATCGTACTTTCTCTTTTACAGAGGAGCAATCTTCTGTGTCTATTCCATTTACAACAGATTTAATTCCAACTTCACTGATTCCATTCAAAGCTCCTAATCCCACCCCTTCAGTTATTCTTCATATGCAGCCTCTTACTTCACCTTTTAATCCACTTTCTAAGCCTGATCAGCTTAGAAGATCTTATAGAACTCGGAGATCTGCTATACCTGATGACTTTGAGGTGTATGTTAGTGAGGTTGACATTGGCAAGCATGAGGATCCAACTTCATTTAATGAAGCCATGGAGAGTCATGAATCTTCTAGTTGTATAGATGCTATGAAAGATGAAATGCACTCTATGGATGTTAATGGGGTGTGGGAGCTTGCTGATTTACCTACAGATCGCAATGCGGTGGAGTGCAAATCGGTCTTTAAGACCAAGAGGGATTCACTTGGAAATGTTGATAGATATAAAGCTAGATTGGTAGCTAAAGGTTTCAAGCAGAAGCCAGGTGTTGATTTCTCTGAGACTTTCTCTCCAGTTTCATCAAAGAATTCTTTAAGAATCATTCTTGCTATTGTTGCACATTATGATCTTGAGTTGCATTAGTTGGATGTGAAGACAGCATTCCTTAATGGAGACCTTGAGGAAGAGATATACATGTCTCAACCTGAAGGTTTTGTGGTTAAGGGACATGAACATCAAGTGTGTAAGTTAAATAAATCAATTTATGGGCTTAAACAAGCTTCACGACAGTGGTACTTGAAATTTGATAAAGTAATTACTAGCTATGGGTTTAAGGAGAATGTTGGAGACAAATGCATATATCTCAAGGTCAGTGGGAGTCGTTTTATGTAACGACCCACTCCACCACATGGTATGATATTGTCCGCTTTGGGCCTGAGCCCGCACGGTTTTGTTCTTGGGCTTCACCCCAGAAGGCCTCATACCAATTGGAGATGACACACTTACATATAAGCACTTCACCTTTCCTCTACCCAGGCGATGTAGGACTGTGCACCCGTAGCTCGCCAGTGTAGTAGCCTAACAGTGTCTCTCACACCCGCCCACGGCACACCCGCCCACAAGGTCATCACAATCCACCCCCCTTGGAGTCCCGACGTCCCCGTCGGCACACTTCCGGCTGGGTCAGGCTCTGATACCATTTGTAACGACCCACTCCACCACATGGTATGATATTGTTCGCTTTGGGCCTGAGCCCGCACGGTTTTGTTCTTGGGCTTCACCCCAGAAGGCCTCATACCAATTGGAGATGACACACTTACATATAAGCACTTCACCTTTCCTCTACCCAGGCGATGTGGGATTGTGCACCCGTAGCTCACCAGTGTGGTAGCCTGATAGTGTCTCTCGCACCCGCCCACGGCACACCCGCCCACAAGGTCATCACAATTTATTATTCTTGTTTTATATGTTGATGATATCTTACTAGCTAGCAATAACATTCATGCGATACAAGATGCGAAGAATTTTTTATCAAGTCATTTTGATATGAAGGATATGGGCAATGCTGAGTTTGTCTTGGGTATTAGGATCCATAGAGATCGCACGATAGGCACACTTGGTTTATCTCAAAAGGCATATATTAATAAAATTTTAAAAACTTTTGGGATGGAAAATTGTGCACCTGGTGAGGTTCCAGTTGTAAAAAGGGATATTTTTTCAGAGGAACAATGTCCTAAGAATGAGATTGAGAGAAGTAAAATTTATATCACCGCATATGTGTCTGCAGTTGGAAGTCTGATGTACGCCATGACGTGCATTAGACCAGATATTAGTTATGTGGTTGGGATGCTTGGAAGATTTCTGCAAAACCCAGGTATTGTTCATTGGAGGGCGGTGAAGAAAGTTTTGAGGTATCTTCAGAGAACAAAAGAGTTTGTCTTGGTGTACAGGAAATCAGATTGTTTGGAGATAGTTGGTTATTTTGATTCGGACTATGTAGGTTGTTCGAGTAGTAGAAAATCCACTTCTGGATATATTTTTATGTTGGCTCAGGAAGCAGTATTATGGAAAAGCTCTAAGCAATCCATTATCGTAGATTCAACTATGTATGCAGAGTTAATCAGTTGTTATGAAGCGACCAAACGTGCCATGTGGTTGAAACAGTTTATTGCGGATTTAAAGGTTATAGACTCCATACACAAGCCTTTGATAATTTTCTGTGATAATGAAGCTGTCACAAAATATGTGAAAAATGAAAAATTGACCAAACGTAATATGCACATAAATGTAAAGTACCTTTACGTGTACGAGAAAGTTAAACAAGGTATTATTGAGGTTCCCCATATAGATACAGCAAGGATGATTGCAGATCCTCTCACTAAAGATCTTTAGCCAAAAATATTTAAAGAGCACGTGATTCGAATGGGTATTCAAGATTTATTGGGTTATGATGTCTGATTTCTCTATTATATCATGTTACATTGCTGTTGTTTTTTTTTTTCTAGTTTATTTACACCTTATGGTGACAGTTGTTTGCATGAAAATAAAGTTATGATGCATCATCATCAATATTATTATTACATTGTTGTATATGATATGTGCACATATTATTCTTGTTGCCTGAGAGTGGTATTGCACTCATGAAGTTGTTTAGGCTAGATGTGAAAGTGGCACCACATTGGTAAATCCAACCATAATTACTAAAGTTTGCCTGTAGGAGTGTTAACGCTCTATGAGGATAGCTTGGGCTAGATATGAGATTGGCTCCATATCGGTAAACCCTCACACTTAATAGAAGGTTGGTGGTTTGTTGTAATATGTTTAGGTGATAAACTGCGATGGTATGAAACAGGACGGATAGTGAGGTGTGCGTTTAGACCACATGCAGTTTGCATATCTCATGAAATACAGTAAAACCACTATATTTGCTTGAATCCTAGATGGAATCGGTTTTGAGACCATGGAACTGTTTAGACTAATATATTACTTGTCTACGTATTCATGATCCATTATTGAGGAAATTTATGGAGGAGAGTGTTCTAAAGTTTCAATCCATCAATTTCGATAATTGTGTTTTCTATATAAAAATGAGTGGTCACTCGACTTTTATAAAGTGTGTTGAAATCCATAGTGTCATTTTATAAAACTTAGAGTGCATGGACCAAGTGGAAGATTGTTGGAATTTTTATATATATAAATAATAAAAATTATTTTATGGTCTTATGCACTACGTTTTTAAAATAGGATTGCAATGTGATTATTGATACTTGATGGATTGGGTTTGTACTTTCCAATTTGGTGGTCTAATTGGGAGTATGGTTTTATACCGTTGGATTATGGTTTTCAACTTATTTGGTGTGATTTATTTCTAACCATTGATATCTAAGTTTCCATGATAGGAAGGGAAACTTAGGTATGCTTGTTTGTAGAGAAGTTGTCCCCCCTATTGTTGTTATATATAGGGGTTTTAAAACCCTTATTCAGTCCTATCGTATCAACAACTTTCAGAAGGGGGTAAAGCGCTCTATTTTTCAGATCTCTCAAAGGGCGATAAAGAATTCTCAAAAGGTATCTCAAGTTTAATTTTTTAATCAGGTATGAGATCAAACCCTTTCTTTAATTGATGATCAATTTTGATATCTACTTGTTGTTTGTTAATTAAACCCAACAGTTTACGTTTGTTGTGTTGTAAAAGAAAACCTTGAAAGTCATTTCAAAGAGTTAGTTTTGTTCGGTAAGAAGAGGTGTAGAAAGAAAATAGGAAGGAAGGGGTGTAGAAAGAAAATAGGAAGGAATAAAAAAACTTACTTTATTCCATAGAAATGATACATAGAAAGAAAGGATAATAAGAAAGATGTGTCATCTTTTGTTCTTTACAAATTTTCATCCCTCTAAAACTGGAGGGAAGAAAGGGGCGAAGAAAAGTTGACTATTATATAAGTTTTGAATTAAATATTATCATAAATTACACATGTTTTAATTTCCTAAATTATCTTCAATGAATTACAATATTATAGATATTACTGAACATAATGGTAAAAATAATTTAAAACTTTATCTTTCCTTCCATGAAGGAATATAATAAATTGTGAGTTTATTTGTGTTGATGGTGCATGGATACTATGCTCCTATGGGTAACAATTGAAATATACAAAATAAAATCAATCACAAAAATTGGATAAGGGGATTTTTTGTAGTTAAGAAGATTTTGTGCAATTAACCCAAACCCTAAAACAAAAGCAGGTTATATGTGGAGAAAGCTAAACCAAATTTCTATATCTATAATTAGTTTAATCCCAAAAATATCACTCACTCTCTCTCTCTCTCTCTCTCTCTATATATATATATATATATTATATATATATATATATATATATATATATATATTATGGTGTACAATATTACAATATGTCCCTCCTGAACAAATTTTCTAGCTCCGTCCTGACCAGGGTCTTGCATTATCATAGAGACAAGAAAAAGCAATGCCCACATATTGTATGATTGTAATTGTCATAATACATCAATTTATAGACAATACCAATGACAGTACCTGATTCATTGAAGCAATCCTAATGAACGCCCAAGAATGAACACTCCCATTTTTTTTTTTTTTTCGGAAAGTAAATGAACACTCCCATTACTTTCTCTCTCCTCCTCATCAACAATAAATTCTACTCCCCCGTCCCATAAAAAAAGTCACTTTTAGGGAATCGTAACTCTCATAAATTGAACTGACACGATTCCCGAAATATGACACTATTTTTGGGACGAAAGTAGTATTATGCATCGCATTTCTGAATTGACACATTAAGGGCTTTTTTTCTTCTCTCTCCGTAAATGTTGCGTCTTCTCTCACACAGATCTATGTAGAGCCCCCACAAATTTTTTATTTTAGTATTTTTTATTGCATTAAAATGAATGAATTACCAAATTTAATCCATAATGGGTCAATAATAATGTGATACTCCCTCCGTACCATATTTAGTGTCGCCTTTGATAATCGTGACTCACAACAATGTTAATTTTATAATTTTAATACAATAAGATTAATTTTTTATTTATTTTTTATTTTTAGGTAAATCAATCAATTTATTCAAAACAAAAACTACAGTATAAGGCTACCCAAAGGCAGCCCAAAACAACCAACACGAAAAAGGCACTAAGGCCCAAACAAAAGCCTAAAGGTAAAAGGAACCTCCATACAAGAAGACAGTGAAACCCAAAACATAGGAGAGCAAACAGTACGCAGAGCTCACTCAGTAGCACTATTGCTATCAATGACCATACTCGGTAGTCTCCAATCAGCAGCCACACTTCGAAAGATCCTGGAGTCTTTGAATCTCAAGGAGAGAAGACAACCACGGATGCAGTTTTCAATGAGCTTCCAATCAACATGAGGAGATGAAGATTTTCCAGCATAGGTACGCTTGTTCCTCTCCTTCCATATGAAATAAATAGTAGCAGCAAAGCATAGTCTAGCTGTTATCGTATCCATAGAACTACACTTGTCATTCCATAATCTGTTAATTCATCTGGCTATGAATGTAAGGCTACGTTCACCACAGTAGAATCCATAAGTATGTTGAACCATATCCCAAATAAAAGATGAAAAGCTGCACTTAAAGAACAATTGCTTATGAGTCTCAGTCTCACTCATACAGAGAAGACATAGGTTAGAATCTCCCCTTTGACCTGTGAAGAACCTGTCTTTAGTATAAAGTCTGGTGTGAAGAGTAAGCCAAGTGACAAAGGCATGTCTTGGAATGTGTTTGGAAAACCATATAATGCTGGTTCAATTAGACAAAGGGGCAAGAGACAGAAGTGTATTATAAGCATGCTTCAAACTAAATTTACCTATAAGAGGCAAGGTCTATACAACCCTATCCATACTATTAGCATTGATAACTGGTGGATCCTCAACCAAGTCAATAAGATTCCTGAAAAGAGGATGTAATCTCCATTGGCCATGTCTGATAAAACCCTTGACCTTAGAATTTAAACCCCACATAGAATTGGTTATAACATCATTACCAATACTAAGGTTGAGAGGGCCAGAAGGCAACCAATAATTAAACCACAAAAATGTAGTAGAGCCATCACCCACCTGATGCTTGATAAATTGCCTAGCTAAACCCCTCAGCTTGAGGAGCATTCTCTAGTTCCAAGGAACTCAATTGATTAGCTTTGATGTTCCAAAAGCTTTTCTCTTTAATAAGGATAGTGTGAGACCACTGATACCACAAAGATTGGCCACAGTCATTGAAAAGATTCCATTTATGCTGCAGGATTGCAATTCTATTTAGGGCAGCAAGGTTAGGTAACCCAAGACCACCATACTCTTTTGGTTTACAGATAGCATACCAATTAACTTTGGCCCCAGAATTCTTTAACTCCTTCTTAGTCCATAAGAACTTCCTCAACATTGCATTCACTTGGTTAGAAACCTACAATGGGAGGATAAAATGTCTACCCCAATAGGCATGAATGTTGACAAGGGTAGCTTTTATAAGCTTGAGTCTACCAGCATAGGAGAGGAATCTAGAAGTCCAGCTCGATGTCCTAACAATGATTCTTTCCACCAAGACTATACAGTCAGCAGAAGTAAGTCTTGAAGCAGTGATGGGAAGCCCAAGATATCTAAATGGAAATTGGCCAACTCCAAATCCAGAGATGTTGAGCATATTACTCTGTGTGTCCTCACTCACCTAAGCAGTAAAAATGTTACTCTTAGCCAAATTAGGCTTCAATCCAGAAAGGGCAGAAAACAAATCAAGGCTCTTCATAAAAACAAACAGAGAGTATGGGTCTCCATGGTTTAACATAATAACATCATCTACAAAACATAAATGAGACACTTGGTTTGCTCTACATCTCTAATGATAGGAGAACTGAGGGTTTTCATTAATGAGTTTAACAATAATAGAGGGTAGCACATCCATAAGAAGAACAAAAAGGAGAGGAAAGATATGGTCCCCTTGCCTTATACCTTGAGTACCTTTGAAGAAACCCACCATTTCACCATTAATGGACACAGAAAAGGCAGGAGTAGTAATACAAGCAGTAATCCATTGAATACATGTAGGCGGAAAGTTAAGGACTTTGAGACAGTCAATCAAAAACTCTCAACAAACAGTGTCATAGGCTTTATGGAGATCAACTTTAAGGGTGCATCTAGGAGTGGGAATATGAGCTGTGTAACCTTTCATGAGCTCTTGGACAATAAATACACCATCCCCAATCCTTCTATGTTTAATAATTGTATTTTGGTAATTCTCAATAAGATGAGGAAGGATAGGTTGGATTTTCCTTACCAATAGCTTGGAAATAACCTTATAAATAGTGTTACAGCATGAAATAGGCCTGAAGTCCTGCATGGAAGATGGATTAGGAAACTTTGGGACCAAGGCAATAAAGGTAGAATTGACTTCCTTCAACAACTGGCCATTAACAAAAAATTCTCTGATCGCCAAGGCTATATCATTACCAATCACAAGCCAAGCCTTCTTAAAGAACATTGCATTAAAACCATCAGGATCAGGAGTTTTTTTGTCACTAAGTGCAAAGAAGTAACTTCTAATCTCATCAATAGTTAGAATAGTGGACAAAGAATCAAATCTCATCAATAGTTAGAATAGTGGACAAAGAATCAATGAACTGGTCAGGAATAACTTTATTAAACACCTTCCTTAAGGATTGAATACCAGGATAGCAATGAGTAGTACCTCCCAAAATATTCTGAAAGTGCCTTACAGCCTCTTGTTTAATAATGGAAGGTAACTCAGAGGTCTTTCCTGAAGCAAGTTTGAGCCTAGTGATCCTTGTTCTGTTACAGCTAGCATTAAAAGCCTTCATAAAATAGTTAGTGTCCTTGTCCCCTTCATTAAGCCACTTAACCCTTGATTTCTGCATATAAAATAGCTCCTCAGCCAGAGACAAATCATAGAAGTTTTGAAGCAAGGTCTTTTCTTTATTTCTGAGCTCCACATTAGCAGGATCACCATCAAGAGACCTTTGGACAGTACACAAAGCATCCTTAGCCTCAATAACTCTTTTAAAGATTTCACTATAATCCTTCTTATTCAAAGCCTTTAGCTTGATCTTGAGCATTTGCAGCTTGTTAACCACCTGAAATATGAGAGTACCATGCACATTTTGCTCCCACACAAAAGCCACAATAGTCAAAAAGTCCTTATGATTTCCCAGAAAATTGAAAAATCTAAAAGGAACATTTTTCTTAGTATGTTCAATCCCTGAGTTGATAATCATTGGGGAATGGTCAGACACCCCATGAGGGAGAAACTCACAACTGGATAAAGGAAGCTTGGATAGCCAACTATCATTCACCAATACTCTATCAAGCTTCCTAGAGATATAAGTGTGACCAGGACTCATATTAGTTCACGTAAAGTAAATACCACTGTATCTCAACTCATACAACTCAGCATAAAAAATATAGTTATTAATATCAGTAATACCTGAGTTTCACTTACCAAAGCCACCAGCAGTCTCATCTGGATGTCTAATAATATTGAAGTCACCACATAAGACCCAAAGAGAGGGAGAAAAACCCATAGCTTGGGACCTTATGTCATTCCACATAGAATTCCTTTGCACAGCAGTGTTGAAAGCATAGATGACAGAAACAAAAAAATGATTGTGGTCCTCAAAAGTGGTAATGCTACAACGGATGGCTTGGGCGTTGGAGGACATCATTTGAACCTTAAGTTTTGTGGGATTAAAAAGAATAAGAATCCTACCAAGATTAGAATAGGAATAGTTGTGAAGAAGTTGCCAAGAAGGGGCAATATATCTATGTATGTCAAGAATATTAGGTTCTTGGACCTTAGTTTCTAAAATAGCAACAAACTGTAAGTTGGAATTAGCAATAAGATGCTGAACTTCCTTCTTTTTTCCAAGGGAATTGAGAACCCTAATGTTCCATGCTACAACGATCATTAAGAAAGGGTTTTGAGTATTACCCCTGGAAACCTGAAACATGTACAATAGGGCATTCACCTCCCTCCCTCCTTCTTCTTCTTCTTCTTCTTCTTCTTAGTCTTTTGCTGGGTAACCTCAAAGTCCTCATTACCATTACTTTGGTTAAAGCTTGAAGAATAGGTGGAGTTGGAGCTACTAAGAATAACAAAAGATTTTAAAATCTCCAAAGGAAGTACCTCAGGTAACACGGACCCCACACTTCCTTCAGCCTTCATCCCATTAACAGGAACTTCTTCACATGTCTTTAGAACCTCTAATCTTGCCACCTCCTCAGTGGTCACTGCCTGCTTGACACTCCTTTGAACTTAAGTGGACACATCTTGTGTGGGCTCTGAACCATTGACATTAGTATTACCATCAACAGCATCATCAGCAGGGTGGTCCTCATGGCTGCCATCACCTAGAGCAGTTGTTTGAGTGTTCCTTTGGACAGTTTTGTGTGTGTTCTGTGTGGGACTGCCTTTCTTTCTGCTTTAAAACAAAGCAATTAATATATCAAGGAGCCTAAATCATGGGTAGTTGAATCTGGTGGATTTCATAATGCCAATGCCAATTTATTTCCATAAACTTGGCATCACTTTTCAATCTGGTGGATTTTAGTTTTCATAACCCTTTATTATTAAATGAAACTGGTAGGTATACTTTGCTTTCCTTGTGACCTACCATTATCATTTAAAAACTCTTGTTAGGATGAAATCATTAACTTTTGGTGGTTTTTTGAAATTCTTGAATGTTTGGTATTGGACAATGTTTATAATTTTATGTACTAATTAAGCAAATAGAGAGAAAAAAGTAATAGTATCTAATACTGAATTTGATTTTTGCCTATATGATAACTAAGAAAAAAAAGTGGGAAATGAACAAGAAACTCAGTAATTGCAAGGAAGAAGATTGTCCCAGATATACATTTTTTGTCAAATTTTTTATGAGATTTAAGCAAGTTTTATTACTCACATATATGCTCTACTTAGAGATACAAATTCTTTAATTATAATCACATTAGGGACCTAAATTCAAATTCAGCCTATATACAATTTTTAGAGAGCAGAAAGATAAAAGAGATATGATGCCAATATGGGCCTTTCCCTTAAAAGGGGGGGATTTTACTAACTATTTTTATTTTATTTTATTATTTTTTTTTTTGGCAAGATTTCCCAATTTGAGCTTAGGAACAATTCTTTATTGGAAACTATAGAAAGGAAGGAAGGAAGAAAGGAAGGAAGGAATGAATGTGTAGCAAATTTCAATGAACTTAAAGAGGCCATGTCATGGTCATAGCCTCTTTGTAAATAAACTATAAAACTTAATGTATTTGAAGTTGTTGTTGGATTTTGTTTCGATCATCCAGACTTGAGTTTAGGCTATTTTGTAATCCAGTATATAAAGGTGTTTTCATTTGTTGTGTAGTAAAAAAGAACATTGAAAGTCATTTCAGAGAGTTATGTTTTGTTAGATAGGAAGGAAGGAAGAAGTGTAGAAAGAAAATAGGAAGAAATGAACAAACTTCCTTTATTAGGTAGAAATGATACATGGAAAGAAAGGATCATAGGAAGGATGTGTCATCCATCCTTCTTTTCAAATTTTCATCCCTCAAAATGGACAGAAGAGAGGGGCGAAGAAATAGTCAAGTTTTGAATTAAATATTATCCTAAATTACATATGTTTTAACTTCCTGAACTATCCTCTATGAATTATAAGTTGTGAGTTTATTATCTTCTCTTCCATTCAATCGAACAAAAAGAAGAAAGACACAATCTCAATGTAACAACCCAAAACTAAATACCAATTGTAAAAAAATAAAAAAAAAATTCGGCATGACATTTGCTAAAAAGGGGCCTACAACAACCTACTTAAAAAAAATGCAATGGCCTTTCTTGGCCTTTCTAGACTTATCCAACATGTCCCAACACACAATACAAAAAAAAATAATCAAGTATCTTAGTTATGTTACATGGCCATGATTTGCAAAAATGAATACTCTTTTTCATAGTTTAAGACTTCACCAAAGATTAACTAATACACAAAAGGTATCAAAATAGATCTCTAGTCCTCTTCATGTTTAAGAGGGATCGACATCCACTACATCTTTTCCTGGCCCTGAAAATGTTAAATAAAGGGGTGAGCAAAAAACTCAGTAGGTGGTCCCTAAGAGACACCTCTTGTGACCCCGTGAACCTAAATAATGAATAGCACACTAGGGAGAGGGGTCATGCTAAATCGGGGAAAATACAATGTAAACCTGCAAGTTCTAAACAAATGAATGTCGTGCCATGAATGCAATATTATGCATGTCACTCCCCGTTTTCAGAAAAACATCCATCACTTCACAAACTGTTAATATAACTCGTCCTTTGGTGACTCCGCAACGACACGAGAGAAGGGCTGGCTACTGTCCCTGACCTTTGGTACCTTCGCGGCGTCATTTGGGGCCCAGATAGCTCAACCACACTAGGGCAATCTCCCTAGTTCTCTCAAAGTTACATTAACACACCGGCCCTTTGGTGATTCTGCGACAATCGGGTTTTCTCAAAAACCGTTTCATCAAATTCTCCCCAAAACTATCCTTTTCATTTGTTCAACATCATTTCCAATCATTCATGCCCCATGATATGCATGTATCTCATATATTCAATACTAGGGCAATAAGAAATTTTCATAATACTTCCATAATTAAGCAAGTTTTACAATAATTCTAAGAAAATTTCCATGAGCTTCCATGTATCATTTCTAGCAATTTTGTCAACACAATAACATAAAGAAATTAATAATGAAGCATGTTTTTTTATACAAATCAACAATTACACATATAATCAAGAACTTTACACCCACAAGAAAATCATTCTAGAGGTAATTAATTTCAATTAAACATGTTGGCATCAAATAACAAGAATTGACTTACAAAGAAACAAGAAAATGCAAATTAGAGACCCCTACTTCAATTTTATGCGAAACCCCCAATTTTCACCTCAAACCCTAGGATTTTTGAATTTTCTATAGTGCACCAACTAAGGAATTTCTCCTATCAACTTGTAGGTCTCGTCGTGGGCTTTGAATAGCCACAAACGACTCTTAAAAACACTAAGTATTGAAGGAGAAATCAAGAGGTGGAGATTGAAACCAATAAAAAGAAAAAAAGAAAAAAAAAAAAAAAAAGGAACGAGAGAGGGAGGCTTACGGGACATGAGAGAAAAATGAGAACAAAAAGTGGTCTCATGACCACTTTAAGTGCTTGTGGGTCCCAAAAAAAATTTATTTTATTTTTTTTCTTTTATTTTCTTTATAAACTGTGATACCCCTCGGATCCAAGACACGGGTTGATCAGGCCCAGGCCCAAACCCGAGGGATATCAAACAATTAATATGTAACCGAACACAGAATACAAGATAAAATAAAAAATAAAAATAATAAGCTGAAAGTATCTAGAAATACAATCCTTTATAATGAAATACTTAAAACCTGATAATCCAAAACTCCATAAGTTTACAACTCGGGAATCCATCCATTGGATCCCTTATTAAAATTCTCCAAAAGATACTGAAATAATAAAATAAAATCCAAAGCTAACATAGAAAAGATTCATACATAATCGAAGGAATGAATAGCTGTATCTGCTCTGCACATCCAAACTCTAACCCTAGAACTGATGAGTACCTGAAAAATAAAGAAGTGGGTCAGACCCAAATGCAAGTCCTAATCTACTACAATCCAAACAGTAATCCGATACGCAGATACATCCTAGGAAGACTCAACAATATCTAGAGTAGTTCATATAAGTATATAGTACACACTATAGGACGCTCGCTAGTCCAGTAGGTCTGTCTCAGCCTGAATAGAAGGCAACATGCGAATACGTACCCTAAGGTGGGCATGAGTACCTAGACCTACCAGGGAACAACACCTATGTCCAGTTATCCGTCCTAGGCAATATACGCGCCCTAACCATGGTCATGAGACTCAAGCTCATACCACGGCACCATATAATATATATATAAAGTCCGTACTCCTCCTAATACAAAATACCATCCATCTGTGTAGTGGTCTGATATATGTATAACAAATTCATCCTGAAACCATAGTAGGTCATTCAATTCTCAATTGATATGACACAAGTAGGTGATGGACTTAACCTATATGATTAATCCATACCTTAATCCAAGTTAGGTAGAACTTAGTGTTTGAACAAGTCCATGCCTAGTATGTCACCGTCCCATACCGGTACATACAATCCTCCAGTTAACGAAGTTGACAAAAACAGGAATAAGTATTTATCAACCATACTCCAGAATTAGCATAAATATAGTTTAACATGTATATAACCAACTTATGCATTCAACATAAGATTTAGAATCCCAATTACAGTCCGTTAAATTGATAAAGTAGAGTTACACAGTCTACCTCTCCAAACAGTACCATAACTGATGCAATGTAAAACAGATTTTAACACCAGTTGATCCCAACTAAGCATACATATTACTATACCACAGTATTCTTATAACACAGCTGCAAAACATGATTTATAAATCCAAGTCATGCAGAGAAATAAAATTCCAAAAATAGTAGACAACAGAAATTAATTTTCAAATCATCCACCCACAGGTTCACTGTTTAATCTTAGATTAATCCCGTCCTCAATTCCTACTTGTAATCATGCTTCCCAAAATTTATAAAAGTCTTAAACATTAAATTACAACATCCAATAGCCTTTAAATAATTTTAGAAAATCCAATTTAAGCCAAAAGTCCCTAAAACTTCAATTCTGTGCGTTTTAAGATAGAGCAGGCTCTAAAATTTGGAGCCTGCTCTATTTTTCTTTTGGAGCCGGCTCTAAACCACTTAGAGCCGGCTCAAAGACACTTGGAGCCGCCTCTAAATAATTTTGGAGCCGGCTCTAAGGTATTTAAGAGCCTGCTCTCTTCCCCTAGCCACCGTTGCCCGTTCCAGCTTCGTCTTCTCCAACTCCGGTGATTACAGAGCCTCTGTGGTATGTTCTAATTCTTATTCTAGGTTCAATCTTAGTCCTAAATAAGTTTAAACCACTGAGATCCAATCCTAACATGTGTAGGAACACAAGTTTTAAAACAACAATCACAACTCCTCTGTTAACCAATTTTAAGCAAGCTGCGGCAGATTTAATTCAGATTAATTTGATACAATTAAATACTATTCTAAGCACCTGTTCTAGAGGTCAAACTTAGTCCTAGATTAATTACTAGGCAACCATATAAATCGTTGATCTCAATTAAACAAGAAAAATAAACATATCACAGGAGAAACCAACTAACAGAAACCTAAAGAATTTTTTGTATACCAGTTCTATTCAACGAAGTTAATTATCAGTTTAAACAGGCAAAATAAATTTTTTAAGCATTAGTTTAATTCCTGGAGTCTTCCTAAACACGCACAGAACACATATTAAAGAGATAGAGAAGAACAAGACTTGCCTTAAGTTTCAAAGTTAAAACACTGAATCCACGTCTCTGAGTTTTAGTTGTCCTTGCTCTGCCTTCCTAAGCCCTCTCTGTAAATTACTCCCTCTCTGTTTCTCTGCCCTCACAACCCTATATATCACTGTATACATGACTAAGGTGAATAGGGTTTACAAAAACCCTCAGCAGATGTATACGTATGTATTTATAGGCTTAAGTTGAAACCCTAACCTTAATCCTAAGCCACCTACAAGTCGGCTCAAACTAAAACACGATGAAATTAAACAAAACCCTAATAATTTAAAACAGTTAAGTTGCCTTTAAAATAATTAAACCAATTACAAATAAATCAATTAAAAATCAACAACATTAAATAAAACAATTAAAGCAGTATTAACCATTAAACAGAAATAAATCCAGTCACAACAATGTAGCACTTAATGTAAGTTAAATTAGTCTAAGAATTCAACAATTTTATTAAATCAAAGAAAACAAGTAAACCAAATAATTAATTCAAATAATACAAATAAGTCAAATAAGTAAAAAGTCAATTAAAACATAAATTAAATACCAGGACTATCCTTTTGAAATTAGGGGTATTACATAAACTCCCACCAATTTCTATATATACACCCAACCAAATAAAACCCATATTAAAATGCATCAAATAAAATGCATGAAATGTTAATAGACTCAATTACAATCCCCGTACACGACAAGTCCGGTAATGGGTCCCACACGAGACCGTCCGGCCTGAAAAACAGAAAAATGCAAAAAGATCACCCTTGCTTTTGAAAGAGTTCTGAACTCAATAAAATGCCCTAAACAACTCGAGGACATAATTGGCACACTCCACAGTGTCCGGCTCGCAAAACGGTAAAAGACGAAAATGCCCTTGCAGCGACAAAAGTTCCAGAAAAATGAAAAAAAAAAAAAAAAAAATAGAGAAAATTGGAAACATCACAATCTCCCCAACTTAAAAGGATTTTGTCCCCGAAATCATAGCTATGGTAGAAAACAACGCTGGGTACTTGGAGCGAACCTCCTGTTCGAGCTCCCAAGTAGCCTCCTCGACTCCATGGTGTCTCCAAAGAACTTTCACCGTTGGTATAGTCTTGTTCCTCAACACCGTCTGCTGTGTGTCAAGGATCTGAACTGGTCCCTCCACGTAGGAAACATCCTCATCAATGTCCACATCAACCCAACTCAAAATATAAGATGGATCCGGCTCGTACTTCCGTAGCATCGATATATGAAAGACATTGTGGACTCTGTCATCTATGGTGGCAAAGCAAGTCTGTAGGTAACCTCTCCTACTCGGTTCAAGATCTCAAAAGGTCCAATGAATCGTGGTGATAACTTGCCACTCTTCACAAATCTCATCAACCCCTTCCATGGAGAAACCCGAAGAAAAATATGGTCTCCCACCTCAAAAGATAGCGGTCGTCTCTGCCTATCTGCATAGCTCTTCTATCAACTCTAAGCTATGAGCAACCTCTGTCTGATCAATTTAATTTTCTCGGTAGTCTCGAGTACAATGTTGGGTTCTAAGGCGGCTGTCTCGCTTACCTCAGTCTAACAAACTGGAGACCTACAAGGTCTACCATACAACACCTCAAATGGAGCCATCTCAATGCTCGCCTGATAACTGCTATTGTAGGTAAACTCAATGAGTGGAAGGTGATCCTCCCAACTACCTCCCAAATCAAGTACACATGCCCGAAGCATATCCTCCAAAATCTGGATGGTATGCTCCAATTGGCCGTCAGTTTGTGGATGGAATGCCGTACTTAGATGCAACGCTAAACCAAACGCTACTTGAAGTCCTTCCCAAAACATTGAAGTAAACTTGGCATCCCTGTCCGAAACAATAGTTACTGGAACTCCATACAACCTTACAATCTCCTTCACATAAAAAGCACCAAGTGCCTCCGCATCATCTGTTGCCTTAATAGGCAAAAAGTGAGCCGTTTTAGTCAATCTGTCAATGATGATCCATACGGCCTCGTTTCCTCTTCGTGACCTTGGAAGAACTGTCACAAAATCCATAGCAATCTGCTCCCATTTCCACTGCGCTACAGGTAATGGTTGTAATAAACTGGCTAGTCTCTGATGCTCGGCCTTCACCTGCTGATAGGTAAGGCATCTAGCCACAAAATGTTCAACATCTTTCTTTATTCCGTTCTACCAACACTGACGTCCCAAATTGTGATACATTTTAGTACCACCTGGATGAACTGCAAAGCGGGAAGTGTGAAACTCCTGTAGGACATCCTCACGACAAACTGCAGGAACAACCAATAAATCTCTGAACTGTAGGCCTCCATCTGCATTTAAAGTCCAATCCTTCATTGTCTCACCACTGGAGATCAAATTGTCATTCTTTGATCGATCGAACTGTTTTGTCCTTATCCAAATGATTGATCTTATCTAGATATACCACCCTACCAACCACTTTTGTCCTTTTCCCAAAAATATCTTCAAAATATCTCAGATTTGTCTTTATCCAAAAACCGTCACTAATGAAGATCGATCCAGCCTAAGTTCGATGGATTTCAGCCATGTTCGATCGATCCAAGTCCAAAGTTCGATCGATCGAACTTCCTCCAGTGCGAAAAAGTTAAATTTCCAGCTCATTGAAAGTTGTCCTTTATCCAATCATTGGAGAATATTGTGTGTACGGCCCCAGCTCATTTTGGGTGTCATTTGACCTACTTATATAAAGATAAGGATTGTTTTTTACAAAGGGGAGCTAATATCACATCATACCATATCATATCATCTCTTGGAGAGCAAGCTTAGAGGAGGAGGAGGCTAGAGACACCATTCGAGATTCTTCATCATCCAAGGAGCAAATCTCTACCATGGAGTTAGCCCTTGAGGGTTGGGGAAGCACTACCATGAGTGGCTAGACATCCTCTTGGGGCTAGAGTTAGCCCCAAGCATGCCTTTTACATCTTGATTTTGTGTATTATTGAGGGATTAATGTTGTAATACATGTTTTGACACTTTTATATATATAGATCTTGTTTATTTAATGATTTATGTGGTTTAATGCTTTCAATTGATCATTTCATTCTATCCATATGTCTATATATGCTAGAATAGATGTTCATGTGTTTGTCTCTATTTCTTGTGTTATTGATGCATGTCTATGTGTATTAATACTATAAATCTAGAGATTGTTAAAACATTGTGCTTAAAAGAATGCTCTTGTCATTTCTAGATTGTCCCTGCTCATTTCTTGATGGATTGTGCCTCTCCCTTAGCTTAATTAGTTTAATTTCATGTCATTAGCTTAATTACAGTGTAGTGGTAGCATAGTTGTTAGATGGGAGGACAATCCATGCTTGTTGTTTGATATTCCATACTTTTGAATGCAAGTAGCATATGTCTCTAACCTTGTGGTATATTTGGCTTGTGAGCTTAATGAAAGAATTAATGACTTGCTAGATATGTTGTGCTTTTCACATGCTATTTAGACAATATATACTTAATTGCTAGATATATTGTGTTTTTCACATGTTGATTAGACAATGTATGCTTAATTGGTCACCCTTGCTAATTGAATCAACCAAACACACACACACATCAATATTGCAACACACATTTCCCTCATTAGTCACTAGTTAAGGGTGCAGAAAAGCATTCTTGGTGGTGACCTCTAAACCCTAAGATCTCTCTCTATTTTACTTACTCTTTATTGTATTCAATTATTTAGTTTAATTTGCTCTCTAGTTTAATCAACCAACCAACCATTTGTTTGATCACTCGACCTACTAACCCTAATAGCGATTCCACAACCAAGTACGACTCCAATCCCTTGGGACGATCCCTACTCACCCTAACTATATTTTTAGTGAAGGTAGTAGTGACTTCTATAAATATAAGACTTGGCCCTTGCCTTAATGCACACTCTTAAGCTTATGGTGCGGTGACAACACCAACAGTTTTTGGCGCCGTTGCCGGGGATTAGGCAACGTCGTATTTGTGGAATTCATTAGGAATTAGTACTCTTTTGGTTGTGTCTTTACTTTGTTTTTATTTTTCTTTAAATTACTTATTGTGTTTGTTCATCCTTGACAAGGAGCACTGAGCTAGTAGGCAAGCAAAGGAGCATCCAAGCAAGGGAGCTAAGAAAGCAAGGAAAAATGCTAAATTTTTTTTAAAAAATTGCTAAGCTAAGCTATAAATTTGGAGTTGAAGTGCTAAAGAACCTTTGTGAGCTTTTTCTTACTCAATCCCTTAGTTAAATCGTTGGCCCGCGTGGAGGCTGGTTTTTAATTTTTTAGATAAATCGTGAGCCCACGTGGAGGCTTTCTTAATTGTTCTTTGCATATTGTTTGAGCATGGGAGTATGGGATCATTGTATGTGGAGGAAGTTTGTTGATTGTTGATTTGTTGCGAAGGAGGAGTGCTTATTTGCTTTGTTGTGATTTGTGTGTCGCTTGTAGTCGGGAATATTCCTTGTCATATCATACATTCTAGGCATTCACATGGAAAATCTAGAGGGTAATCTTGGTTACTTAGACCCACGTTTCATGCAAAACCTACCTCTTAATCAACATGGCCCTGGAGTTCAAGCTCCAATTCCTCCAATGGTCCTTCATGATCATTATAATCTTCATGCATACCATGCACCTACTTGCATTGTGTTGCCTAATTTTGAGGCTAATCAATATGAAATCAAGCCCGAGTCCATTCAAATGTGTCCATTCTTTTATGGCTTGGATGAAGAGAAACCATATAGGCATCTTAATGAATTTCTTGAACTATGTTCCACCATGAGGTACATGGATGTCCCGGAGGAAGTTCTTAAATTACTTCTCTTCCCCTTCACACTTAAAAATAAAGCAAAGCATTGGTTCAATACTTTAAGGGTAAACTCAATAACATCTTGGGCACAAATGCAAAATGAGTTTTTTAAAAAAATTTACCCCGTAAGTTTGACCAATGTAATGTGCGCTTCAATTAGAGAATTTTCTCAAAGGGAAGGAGAGTTATTGCATGAAGCTTGGGAGAGATTGAATGACTTGCTAAGAAAGTGTCCACATCATGGTATTCCAAAATGGTAAGTTGTCCAATACTTCTATGAAAGCCTATCCGACATACAAAAGGACATAGTTGATACCTCATGTGGAGGTTCATATTTTGGAAAACATGAAGATGACATTTGGCACCTTTTTGAAAAAATGAGTGAAAACTCTTTGCACAAATATTACACTTCTCGGCTTGATCATGGTTTTAATAAAAAGGAGAAAAGTGTAACAGTGTGTCAAATTGAAAGTTCAAGGGAAATTGTAGCCGAGGTTAAAACTCTTTCTCAAAAACTTGATCAATTCTTGTTGAATCAAAAACCGGCTATCAAGGTATCTCCTTTTCATCATACAACTCATCTTTGTGAGCCTTGCATGACATGTTTAAGTGTTTTGCATACTACTTTCGATTGTCCCCATGGACATGTTGTTAATGAACACTTTGAACAAGTTAATGCTATATTTGCTCACCCCTATTCAAATGCATATGTTCCATTGTCGAATGAAAGCTCAAGCCCTTATCAAGCTAAAAATTTTCAAAGAAAATACATTCCACCTCATAAAAGAAATGGAGGTTCTCAAGGGTTTGTTTCTTCTTCTTCTATCCATCATCAAAGAATGAATGACCTCTCACATCCTCAAATGTATGATTCCTAAGTTAGCTTTCATTATCCTCAAGCACTTTCTAGTAATTCTACATTTGAAGATAAGGTTTTGATGGCCTTGGGTAGCTTAGAGAAGGATACCAACTTGTTGCATTTCCACTCTCGATCCATATCAAAGCTTGAATCCCAAATTGGGACCATAGCTAATACATTGAATACAAGAGAAATTGGGAAATTGCCTAGTCAACCCGAGAGGAATCCAAAAGCCCAATTTTGTGTGGAAGCAAACCGTACATTGGGGTGTTCTTCCTAAGCTCAAGCGCAAGCCATCACCACCTTGAGAAGTGGTAAGCAAGTGGACAATAGGGTTGAAATACCAAAGGAAGATAGTGAATCGGTGCAACCTAAAGTTGTCACCCATCCAATTCCCAATTCTACTCCTACTCCTTTGAATGAAAATGTTCCTAACCAAAATTCTCAATCTTCTCCATCATCCTCTCAAATTACAAAGTCTTATGAGCCAAAAGCTCCATTCTCTTATGCTTTAAAAGAAACTTCGCCTTATAGGAGGCAAGAAGGGAAAACACATGACATGATGGAAGTTTTTAAGCAAGTCAACATTAATCTTCCTCTTTTGGATGCCATTAAGCAAATTCCACCTTATGCAAAATTCTTGAAAGATCTTTGCACACAAAAGAGGAAGAGCAAGGGACCAAGCCTTAAAAAAGTGTTCCTCACGAAGCAAGTGAGCTCCATTCTTCAACAAAACACTCCATTTAAGTTCAAAGATCCCGGTGCTCCGACTATTTCCTGTGTAATCGGGACCCATGAAATTCGTAGAGCTCTTCTTGACTTAGGTGCAAGTGTTAATTTGATTCCTTACTTCGTATATATCCAATTAGGGTTGAATGAATTGAAGCCAACCTCGGTGGTGCTTCAAATGGCCGATAGATCTGTCAAAACACCTAGGGGCATGGTTGAGGACATCTTTATCAAAGTGGATAAATTCTACTTTTTGGTTGATTTTGTAGTTCTTGATACCAAACCGGTTGCTAATCCCTCCAACCATATCCTAATCATCTTGGGAAGACCATTCCTTGCCACCTTAAATGCAACAATTAATTGTAGATCCGGGATTATAGACCTTTCTTTTGGCAACATGATGATCAAACTTAATGTTTTCAATGCAAGTCGACATCCCATAGATGAAGATAAGTGTTGCCTTGTTGATGTGTTAGATGAGGTTGTTGAGGAATCAATTCCAACAATGGTAATGAAACAACCAAATGAGGATAGTCTTTCATCTCTTTTATCCGATGATCCTCTTGCTTCTTGTCTTCTTGAAATGTATGGAAGTTGTAGATTTTGTAATACCCCTAGTTTTGAAAGGGACATAATCAGAATTTTATTATTTATTTTAGTATTTTCAGTATTTATTTTATTATTTTTAAGTGCTTATATGGCTATGTGTGGAATTTGAATGACGGGTTGTTTGAATTAATTTGTGGATTTAAATAGATTGTTTTCTTTACTTGTATTTTTAATTGATTTAATTGATAAATTGTTATTTAATTGACTTGTCTGATTATTTCTTTGTATTTTTGTTTTCTTTAATTAAATTAAATAGTTTTTAATTGTGTAGATGTTTTATTGGTTTTTGAATGGAATTAATTGGATTAATGGAATATTCCTAGTTGTAATGAAAAATAGGGTTTAGTCTCTTACTATCTCACGCCGACAAAACTGGGCCTCAATTAGGTTTTCTATGGTGGATTAAGATTAGGCTTAGGGTTTTGATTAGTGCTTATATATATATACGGTAGTATGTCTTCAAAAAGGATTGAGAACCCTATATACGTACAGTGTTGATAGAGAGAAAAACAGAGAGAGTAATAGAGAGTTACAGGGAGAATTACAGAGAGAGATAAAGGGAGAGAGTTTAGGGTTTTGCCTTAGGCTAGGGCTGAACCAAGGAGGAGGAGGAGCAGAGGTTGGCTTGTGGGTAAAACCAAGAGCAACAGAGGTGGAACGGTCGTCAGAGATTTCATCGGAAAATTCAGAGACGGTTAAGGCAAGTTTTATTCTCTCTCTATCCCTTTGTCCTGTGTTCTGTGCATACCTAGATGTCTCTAGGATTTTAATTGAATTTTAATCTAATCTGGCATGCGAAATATATGTCAAGTTGATTATCAGTATATATATGGTTGTTTAAAACAATTCTTGAATGACTTGTGTGTTTGGTTTATTTTAAGCTTACAGATTGGTTCTGTTTTAATGAATGATTTAATTCGTATTATTATAAATAAGGGATTAGGATGTCAAGGAATATATATAGGATGGTTAAGATCAGTTTTGATTATCTGTATATGTTCTAGTATTACCTGTAGTTTTGTCTGCAAATCGAAGATCAAGTTGTATGTTAACGCATAAGGAATCGGTAGAGGTTTTAAATCACTGTAATAAATTTCAGTTGTTGAACCAAACCATTGGGATGCTATTTGGTATTAATAAGACCCTTAGGATTAGTTTTAGAAACCAACTGAAGAGTAAAAAGTGGCTGGGGTCGAAGCAGATCATCGGAAACGAAGAAGGAAGCGGAACAGTGGGCTCCCCCTTTTTGGAGGCGGCTCCAAACAATTTGAGCCTGCTCCAAAAGTTTTTAGAGCCGGCTCAATGTTGGTTTGAGCCTGCTCTATTTTTTTTCGAGCAGGCTCTTTCAATTTTGATGCGTACTGTAAGTTTTCAGAAACTGTTTAGGCTCTTGGGGTTTCTGAACAGTTTTAAAACTTTAATTGGGGTTTCAATAATTAATTTAAGATGTAATTAAGGTCTTGTATTGCATAAAATACCCTCTTTGTATTAATGGAATTAACAGTGCGCTATTTAATAACTTGTGCGCGGTTAACTGTTGGAAGGAAGTTAAATTGTCTAATTTTAATTTGACAATTTAGGGTGCTATAATATGATTCTAAATTAAATTTTAGATGTATGAAGGAGTCTTTTAAATTAACAAATTGGACTTGTAGCATAGTTTATGGTTCGGTGCTAAAACAATAAAATAGTATGCAAAGATGCAACCTAACATGCAATTGATGGATAAAAGGAACTGAAATTGCTAGAATTAATTTTAGCAATTTCTTGGACAATATTATGATTTTAAAACTTATTTATATGCATGATAGAGTTATTGATTTATTAAAACTAATATATTCATGCTCTGGATGTTAGTCGTTGAACTGTTAAACAATACATAGTTTAACTCTTGGATTTAAATTGCTGAACCTTTAAACATCTTTCTACAATTATTTGGGTTATAGTTTGGACTTAGATTGCTGAACTAATACTTAGGTTCTGTTAATCTAATTGGATGTTGGCCTAGAATAATTGAAGAATTAATTATATATATTTTCTGTCAATTACTTGGATGGATGCTGGATAATTAACTTGATGAACTATTAAACCTTGTCTTGTTAGTTACGTGGATGGATTCTGGATTATAGATGATGAACTATTTAAATTTTGTTTATTATATATTTGGAATATATGGATGTGTTTGATGTACTGCATAAAATGTTGCATTATTTACGGATCATATGCATGGTATGTACCGTTATGGGACGGTGACATACGGAGGGACGGATTAGATCAAAACACTAATTCCAACCCATTCATACATACGGAATGGATTAACTAAAATAGTTAAATCCTACATGGTTTCATGTCCTGTCAACTAAAATAGTTGAACGACATATTGGATGGTTGTTTATATTTTCTGTTAATAGGAAGGATAGGGATTTAATTAAAATATTTAAATCCTAATTATATGTTGTGTTTTGGCAACGAATAGTTGACCGGCTCAACATTGTATTTGGAAAGAACTTATATATATAATTGGAGTAGGGATTTAATTAAAACACTTAAATCCTAATTTTATGTCGTGTCATGGCAACGAATCAGTTGAGCGGCACTACATTGGTTTGGATGGGAATTTATATATATAAATTATGGTACCGTGATTTGAGCTTGAGTTTCATAGTCGACGGTTAGGGTGCGTATATGCAGTAGGATGCGTAGCTAGCTATATTGGTTGAGGTATACCCTGTTAGGCTTAGGTAGTCATGCCCACTCAGGTGCGTATTGCATGTTACCTTCTATTCAGGTTGAGACCCTCAGCATAGTTAGTGAGAGTCCTGTAGTGTGGATATATATTTATCTATTTACGGACTATATAGATATGGTTGAGACATCTAGGATGTATCTGCGTATCGAGTCTCTGTTTGGATTGTAATTAGGATAGAACTTGTTCGTGGGCCTGACCCACTATTATTTTTCAGGTAACGGACGGTTCCAGGTCTTAGAGCTTGTTCGTGCTGAGCAGAGACGTCTTCTCATTCTTCCGACGACGTAGGCGGTTCCTGTATGATTTAGCATTGGATTCTTTTTCGGTGGTTCATTTCTCAGTGATGATTTTATTAGGTGTCCACCGGATGGATTCCCGAGTTGTATTAGAAATGGAGAATTTGGATGTAACAGACTAGTTCTCATTTATAAGATTTATTCTGAAGTTTTCAATAAAGGATTTTAATTTAGTTTCTTTCCAGCGAATTTTATTTACTCATGTTTATCTTAATTATGTTCTGTGTTTGATTATTACTAATTGATTTGATATCCTCGGGTAATCGGGCGTGGGCCTGGCCAACCCGCATCCAGGAATCCGGGGGTATCACAGTTGGTATCAGAGCACTCCAGGTTCTAGTGTCCTTAGGAGTGTTTTTCGTTATAGGACTTCCGCGTTACGTCTCTTAAAACTTAGAGCCATATTAGGATTCGTTGAACTCTCTTTACGGTTCATTCGGAGAAGTTAATGTCAATTATATTCCAGAAATGGTTGACACTAGGAGGAGGATGGGGTTCAAGGCGAAAGCGATATAGACCTAAAGGAGTAAAGGAGTAGGTTGTCGAGTTCTTTGCCAGAAGCAGAACTTGGGATCGAAAGTTTAGTTCCAAGGTTGGCATTACTTAGAAAGTATACGCCAAGGAAGGATTAAGGGGTAGGTGTTAGGTCACCGCTTATTGCGACCAACACAACTTCAGTTGTTCTAAAAAATGAGGTAAACAAAGAGTAGGATTCTGAAGAGGATGGGAGATATCAGCGTCTCCAAGAAAGGGGATATTGAAGCTTGAAGATAAAGGATCGCACGAGGGTGCTCACATTCACCAGTAGTATAGTGAATAGTACTAGTGAAGTTGGTGTGAACCAATCTACATATAGTTAAAATTTCGTAGCATCTCTCCGGGAGTTAATTGCGAAGTACTCTTTAGGAGTTTGGGAACCGGATGGAGTTCTTACCAGAACAACGACGTGATTTTATATCACATTCCGGAGAGTATGGGGATTAGGTTGTGACATTCTAAGTTGGTTTGTAAAGCCACGATAGACGGTTTGCATTCCGCATATTAGGAGGATGAGGGATAAGCCTTTGGATATTTATTTAAGCAAACGATTGTGCGGTTAAGCTACGGTTAATGGATAAGTTTCAAGGTTGGATAATTACCAACGAAACTATGGAATGAACTTTTGGGAACTTGAGTTCAAAGGAGGTTTTCTTCTCTGGAATGGAATATGTCTTAAGTGGAATTTTATTTTGGTTGTTTTGTGTATTGTGTGTACTACGTGTTTCATCTTTGATTGTTATGTGTTTCAATTTTGTTATTACGTGTTTCATTTTTGTTAATTAGTCCGGATTGGGAGTATGGATTGGTTGGGAACACAAGTATGTGATCAACCAACTATTGTGTTGATGATATAGATAATAGCGCTATGTATGCTAGGATTTGTGAAAGTATGGTCATAGGATTGAGCAGAAATACAAACTTCTAGCCAATCTAATGGATCTGGATATGCATCAATATGGTATGCTAGTTAGGATGTGATAGTTAAACTATCAAAATGAGTCAAATAATCAAAAACAGATTAGTTTGATATGCTCAATGCTAGGTGGGGATTCGTTTTTACAACACTATAATAATGGTGGTTGTTAGTATCTTAGTAATTCGTGAGGTTGTGTCAGGTAAAGATCACTGTAATGCCACTATGGTTCAGACGGAGGATTTTGTACTGGTAGGTACTTATTAGAATGACGCTGAGAGAGGATAGTGGGCTGATAAAATCTTTAGCAGTCTATTTGTAATCAAGACATTATTTTACGAGGGTGTCATTTGGAGGAGTTGCTGGTGTTACACTTGGAGGAGGAACCAAAGTTTCTACACTGGAAAAAATAAAAAAAATAAAAAAATAAAAAAATAAGTGGAATTTTTTTTAGGGTTATCTTTCGCAACAATTAGCTATTGCTCCGACATTGATGACTATATGGAGGATGCGAAAGGTTTCAAATTCAATTGAAACGCGACAAGGGGTTAATTTGACACTTACCCATAATAGAGAAGTAGGGTGTGTTAAGGATAGGAAGGTGAGACTGAACACCTATATAAGAAAGCGGTGCACGGTGTGTGTGAAAAAGTCATAATGAGTTGACCTTCGATAAATGGAATTACCAGTTAATTTTATTATCGGTAAGTTTATCACTAACTGGTGATGCATAGATACAGTTTCTGGGTTAGCTTTTGACAATGCTTCGATGTAAGCATTGGGTGCATACGAAAGCTGGTGGTACCAGACTAATGGTACTTTTAGTAGACAGATTGAGAGGAGGATGTAAGGACTGAAGTTCACAACACTTAGTTCATTCTGCATTCTGGTGGAAGCATGATGCTTCACGATGTGGAGCAGATTTTTTTTGGAGGATCAGGAGGAGGGACAAACTGACTTTGCCTTCAATGATTTAGTTGAGGGATTGCTGATTTTACCAAAGGATCCGGATTCTGGATGGGATACCGGTTGATTTCTAATGAAATCAACTCCATTTTTAGTTTAATTTGAACTAGTAGAACATTAGTTCATATGGATAGAGTGGATTATGGGATGACTTCGATGCATCAAAGAGGTGATTCACACTTTAAATTAAGTTCTGTTTGGTGGAAGGGAATATAGATGTAGACGCTTTCAATAACTAATAAGATATTAATATCTTTCGGTTCGTTGTTGAGTTCACAGTTGGAGTTTTAGCCTGTATAATAATGACACTGGCTGTTAACGAGGAAATTAAGGAAGTCAACGTCAAATATTGGGGTTGATCTTAGTGGAGGTGTTACCTTATTCAGATAGAACTTAAGGTACTGGAGAATTAATTTCTGTTAAGGTTGTCGGAGTAAGTGTGATGTAAATTTTCGTCACTTATTCTAATGTACTAAGATGATTAAGGTATATTGAGACCTCAAATAATTGGTTAGGTAAACCGGTTGATGTAAGGACATGTTAATTGGTATATCTGGATAGGTGGGTTTTAAACTAAGGTATGCGTATGCAATGCATGCTATGACTATGTGTGTTTTAGTTCATTGTAAAATTCTGTATTGGCTTTTGTTATTGTATACCAAATTGGTGCAATTATTATATGGAACATGGAGGAATAAGGATTGTTACCCTTAAATATATATGGGGTAGGATTGAGTCGTTGTTAGATACAACTTAGGAGTTGTACATTTATGGTGTTTCTTAATAATAAGAACTATGATTTTTTCTAGCAGGATTTGGAATCTCGTGGGGCCCATACACAGAGGTAGAATCCATAATGGAATGGAAATGAATTTTAATAACAATAATTCAGAGTTTCGTGAATTCCGAGGACAGAATTCCGTTTGTTAGGGGGGAAGAATGTAATACCCCTAGTTTTGAAAGGGATATAATCGGAATTTTATTATTTATTTTATTGTTTTCAGTATTTATTTTATTATTTTTAAGTGCTTATATGGCTATGTGTGGAATTTGAATGACGGGTTGTTTGAATTGATTTGAAGATTTAAATAGATTGTTTTCTTTACTTGTATTTTTAATTGATTTAATTGATAAATTGTTATTTAATTGACTTATCTGATTATTTCTTTGTATTTTTGTTTTCTTTAATTAAATTAAATAGTTTTTAATTGTATAAATGTTTTATTGGTTTTTGAATGGAATTAATTGGATTAATGGAATATTCCTAGTTGTAATGAAAAATAGGGTTTAGTCTCTTACTATCTCACGCCGACTAAACTGGGTCTCTATTAGGTTTTCTATGGTGGATTAAGATTAGGCTTAGGGTTTTGATTAGTGCTTATATATATATACGGTAGTATGTCTTCAAAAAGGGTTGAGAACCCTATATACGTACAGTGTTGATAGAGAGAAAAACAGAGAGAGTAACAGAGAGTTACAGGGAGAATTACAGAGAGAGATAAAGGGAGAAAGTCTAGGGTTTTGCCTTAGGCTAGGGCTGAACCAAGGAGGAGGAGGAGCAGAGGTTGGCTTATGGGTAAAACTAAGAGCAACAGAGGTGGAACGGTCGTCAGAGATTTCATCGGAAAATTCAGAGACGGTTAAGGCAAGTTTTATTCTCTCTCTATCCCTTTGTCCTGTGTTCTATGCATACCTAGATGTCTCTAGGATTTTAATTGAATTTTAATCTAATCTGGCATGCGAAATATATGTCAAGTTGATTATCAGTATATATATGGTTGTTTAAAACAATTCTTGAATGACTTGTGTGTTTGGTTTATTTTAAGCTTACAGATTGGTTCTGTTTTAATGAATGATTTAATTCGTATTATTATAAACAAGGGATTAGGATGTCAAGGAATATATATAGGATGGTTAAGACCAGTTTTGATTATCTGTATATGTTCTAGTATTACCTGTAGTTTTGTCTACAAATCGAAGATCAAGTTGTATGTTAACGCATAAGGAATCGGTAGAGGTTTTAAATCACTGTAATAAATTTCAGTTGTTGAACCAAACCATTGGGATGCTATTTGGTATTAATAAGACCCTTAGGATTAGTTTTAGAAACCAACTGAAGAGTAAAAAGTGGCCGGGGTCGAAGCAGATCATCGGAAACGAAGAAGGAAGCGGAACAGTGGGCTCCCCCTTTTTGGAGGCGGCTCCAAAATGTTTTGGAGGCGGCTCCAAACACTTTAAGCTTGCTCCAAAAGTTTTTAGAGCCGGCTCAATGTTGGTTTGAGCTTGCTCTATTTTTTTTAGAGCAGGCTCTTTCAATTTTGATGCGTACTGTAAGTTTTCAGAAACTGTTTAGGCTCTTGGGGTTTCTGAACAGTTTTAAAACTTTAATTGGGGTTTCAATAATTAATTTAGGATGTAATTAAGGTCTTGTATTGCATAAAATACCCTCTTTGTATTAATGGAATTAACAGTGCGCTATTTAACAACTTGTGCGCGGTTAACTGCTGGAAGGAAGTTAAATTGTCTAATTTTAATTTGACAATTTAGGGTGCTATAATATGATTCTAAATTAAATTTTAGATGTATGAGGGAGTCCTTTAAATTAACAAATTGGACTTATAGCATAGTTTATGGTTCGGTGCTAAAACAATAAAATAGTATGCAAAGATGCAACCTAGCATGCAATTGATGGATAAAAGGAACTGAAATTGCTAGAATTAATTTTAGCAATTTCTTGGACAATATTATGATTTTAAAACTTATTTATATGCATGATAGAGTTATTGATTTATTAAAACTGATATATTCATGCTCTGGATGTTAGTCGTTGAACTGTTAAATAATACATGGTTTAACTCTTGGATTTAAATTGCTGAACCTTTAAACATCTTTCTGCAATTATTTGGGTTATAGTTTGGACTTAGATTGCTGAACTAATACTTAGGTTCTGTTAATCTAATTGGATGTTGGCCTAGAATTAATTGAAGAATTAATTATATATATTTTCTGTCAATTACTTGGATGGATGTTGGATAATTAACTTGATGAACTATTAAACCTTGTCTTGTTAGTTACGTGGATGGATTCTGGATTATAGATGATGAACTATTTAAATTTTGTTTATTATCTATTTGGAATATATGGATGTGTTTGATGTACTGCATAAAATGTTGCATTATTTACTGATCATATGCATGGTATGTACCGGTATGGGACGGTGACATACGGAGGGACGGATTAGATCAAAACACTAATTCCAACCCATTCATACATACGGAATGGATTAACTAAAACAGTTAAATCCTACATGATTTCATGTCCTGTCAACTAAAATAGTTGAACGACATATTGGATGGTTGTTTATATTTTCTGTTAATAGGAAGGATAGGGATTTAATTAAAATATTTAAATCCTAATTATATGTTGTGTTTTGGCAACGAATAGTTGACCGGCTCAACATTGTATTTGGAAGGAACTTATATATATAATTGGAGTAGGGATTTAATTAAAACACTTAAATCCTAATTTTATGTCGTGTCATGGCAACGAATCAGTTGAGTGGCACTACATTGGTTTGGATGGGAATTTATATATATAAATTATGGTACCGCGATTTGAGCTTGAGTTTCATAGTCGACAGTTAGGGTGCGTATATGCAGTAGGATGCGTAGCTAGCTATGTTGGTTGAGGTATACCCTGTTAGGCTTAGGTAGTCATGCCCACTCAGGTGCGTATTGCATGTTACCTTCTATTCAGGTTGAGACCCTCAGCATAGTTAGTGAGAGTCCTGTAGTGTGAATATATATTTATCTATTTACGGACTATATAGATATGGTTAAGACATCTAGGATGTATCTGCGTACCAGGTCTCTGTTTGGATTGTAGTTAGGATAGAACTTGTTCGTGGGCCTGACCCACTATTATTTTTCAGGTAACGGACAGTTCTAGGTCTTAGAGCTTGTTCGTGCTGAGCAGAGACGTCTTCTCATTCTTCCGATGACGTAGGCGGTTCCTGTATGATTTAGCATTGGATTCCTTTTCGGTGGTTCATTTCTCAGTGATGATTTTATTAGGGGTCCACCAGATGGATTCCCGAGTTGTATTAGAAATGGAGAATTTGGATGTAACAGACTACTTCTCATTTATAAGATTTATTCTGAAGTTTTCAATAAAGAATTTTCATTTAGTTTCTTTCCAGCGAATTTTATTTACTCATGTTTATCTTAATTATGTTCTGTGTTCGATTATTGCTAATTGATTTGATATCCTCGGGGAATCGGGCATGGGCCTGGCCAACCCGCATCCGGAAATCCGGGTGTATCACAGATTTGATGATGAAAAACCAAGGAATGAAGTAAGCAATCTCATGGAATCTGTTGCAAGCTTAGATTTTCTATCTTGGAAAACTCCAATAGAACCTCTTCCTCCACTCTCTAGCACTCCATCGGTCTCATTTTTAGTCCTCCACCAATTCTTGAGCTTAAAACTCTACCTTCCAATCTCAAGTATGTATTCTTAGGACCAAAAGAGACTCTTCCGGTTATCATTTCTTCAAGTCTTGAAAAAAACCAAGAAGATGCTCTCTTAAGTGTGCTTAAAGAAAATAAGGAAGCCATAGGATGGAGTGTGGCAGATCTTAAAGGAATTGACCCTTCTATTTATATGCATCGCATACTTATGGAAGATGATGTAAAACCCTTTAGGGATGCCCAAAGGAGACTTAATCCAAACATGAAGGAGGTAGTTAAGAAGGAAGTTGTCAAACTCTTCGATGCTGGAATCATTTACCCAATCTCCGATAGCAAATGGGTGAGTCCAACTCAAGTAGTTCCAAAAAAATTGGGGATTACGGTGGTTGAGAATGCAAAGGGTGAGGAAATCTCTAAGCGTATCGCCAATTCATAGCGTGTATGAATTGATTACCGCAAATTGAATGCCGCTACTGGAAAGGATCACTTTCCTTTGCCATTCATCGATCAAATTCTAGAGAGATTGGCCAGGCAACAATATTATTGCTTCATTGATGGTTATTCGGGGTACAATCAAGTAGCCCTCAACCCACTAGACCAAGAGAAAACCACCTTTACCTGTCCATTCGGCACATTTGCTTATAGACGGATGCCTTTTGGTTTGTGCAATGCACCCGCCACATTCCAAAGGTGTATGATGTCAATTTTCTCGGATATGGTGGAAGAGTATCTAGAGGTTTTTATGGATGATTTTTCTGTTTTTGGGTTTTCATTTAATGCATGCCTCAAAAATTTAGATCTAGTGCTTAAGAGATGTCGTGAAACCAACCTTGTACTTAGCTGGGAAAAGAGCCATTTCATGGTTCAAGAGGGTATTGTTTTGGGTCACGTTATCTCAAGGAGAGGAATAGAGGTAGATAAAGTGAAGGTTGAGCTTATTTCTGAATTGCCTCCACTTTCAACGGTGAGAGAGGTTCACTCCTTTCTAAGTCATGCTGGCTTTTACCGCCGTTTTATCAAAGACTTTAGTAAAATTGCTCGACCTTTGTGTAACCTTCTTGCCAAGGAAACTCCTTTTGTCTTTGACCAAGCATGCCTAGACGCTTTTCATAAATTGCGTGAATTATTATCATCTGCTCCTATCATGCAACCTCCTAATTGGTCATTGCCATTTGAAATCATGTGTGATGCTTCTGATTATGCCATGGGGGCAGTTTTGGGACAAAGAGTGGGTAAGCTTCCTTGTGCCATCTACTATGCAAGTAAAACTTTCTCGGGAGCTCAATTGAATTACTCCACTACCAAGAAAGAATTACTTACCATAGTGTATGCTCTTGATAAATTTCGTTCCTATCTCTTAGGGTCCAAGGTTATTATTTATTCTGATCATGCCGCCTTGAGACATCTATTGACAAAAAAGGAAACAAAACCTAGGCTAATTAGATGGATTTTGTTTCTTCAGGAATTCAATTTTGAAATCAAGGACAAGAAAGGCACCGAAAATATGGTTGTCGATCATCTTTCTAGGTTATTGATAGAGCCTTTCCCTAGTCTACCAATCTGTGACTCTTTTCCAGATGAACAAGTCTTTCAAATTTCTAATGGAAAAATGCTTTAGTTTGCCGACATTATGAATTATTTGGCAGTAGGTAAGCTACTAACTTCTTGGTCGAAGAACGAAAAGAATCGTTTCTTTGCCAACATCCGGAATTACTATTGAGAAGACCCTGTCTTATACCAATATTGTCCGGATCAAATTGTGAGAAGTTGCATTCTGGAGAGTGAAAAGCGTTCTAGTGTTTTGTCACACTCTTGCATGTGGTAGGCATTTTAGTGCAAAGAAGACCGCCTTGAAGGTTCTTCAAAGTGGGCTCTTTTGGAGCCTACTATTCATAGAGATGCCTACAATTTTTGCAAATCATGTGAGAGATGTCAAAAGATGAGGACAATGCCTAGAAGAGATATAGTGCCCTTGACCAATATACTTGTTGTTGAGATCTTTGATATATAAGGCATTGATTTTATAGATCAATTTCCTATGTCCTATGGTTTTCAATACATTCTTCTTGCCATTGATTATGTTTCCAAGTGGGTGGAAGCATGCGCTACCAAAACAAATGATCACTCCGTGGTCATTCAATTCATTAAATCCAATATCTTTGCTCATTTTGGTATGCCAAGGGCTATAATAAGTGATGGAGGAAAACATTTTTACAATCAATTCTTGAGGCACTTATTTCTTAAGTACCCCGTCACTCATAAGGTAGCCACTCCCTACCATCCTCAAACAAGTGGGCAAGTGGAAGTGTCTAACCGGGAAATTAAGCATATTCTTGAGAAAATGGTTAACACCACCCGGAAGGATTGGTCAAGGAAGCTAAATGATGCTTTGTAGGCTTATCGGACGGCATACGAGACTCCCATTGGCATGTCTCCTTATAGGCTTGTTTATGGAAAGCCTTGCCATCTTCCGGTTGAGTTAGAGTATAAAGCCTTGTGGGCGGTTAAAAAACTCAATTTTGACCTTGATAAAGCCGGAGAGAATAGGCTACTTCAATTGAGCGAGTTAGAAGAATTGAGACACAATGCTTATGATAATGCCAAACTCTACAAAGAAAGAACCAAAGCCTTTCATGATAAGCATATTGTGAAAAAGTCTTTGGAACCCGGTCAAAAAGCCTGGCTTTTCAACTCTAGACTGAAACTCTTTCCTGGGAAATTGAGAACCAAATAGGAGGGTCCTTATGAAATCATCTCTGTTACACCTCATGGGGCGGTTGAAATCAAAAATTTGAAGAAGGGAAACAATTTTAAGGTTAATGGACAGAGGTTGAAACCTTACATCGAGGGTCAAGTCTTTCAAAGACATTTGGAAGCTGCACATCTAGTTGACCCGGTGTATGAACACATAGAAGATTGCATTGACAAGGGATCAGAAGTTTCGTTTGAGCTTAATCTAACAAGTTCTTCAAAGAACCATTTGTTGGGTGGAGTTCAAAGCATCTATCACCCCAACAAGGAAGGGATGCATTATAAGATCTTTGATCCAGGGTAAAATAGCCCAATGTCTTGCTAGAGATGTTAAAGACTAGCAAAAACATTTTGTAGGGTGTCAAAACCCTATTCCTCCCTCATTTCTATCTTAAATTTCATTTCTTGTGAAGTCTAGGTGTTTTTGGTTCATATGCATTGATAGGAACTGTGATTAAGATTGCATGATTTTTATGATGTGATTGAGCATTTTGCATAAGTTCGATCGATCTCAGTTGAGAGTTCGATCGATCGAACTTCCACCTGCATCCAACACTTAGAAAAATTTTCCACCTACATCCACCTGTATCCAAATAACCTCTCTGTCCCATCATTCGAACTTATTCTTAGATCAATCAGGAGACCTTCGATTGATCCAACTTCAAAGTTTGATCGATCTCATGATCCAACACTTAGAAAAATTTTAAGCCTGCATCAACTTGCATATTTCACCTCTCTGTCTCATCGATCAAAACATTTCAAGATCGATTGAAAGTTCTTTGATCGATCCAACTCCAATGCTCGATCGATCTTCAAGTTCCAACACTTAGCCAAAATTTTGAACCAAAAACCTGCATATTTTTGCCCTCTGTTTGATCGATTGAACATTTTGTTCAGATCGATCTCAGTTCTTCAATTCTCTATTTTGACTTGGGTTTGACTCTGTTTGACTTTTTAATTTTCAAAAATCCAAAAATATTTATTTTATTTTATTTTATTTCATTTTGATTAAAATAAATAAATAATAATAATAATAATAATAATAATAATATTTTTCGCCATAGTGCCCTTATGTGTAGTCATGCATACTTTATGATTTAGGTAGGGCTTGATCTCATATCTCTCTTTCATCTTATGATATATTTCTTTAGAATGCTTGATTATTTTTATCCCATTTGATATTTGATGTGAGTTTGCTAGTGTGGTTATTCAAGTAGGTTGTTGATTCCAAGTTTGGGGGAGACGTCTTTTAAAGTGGATCACTACCGAGCTTCATGTCTTTATCACCACGGTATACTCTTTCCATCTTTTCCATTGCTCTCATTGCACATTGAGGACAATGTGCAGATTAAGTTTGGGGGTAAGGTGTCTTATTTCATTCTACTTAAAGTTGAACTTTAAATGTATAATTGAGATTTGAGACCCATGATTAGCTATGATTTTGATCTTTCGAGGACTATATTGCTTAAAATTTAAAAATTGCTTGACTTGAGAGTCCAATACTCCTTGTATGCCTTGTGGATGCTATCTAGGAGTAAATTTTTTGAAAGATTGATATCTTGCTTGCATTTGTGGTCCACATCATCATGATTTTGTGATTGTTTTGAGATTCACCCTAGTATTCTACACTAGCACATGCGCACACTAGCATTCATTTGTGGGGTACATGCTTTATTGATTATTGAATTGGTTATATCCCAATTGGGCTAGTAGTGCATTAAAAGCTTTCATTCTTGATAAAGGTGGATAACAACCCCTTTTCACTAAGTAGCCGGGATTCTTGCCTCATCAAGCACTGAACTTCTCGTGCCGAAAGGTGAAGGGCCCAAACTCTAGGTTAATAATTGAATTCAAAAAAAAAAAAAAAAAAAGTAAAAGCAAAAGCAAAAGCAATAAAAAAGTGAGGACTTCTCCCAAATGGTGAGAAGTGGGAAATGACTAGATGGAGGTTGTCTTGATTTGTAGCCTAGTTGATTTGAGCTTGTAAGTCCGTAGGGGTGTTTGAACACCTAGTGCCCTAAAGCTATCTGGTTTGGAAGTCATTGACCTAACGCTCGACCTCATGAATCACTAGAAAGCTTAATAGATCAACACATTGCACCATGTTTCCATCTTTAATCCTCAATAAAATAAAATAAAAATATGAGTGAAAAGAATAAGCGCACCTAGAACAATAAAGCTTTAATAAAAGGTCCATTTTTTATCTTGATGATCCATACTAGATTTGTGTGCTAGTTTGAGGGTAAGGATGTGATTAATTCTTTAGTTGGCTAAGATAGCAACACATTTGATGCCGGTCCACTCAAAAGGATTCTAGAGTTGTTTCAATTTTCATAATCATTTTCTTGATGTGTGGATGACCATACTTGCTTGCTTGATGTTGAGATTTTGAGAGATTGCTCGGAAATGTTTGAAACATTGCATACTTGAGGTAGTTTTCTCCCAATGCTTGTTTGCAATATTGGTGTCTCTGTTGAAAGAATGAGCTTAATGTTGATGGATATTATTTCTGGAAACCCTCACGAGACTTCACTCGTCCACTAGGGGTAACCTAGGGGTTTAAAAGGTTTGTTGCATATGCTAAGTGCAATTGTGTTCCCTACGAAAGTGGCGTTATCTATTTATTATTTTCTAGTTCGTAGTTGTATAGTTGTTCATTTCATTCCTTTACTTTCTAGTTCATTGCTAGGGACTAGCAATATTTAAGTTTGGGGGTGTAATGAGCGCTAAAAAGTGCGTATTTAAACCCCTTGAGCTTAGGTATTCTAGTACCTTTATCTATCTTACTTTACCATTTTAGATTAATTTCGTATTATTTCTATTTTCAGGCACTTATCCCGAAAATAAGCTAACTCAGCCAAATAAGAGCAGAAATGAAGCAATTCTAGGATAAATCAAAGAAAGGAACCAAGTGGAAGCAAAAGGAAGAAAAAAAGGTGGAAATCAACATCTTCGATCGATCTCAGATCAAAGTTCGATCGATCCAACATGATTGATCTCAGCACTTCAAGATGGATCAGAGCCATGATGACATTTTCAGAGATCTCAAAAGTTCGATCTATCCAACATCATTCTTCAATCGATCGAACTGCTTTGTCCTTATCCAAATGATTGATCTTATCTAGTTGTACCACCCTACCAACCACTTTTGTCCTTTTCCCAAAAATATCTTCAAAATATCTCAGATTTGTCTTTATCCAAAAAGCGCCACCAATGAAGATCGATCCAGCCTAAGTTCGATGGATCTTAGCTATATTTGATCGATCCATGTCCAAGGTACGATCGATCGAACTTCCTCCAGTGCAAAAAAGTTAAATTTTCAGCTCATTGAAAGTTGTCATTTATCCAATCATTGGGGAATATTGTGTGCATGACCTCAGCTCATTTTGGGTGTCATTTGACCTACCTATATAAGGATAAGGATTGCTTTTTACAAAGGGGAGCTAATATCACATCATACCATATCAAATCATCTCTTAGAGAGCAAGCTTAGAGGAGGAGGAGGATATAGACACCATTGGAGACTCTTCATCATCCAAGGAGCAAATCTCTACCATAGAGTTAGCCTTTGAAGGTTGGAGAAGCACTACCATGAGTGGCTAAACATCCTCTTGGGGCTAGAGTTAGCCCCAAGCATGCTTTCTACATCTTGATTTTGTGTATTATTGAGGGATTAGTGTTGTAATACATGTTTTGGCACTTTTATATATATAGATCTTGTTTATTCAATGATTTATGTGGTTTAATGCTTTCAATTGATCATTTCATTCTATCCATATGTCTATATATACTAGAATAGATGTTCATGTGTTTGTCTCTATTTCTTGTGTTATTGATGCATGTCTATGTGTATTAATGCTATAGATCTAGAGATTGTCAAAATATTGTGCTTAAAATAATGCTCTTGTCATTTATTAGATGGTCCATGCTCATTTCTTGATGGATTGTGCCTCTCCCTTAGCTTAATTAGTTTAATTTCAAGTCATTAGCTTAATTGTAGTGTAGTGATAGCATAGTTGTTAGATGGGAGGACAATCCATGCTTGTTGTTTGATATTCCATACTTTTGAATGCAAGTAGCATATGTCTCTAACCTTGCGGTGTATTTGGCTTATGAGCTTAATGAAATGATTAATGACTTGCTAGATATGTTGTGCTTTTCACATGTTATTTAGACAATATATACTTAATTGCTAGATATATTGTATTTTTCACACGTTGATTAGACAATGTATGCTTAATTAGTCACCCTTGCTAATTGAATCAACCAAACACACACACACATCAATATTGCAAAACACATTTCCCTCATTAGTCACTAGTTAAGGGTGTAGAAAAGCATTGCTTGGTGGTGACCTCTAAACCCCAAGATCTCTCTCTCTCTCTTACTTACTCTTTATTGCATTCAATTATTTAGTTTAATTTGCTCTTTAGTTTAATCAACCAACCAACCATTTGTTTGATCACTCGACCTACTAACCCTAATAGCGATTCCACAACCAAGTACGACTCCAATCCCTTGGCACGATCCCTACTCACCCTAACTATATTTTTAGTGAAGGTAGTAGTGATTTCTATAAATGTAAGACTTGGCCCTCACCTTAATGCACACTCTTAAGCTTGTTGTGCGGCGACAACAACAACACATATCTCACTAAAGCCAAGGTTTTGAATTTCCTTTTCTTTTACATGATATATTATTTTGTTAAAATATGATAAATTATTTTGTTAAAATATGATATACAATTGTGTAATTGATTCAAGAGAGGATTTTTTTAAGTATAAATATTTGGTTGTTTTATTTTTCATTTCCAATGCTCATGTTACAAATTTGAGAATTGGATTTAACTCTCTCTTCTGCATACTTTAAATTTTTTAACACTAGTTTTAATTGTAAATCAAAATCACAATAATAGTATGACTAAGGCTCCATTTGTTTGGATGTAAAATATTTTTTAGAAAATACATTTTTAGTTTTTGGTATTTAGCTGTTGTAAAATATTTACGAGGAAAAAAAAAAATTAAAACCTAATAAAAATAAGGGTAAAGTACACCTAGACCCCCTGAGGTTAGGTCATATGTCAGCCAGATGAAGATTTTGGTTTTAACTTTCACTTACACCTCAATTTACTTTTTGACTTCTGATACATGTGAATAAACCATTTTACCCTCAATTTTTTAATACAATATATATATATATAATCTTAAATGACAAAAAAGCTCATATATATATATATTCAACACCGGCAGCTCCCACCATTAATACCGGCAGCTCCACCAACGTCCCACCCTAACACCTCTCTGCACCACCAACCCACCCAAAACCAAACTGCACCCCCACCCAACACCTCATCACCACCACCCACCTAAATCCAAACCCAAAAATACACAAAATCCCATCCCACCCACTGCCGAAATGGACGTTGATGACAAAGAATCGAAGGCGAGTTGATATCGGCGGCGGGTGTTACAACCTCTACGGTGGCCCAATCAATATAACTCGGCAGCGACACATCGGATTACGCTTATAGCCTCGACAGCGTCGTAATCGGCAACAAAAATCCTCATCTTGTGCTACAGTTGTGTATCTGTGTGTAAGGGTTTATGTGGAGAGAGGTAGCTACAGTCGCGGCGGTAGTGAAAGAGGTCGTAGTGGAAGTGGTCATGATGGCGGTGGGAGAGACGATGGGATCGATTCTCCGATGACAATGATTTGTCAAATCAAACGGCGACGACAGTGGAGAAGACGACAATGATGTCGAAGCCTTCGGCGGCGTTGAATCCTTGTCTTCTTTCTTCGATTTAGGATTTCTTTCCCATTTTCCACCGAATCACACGCACATATATATCACCCACACCATATACCACCCCCACCGGCCTGCCGCATCATAGATCCACAACCCACAGCCACATCCGACACTGTCATCATTTATTGCTCTGACTAGACGCCTGTCGTTACTTTGTCGTCGCTTGGGAACACGCCGATATGAACTGGGTTTTGCTACTTGGAGCTCACCGAAATTGAGTTTTGTTTCGCCGACACTAGGAGCTCGCCGGAACTGGGTCAGTTTAGTTCTGTTGTTTGTCGCCGGAGAAGAACTGGGTTTCGCTAAGCCTGTAATCCGAATTGAGTTTGGTTTCGCCAACTACAATTGATTCCGACGGGAGGGAGAGAGAGAGGGGAAAAAAAGGTAGAGAGAGAGAGGGGAAGGTTCACAGAGAGAGGGGATGGGTAGTTTGGTCACAAAAATAATTAATATAAGGTCAAAGGGTAGTATAGTCTTAAATTGATATTTGGGGTGCAAGTGAAATGCTAAATCACTAATTCATATATAAGTGAAATCTAAAACCAAAATGTTCATATAGGTGTAATATGACCTAACCACAGGGGGTCTAGGTGTAATTTACCCTAAAAATAACTTACCCATTAATTTTAGACAAATTATTTTATATTACTTTAAAAAAATTCAGAAGAAAATATTTTTCGATGAAACAAACGGAAATACATTGGCTATGATTACTAACTAAAATAGATTTAACATGACTCATATAAATAAGTGTAAGATTGCTAACATTATGAAATATAAGAAGAAATGAAATTGAACACTTAAAAAAATGTAAGATATGAGATATTGGAGTGTGGAGGGAAAAATCCGCCTCCAGTAAGAGTTGTCCACGTCATCACGATACAAATTTACACTTTCAATCCTTTAATAAATTACGAAAGCCCAGCCCAGGTCGAGCCCTAATTAAGTCTCCATCTAGCCCAAGATTGCTGATACTAAACTTCCAACCCATCAGTCTAACTCAGCAAGTCCAAGATGCATTCGGCCCAAACTATTTGGAAGTGAATGAGTCCTACTAAGCAAAGGATCCTGCATGAAAGGAAAGTTCTACAAAAGGAAGAATCTGATATGGAGATAACTGTAAAAAGCAGTAACTTAATTAGTATAGAATTATATATGGAATTAATTCGAGGACAAGTAAGATAAGTCCTACTATAATTTCACTACCTTTTTGTATATAAATAGAGGCCTAATCCTCCAATAAAGATCATCGAGCAATATACGTTTTTCTCTGAGTAATTCTTGTTACTTATTATGTTATCTTGAGTGAGTTGTATTATTTCTTTTAATTTCTTTTATAGAGAGAAATTTTTCACCTACACTTTGGCGCCATATGTGGGAAACATATAGAAATATACTCCCACAAGTGATTCAAATTGTTTATGTTACTACGATCTAGAATGTCAATCGGAGGATCCGTAGCAGCAGCTGATCAACAGATGGAGTTAATGCAAAATATGCGAGAAGAGTTCTTGCACCAATTCGAAACTCTTCGTCAAGCGAAGGAGGCCAGCACGGCCCAGATTGCATGCTTCAACAAAGGAATGATGCCCTCCAAGCAGCTATGGCCCAGATAGCACTACAGCCACCACCAGGTGATGCGGTAGCACCCCCCCCCCCCCTTAACTAAAACATTCCTCCGGTTAACGGACCTCAAGCCAATGAGGTTTGGCCTAATGACATTTAGTAAGAGCAGAGGACAAGAACCAAAGTGGTCACTTCGGAAAATTATCCTCATCGCATGCAGGATGAACAAACCGAGTCCAGCCGTAAGCTTATGGTATGGTTCAATGGCATTTTGGATGGCGCTGGTGTCCAGGAGGCCTTTGATGAGAAGAGACTCATGAGGATTCAGATGCCAACTGAGATGGCCAGAGAGCATAAGAACTCTCTAGTGAAGACTTCGTTCACCGATAATGTATACCTTGTTAATAGACATAAGAAATTCACTATGCCTTCTTTCAGTCAGTTTGGTGGCACAAGAGATCCTTCTCGTCACCTCGATCACTATTCACAGAAGATGGCTCTAGAAAATCACAATGATGCATTCATGTGTAAGGTTTTTCCAACTAGTCTTACGAGAGCTGCATTGGAATGGTTCAAGAATAGGCCACATAAGTCCATTCCAAACTACGAAACTTTGTGCGCCATGTTCCTAGCATAGTACTGCGGAAATAAGAAGTAGAAAAAGATCATCGCTAGCCTCTTCAATATAAGTCAAAAGAGAGGAGAAACGTTGCAGGATTTCTTGTCTAGATTTAACATTGAGGGCTCGGAGATAGCAGATTGTCATCCAGAGACTGCTATAGAAACATTCAAGATCGGTATGATTCAAGGAACTAAGTTCCATACCTCCCTAGTCAAATATTCTCCTCCGGACATACAAACTCTCAATGCTAGGGCACAAGTTTACATTTGACTAGAAGAGAATGTGTCCCACCGAGCACAGCATGCCACCCTCGTCACAGTGGAAAATAAGCCTCGGGAAAAAGCTTCAAGTTCAAAAAGTCAAAGGAGCCAGCTTGCATCAGCACTAGTCGCTTAGGTACCTGAGAAGAGGTAAAGGACAGAGGAGAGGTTCATACCTCTCTGTACAACCTTGGCTCGGCTATTCCAAGAAAATAAGGTGATATTCACGGTCCCTCAGCCAATGAGGCAACCTTTGGAGCAAAGGGACAAAAGCAAACACTGTGCCTACCATAGGGATTACGGGCATACAACCAATGATTGCAGATCCCTTAGGCAGCAAGTGGAGAACATGATAACCAGAGGTGAGTTAGCAGACTACCTCACACCAAAAGAGCACGTAAAGCCTAGGGAGGTCAATCCTCGGAGAGTAGAAGGAAGTCAAGTGAAGATAATTCATGCGATACATAGGAGGTCAGAGGACAACAAAGAGTCGGAAGAGGTGTACCGATCCAGACTAAGGGTAGCCCATAAGCTAAGGAAGTTATCCTCAGTAAACACTATCGCTTCGGGCAGTATCTAGGTTCAGCGATGGAGATTTATCCAGAGTTCAGCTTCCCCACGAGGATCCACTAGTCATCAGTCTTCTGGTGGCAAATTGTATGATCAAAAGAGTTTTGGTGGACCTAGGTAGCAGCACCAATATTATCACAAAGGCGGTCTTTGAACAACTGGAGATCCCGTCATCATCAATTCGACCCACCTCTAGTCCTTTGATGGGGTTCGATGGCACAAAGGTGGACCCCATTGGGGTAATTGATTTATCCATCACAACGGCAAAAAGGACATTGAAGGAAAACTTTGCTCTAACATAAATCCATCCTTCTCATAATCTCATTATGGGAAGAGGTTGGATCCACCGAATGAATGGAGTCTCATTTACCCTTCATCAAGTGATGCGATGCTTGTCTTCGGACGGTGAAGAGGTTATTAATCTTTGGGGAGATCAAGTCACTGCCAAAGAATGCTACATGCTGACATTGAATGAGGCAAAAAAGAGAATCAAGCAGTCCCAACCAGATGCGATTCTCAAAAGTACTTCCAAATAGCAATTATAGAGCCCTCTGCCTAAGTATTTGAAATCAAAGGAGGAAACCGAAGCTGCAAAGCCTACCGAGGAATCTCTCAAAACCATCGAAGTTGTCCTCGGCAATCCTCAGAAAATCACTTATATGGGCTCTTCCCCCATAACTGAAGAGAAGCAAGTGTTAATTGATGTCATCTGACAGAATGCAGAGCGTTTGCCTGAGATCATTCGGACATGCTTGGGATCAGCCCTTCAATCTCAAAATGTCATCAATGCAGAGCGTTTGCCTGAGATCATTCGGACATAGCCTGAAAGTGGATTCGGGATTCAAGCCGGTTAAGCAAAGACACAGAAGGTTCACTACTAAGCGTAATCGAATCATTGCTGAAGAGGTAAGCAAGTTGCTTCAAGCAGGTTTCATCCGAGAAGTGCATCACCCACACGTGGTTGTAGTTAAAAGAGAGAATGGAAAATAGAGAGTTTGCATAGATTTTACCAATCTCAATAAGGCTTGCATTATGGATAGCTTTCCATAACCTAAGATAGATCAGATGGTTGATGCTACCACTGGTTATAAGAGACTCACGTTTCTCGATGCGTATTCTGGATATAATCAGATCCCTATGAATCCAAAGGATGAAGAAAAAATCGCCTTCATTACAAAGAAAGACACTTACTGTTATAGAGTCATGCCCTTTGGGCTTAAGAATACTGGGGCAACTTACCAACGTCTCATTAACAGGATCTTTGACGAGATGTTAGGAAAAATGATTGAAACCTACATTGATGACATAGTGGTTAAAAATGTGAAGAAGGAGGATCATCCCAACACCTCCACGAAGTCTTTGACATTTTGAGAAAGTATAACATGAAGCTGAATTATTCCAAGTGTTCTTTTGCGGTCTCTTTAGGGCAATTCCTCACCCATATTGTCAACAAGAGAGCAATAGAAGGAAGTCCGGCTTAGGCTCAGGCCCTCATACAGAATCAGGAACCAAAAACTGTGATACCCCCTAATTTCGGAACACGGGTTGATCAAGTCCGCGCACAAAATCAGGGAAAATATCATAACAATTAAAGTATTTAAACAAGCACAGAATACAAAAAGAAATAAAAAGAATAAATAACTCGCTAAAGGGAATCTATTAAATAAAAGTTTCATTAATAATTCTCCAAAATTTACAACTCATGAATCCTGTAACTCAAGGACCCCTTAACTAAAATCTACTATCTATTAATCCATTAATACTTACGGAAGTAATAATATCCTATTTTGAAATAAAATAGAAAGAATAGATAAGTCCTCCAGTTACGGATCCTCAACCTTGAGACTTGAACTTCTAATAACCTGAAAAATAAATCGTGGGTTAAACGCTACGAGCAAGTTCACTCTACCAAGCCTCTGAAAACCAATAAGCAGATCATCTCTGATCAAAACCAAACCTAATAAAGTTTTAACTTTAATATAGCATGATATACATATATATAAATAATTATATATACTACACCAATCACATCCATTAATAGATTTAATAAATTTCCAACCTATTAAACAATGATTAAAATAATAATCATACCAAGACTAATCCACCATTTCTTTTAAAAAGAAACTCATTTAACCTTAATCCCATCCTAGTCAGTAGCTTAATCATTTAAACAATAAGTTATAATACAAGGAATCTTATATCTAATCCCAAAACCCGATAATGATTTTAATTATTCAAATTAAATATCCAAAATCTAAGCTTTGACAAATCATCAATGTCTCCACCAATATTATTCTATTAATATAAAATAATATACTAACTATTAAGTACTAGATTATTCTAATTTAAGAATATCTAATCCTAATCCAATCTATACATACAACAACCATAAATGATAGTTTAATCATCTAACACATAGTAATCTAATTACGCTTTGGCAAATCAACCATGCCATTATAAATATTTTCATTTATATATTGGCAACTCAACCATGCCTTCTTAAGTATTTTTATTTTTACATTGGCAATTCAACCATGCCTCCACAGGTATATTTATTCATACATTTAATTAGCAACTCATCTATGCTTTCCATATATGTATTCTAGTCATACAAATATTTAGGTAATATAATCCTTTGACAATTCATCCATGCCTGCACTTTAACCATGAATTAACTTTAAACTTAACAATACGCTAAATCATACATAGCCATCTCATGCATATTATATGCATATCATTAATTAAATGACCAGTCCATCCAGATATATTAAGTAAGAATAATAACACTAATGATCTTAATTTACATATATATATACATATATTATATAATATATATAAATCCTTCCTTAATAATCCTTAATTATTTAAAATCACATATACATATATATCAATAATTATATATATATATGTACAACTATCCATATAACTCATAAATTAAATAAATAAATATATATACATATATATAAATAAATAAATAAATAAATATATATATATATATATATATATATATATATATATCATCCATCCATAACCAATTATTAATTTACTATATTACACAAATTAATGCTACTAAATATGTCAGAGATAGTTTCCCCTAAATACTCCATATCGGTTTAAATAGTTTTCCGACACCGTCTCACTAAAACGTAAATATCTTCTACTAGGATGGGAATTTGATAATGAAATTGGTACCATTAGAAAGAGGATGAAAAATTCTTGAATTTGAGCTCGAGAATGACCCAATTTTGATTTAAGATGACTAAGTTATGACCGTTTTAATTTTACGTCACAAACAGGCAAAATAATTGGCTGAGCTCAAACACTACTGTGAGCGCACCCACACTGGATTAGCTTACTTGAGCTCACATGTATGAACCCGCATCAGATTATCTCCCTTTCATCAATCAAATCTAACCGTTGGATTCCGCATGTGCATTAACATATCATGTATCGCAATGCACTGAATCAATCCATTAATATTTAAGTAATCTAATGGTCTAGATCAGTGTGCGCACCATTATTCTATGTACCCCACCACACTGAATTGCTTCCCTATTGAGACATCGTTCCACTGACCGTGTATATATGTATAAATAATATACATATATATATTTCCAATAAATATATAAAAATAAATTATAATAAATTACCAAAAATACCAGAAAAATATCAGAAAATTCAAGAAAAATTCCAGAAATTTTAGAAATACTAATTAACCCCTCTTGGGTCCAATTCCAGCCTATCTGTTGATGTAAACAAAATATACAACAATTAAAATCTAAAATTCCAAAAAAAAATATAATAATTCATATTTTAAATATTCCGTTCTAACCATCATTTAATCAATAAATTTAACCTTAGATTTTGATACTCAAGGTGAAATCCTTATGAATTCTAAGAGAAAAGTTAGAGAAGAACTCGCCTAAAAGTTTCGAAACGAAACAAACGCTTCAAGCCTTGATTGTTTCTTCCAATTCCGGAATCCTCTTTCTCAGATCCGGCATCCTCCTTGTCAGCCCTCTCTTCTTCTTTCTCCGCCTTTCTTATTTTTCTAACGTGAGAAGTTTTTATCCATAAAACCTTAAGTGTATATTTATACACATTAATACCTAATCCTATTCCAATAATGACTATTAAATAAAAGGAAACTAATAACCATTAACTAATATATATATATCTAGACACACATATTATATATAATATATTTATGCATATTACATTCCATAATTAATTATTAATTAATTAAATCATATATACCTATATATATCCATAAATATATCTATATATATAGTCTTCCATAACACTTATTAATTAATTATATTTATATATAATTAAATATATATTTATAATTATACAAAAAAAAATGATAATTTAAATAATCATAAAACCATGGGCTTTATTAATTAACCCAATAAGGCTTCATTCAAGCCCAAGACTATATCCTTTGATCCAACTTTCCTTAAGCCCAATCCAATTAATTTAAATAAATAAAATAATTAAATAAACACTTAAATTAAAATAACTAATTACACTAAGCACATAAACAAAACAATAAATTACAACCAAGTCACACCATACCAATAAAATCAATACGCCAACAATTCAATCAATAATTAAGCACACACACAACCATCATCATATCAATAATTCACGAAATATAAATAAAATAAAATAATTAATCTCAATAAAACAAATCAATTAAAAATCAAAATAAACAAAATTAATTCAAATTAAATCAACTAAATCATTTAAAAATAAAATAAAAGTAATTAATTCCAATTAATAATTCCTATAAATCCTTTAAAATATCAGGGTATTACAAAAACTCGCAGGGAAGTACAGGTTCTAACCAGCCGAATCGCAACTCTTAGCCGCTTCATATCTCGATTGGCAGATAAGTGTAAGCCATTTTTCGATGCCATAAGATCGAGAACAAGGATTTATGGGGACCACAACAGCAGGAAGCACTCAATCGGTTAAAGTATTACATGGCTAAACCACCAATTTTGTTTGCTCCGAAGCCTGGGGAAGCCTTCATCATATACTTAGTAATCTCCAGTATAGCTACTAGTGCCGTACTGATCAGAGAAGAAGGAAAGAATCAGTATCCAATCTTTTACACAAGTAAGACGATGACAGATGCTGAAACAAGATAAAGCAAAGTAGAGAAGATCATACTAGCCTTGGTGTACGCAAAGAGAAAGCTTCGGCACTATTTTAAGTCTCATAGCATCGTAGTCCTTACCAACCACCCCAAGCGAGCCAGATTTATCTAGAAGAATTACTAAGTGGGCAATTAAACTCAGCTCCTTCGATATAGTATATGAACCAAATGTGTCACATAAAGGATAGACGCTAGCCGATTTTCTCTTGGAATATGAAGATAAACCCGAAGAGCTTGAGCTTCCTGAACCACATTGGGAGCTTCGAATAGATGGCTCTTCGAATATAACCAGTGTAGGGGCTGGAATCGTTATTACAACCCCTGAAGGGACCAAGCTATAACAGTCAATCCGTTTGAATTTTCCTGCCACTAACAACGAAGCCGAGTATGAGGCCTTGCTTGTTGGGCTTCGGTTGGCAAACTAGCTCCAGTTAAAGTGTCTAAAGGTTTTTAGTGACTCTCAACTTATTATGAATCAGGTAACAGGCAGATACCAGCCTAAAGAAAAAAGAATGAAAGCATACAAGGAGGCTGTATGGAGTGCTACACATGGATTCAACCAAATCGAATTCCACCAAGTACCTCGAGAAGAAAACTCCGAAGCTGATCAACTAGCTACAGTGGCATCTTCCTCAGATGAAGATTTGGTCCGAATAGTGCCAATCGACATCCTGGACGAACTTAGTATGAGTCCTCAGTAGGAGATAATGGTGATCTCGGACATTCCACGAGAACCATGCTGGATGGACCCGTTGGAAGCTTACCTCAAGCACGGAACTCTTCCGAACCAAAAAGGCGAGGCAAGGAAAGTAAGGTTCACCGCAGCCAAATACTCTATTATTAATAATCAACTGTACAGGAAATCATTTTCAGGTCCTTACCTAAAGTGCTTAAGCCTCACTGAGGCCCTCACAGTATTAAAGAAAATTTATGACGGAGTTTATGGCAACCACTCTGGCGGTAGATCTCTCGCACATAAGATTCTAACTCAAGGCTACTTCTGGCCATACCTGGCTCGAAACGCTAAAGAATATGCCAGGAAATGCGATAAGTGCCAGTGACATGGCCCAATGAAGCATTAGCCTATTGAAGATTTGCACTCAAGGGCAAATCCATGGCCATTTGCACAATGGGGGATCGATATGGTCGGACTTTTACCCAAAGCTGTGGAGTAAAATGTATACATGTTACTAGCCACGGATTACTTCACAAAGTGGGTAGAGTCAGAGGCTTACTCAAGCGTAACCCATGAGCAAGTAAAGAGTTTTTTATGGAACAATATAAAATGCCGATTTGGAGTGCCGAAGGTTATCATAATGGACAATGGTAAGAACTTGGACAACAAAAGTATAAGAAAGTTCTTTGCTGAGCATGGAATTAGGCAGAAGTTGGCCGCGGTTAGTCATCCACAAGGGAATGGACAGGCTGAAATAACTAATTGAACCATCTTCAACTATCTGTAGAAAAAGTTGGAGCAACTCAAATCAAAGTGGTATGAGAATTTATTTAAGGTACTTTGGGCATACGGAACCACCCCACGATGGCCAACCAGGGAAAGCCCCTTTGCAATAGCCTATGGGTCCGAAGCTGTCATCCCCACAGAATCAGTAATTCCAACTCTTCGGACACATTTACTGCTCGAAGGAAACAATGATAAATAGCTAGAGCATAACCTTAACCTCTTAGAGGAAAAGAGGGATGCCGCAACAATTCGACTCGCTTCATACCAACAGCAGTTGTGTAACAGTTATAACAAGCGAGTCAGGTTCAGAAGCTTTATAGCAGACGATTGGGTGCTGAAGCAAAAAACGACACATGTAAAGAAATTGCAACCCAATTGGACCGGACTCTACAAAATCACAGAGGTGATAGGGAAAGGAGCTTACCGATTAGCCAAAGCCGATGGACGAATAATTACACACCTATGGAATGCAATACGACTTAAAAGGTATTATTATTAAGAAATTTGGTTTTTCTTTCTATCTTTCATGATGCAAATAAGGCTGCCTATGGCCCATTTAATGAAATTACTTTTTACATCTTATATTGAAAGTATGTGGTAACCAAAGTGATAGAGGGCATGCAATTTCTTATCTTTACATCATAAGATTTCTAATTGATTATGTCCTCTCAACATTCATGGTCTTCACTACACTTGGAAATGGCCAATCCTAATAAGTACGATGGATATTTATGGTCGCTTTTTGTACACACATATTAACACTCATTCATTGAAGGATGCTGGGTCACTTGAAAATTTTTTGTCTTTTTCTTTCTTTTCATAAGAGGGGTCAAGACTAGTACCCTAAGAAAGGGGTTTACAAAACATTTTTGTTCTTATTATGAAATGAAAGTGCGATACCCCTCAATTCTAGAGCCACGGGTGATCAAGTCCGAGCACAGATCCGAGGGATACCAAACGATTAATATGTAAATAAGCACAGAATACAAATATGAAATAAGAATAAAATAATAATACACTGAAAGAATTCTAAATTAAAAATCCTCAAGATTTAAATAATAAATTCCAAACTTTCAAATATCTGTACAACTCGGGAATCCATCTAGTGGACCTCTATCCAAATCCCAAACTGAAAAGGAAACAACTGTAATAAAAATCTAAAGCTAAACATAGAAAGCAGTTCTACATAGTCGGAGGAGTGAGTGACTGTATCTGCTCTGCACGATCAAGCTCTAACCCTGGAAGTGACGAATACCTGAAAAATAAGAGTGGGTCAATGATTGGTGGTTGTACTATCAATTATAATTTAACCCTTTTTGCAATAGCACAAATCATTGTAAAATAGGGCTATTGGTCGGGTAAGTTGAACCATTGGGACTGCTAGTTTATGGCAACTTAGGTGTCTAGAGTCATTTTTAGAATGATAAGGGGGTTATAGAGGATTTGTTGGATTGCCACTAAGATTATGAATTGAAAAGTCATAAAACATTAATGTTAAGAAGTAAAGAGGCAGAGACAATTAAAATGGGAACTAGGGAAGTGAATCCACTACCCATCCATAAGCATACTAGGACATGATTTACTTGGGGAAATATATATATATATATATATAAGCATGGAATGCAACAACATAGCATTGATACATTATCTTCAAGAAATATATGAAACAAGATACAAGAATAACCTATCAAGGCACTACATGTTTTGGTCACCTAAACTAGGATGCAACCTTAGACATGATCACCAAGCCATAGATTATCAAGCCCCTATTCTCATAATAAAAGCCCATGAAATAGAAATCAAGAAGAATCTATCAAAGGAAAGCCCTAAGCAATAGATTATTAACATTCCTAAATATCATGCCAATAAAATCACTTCCATGAACTCATCTCCATTGTCACTATGAAAATGTAGCAATATAATCATGAGAGCAAAACAATCTAAGACAAGATATTTAACTCAAGACCATTTATAGATAATGAAATTCATTACATCATATAAAGTGCTCTAGTTCATGGAAAAGTTACATATATACATTATACCCCAAATAGAAATGAAAGCAAAGTAATGCTTGCAAAATGGGGCTTCATCACCTTCCTAGATAGGGAGTTAGTTACCCATGAAGACAAAGAATGAAGGAGAAGATGAAGAGTCCCTCTCCATTTTCACACCTTAAGCTCAAGAACACCCAAAACCCTCTAAACTCACTCTTTCTCTCTCTAGAACTTAGCCAAATGTGAGATATATCAAAATAATGAGCTTCCACTATCCATATACACTCAAAACCAACTCCCCATACTCCAAATCCCGAGCTTTCCCCTCTGTGTAAAGCTAGACCACACAAAAGAAGGCTAAGGGGACTAAGATACTGAAATTCAGGGGCAGTTGAGCTGCCTTCTGCAGATCTGCGGGCGCCCGTGAGGCGCTGGCGGGCGCCCGCGGTGGCTTGCGGGGGACTGGCGTGTTTGGCGGGCACCCGCGAGGGCTCAGCAAGGCCCAGCATAATGGGGCAGAGAGATGAGGAAATTGGCGGGTGCCCGCGGTGGTGCGGCGGGCCTTGCAACTGCACTTCCTCCAAGCTTAATTTTTTTGCAAGCTTCTTCAGGCTGGAGCAAAGACACACTTCCATAATGAACTCTAAGCCACGAACTTCACAAAAACGATGACTGAAGAGGTTAGGTCCCATAGATGACTCCCTGACACGGTGCACGTATTTCAACAAAAAGTTGTCAAAACCGCATCTTTGATCATTCTTGGGAAAAAAACCTAAAATCAGAAAGAAATACATAATTGAATTAAAATTGTACATTATCCTCTAATAATGGACTTAACTAATGCAAGAAAGGGCGTTTGAATATGTAATATTCGGCGCTTATCACACTCCCAAACTTACATTTTGCTAGTCCCTTAGCAAAACAAGACAAAGAGCTTAATGCAAATGACGATTAATGAAATGCTAACATATGCATCACTCATAAAATAAAAATATCGACGAAGCTCAACTATGATTTGGACCACAGAAAATTTTGAAGATAGACATTAGGCAGACTACCTTGCATATATGAAGCCTTAACACAAAATGGCAAAATAAGTTCAACTTAAGTGCATCAATCATTAAGGTCTATATAAACACTTCAATTGTCATCTCTTGAATAACTTGAACTCTGACTTCAGTGAAAGTGAGCCAGCTTCCTAATATGTGGCTTTTACCCTCTTTTTCCAATCTCAAGAACACATTTTCACATCCTTAGATCTCCTTCTAAATGAGGCCTCCAAGGCATAACTTTATTAACTGAACAACTTTTGTTGCTTATTGACAATTTTATTGATCAACTCAAAAGATCACCTACTATGGTCGTGCAATGTCGAGAATTCATTAAGCTTTCTAACCAACCCATGTAGTAAGTGTTGGGCCAACAACTCCCAAGCTAGATGGCTTTAGGGCGCTAAGTGTAAAGACACTCCTAGGGCTTAATAACTCGAATTGGAAAGGTTACAAATTTTGACGAACCATGCAATGTCTAAGTTCTTTAAGCTTTCTAACCGACCCATGTAACAAGTGGGCCAACAACTTCCAAGCCAGATGGCTTTAGGGTGCTAAATGTAGAAACATTCTTAGGGCTTAATAATTCGAGTTGGAAAGGCTACAAACTTCGACTGGTCATTGATTGAATTTTTTTTTTTTTTATTTTTTTTATATATTTTTTAACTCATGCCAAGGATATCCATTCATTAGGGTCATCAATTTAGATCACTGAGTCCTAATCAGGGTCAATTTGGGTTGCATACCTCACAATTAAGTTTCCGGTGTGCAAATGTGCAATGGGAAGCATAACAGAGTATGAAATTCGACGAAAATTTAATTGAAATTTTTATACAAACTGATTATGAATCAACATGTTTAATTCAAAAGTTTCTTTATTTTCAAAAAAATTATCTTGGCTTCTATACACAAAGTATTAAGCACATGTTTCATCCTTCAAAAAGTTCCCTTTAAACAACATAATTTTATTAACTTACGAGCATAAAAAATGAGCAAAAATATCAAATAAGCAAAGAATATCAAAACTACAATAACATGCTCATGCAGCAAAAATGTAATAGCATGTACATGCACCCCCAAACTTGAATGTCACATTGTCCCCAATGTGAGAAGACAATGGACAAGCAAAGAGAATGAACAAAGAGGGAAAGGAACAATAGTACTAAGTTGAAAGGATTGGAGTGGCGGTGCAAATATAGGCCAGCTCGTAAATTCCAGGAGCATGCCCCCAAACTTGGTTTCAAAAACCTGTCAAAAGATATCTATACAAGGCAAGAATCATATGAATCCAAATTCAATGAAAATAACTACAATTTATTTGACTAAAAACTATAAGCCATGCAAAATAGCAAAAGTGATACAGTTATAAGTGCCAAAGAAAAACTGAAAAGCAAATGCCAAACGCGGCCCAAAATAAGTCTAAAGAGTACTACTGAAAAGGGAAATAAGACGAAAAACATAAAATCACTCCACCATTGGAGTAGAGGAGGAAGCACCAGGTGGGCCAGGTGCACAGTCAATCAATGACTGGAGCATAGCCTGCAAAATCTCTTGATTCTCCTGAGTCTTCTGTACGGCACCCTCTATAACATCAAAGCGCAAGGAGAAGGCATCGAGACGAGCATCCAAGGCAAGATAGTCGGCACGAGTCATGACATCCTGCAGCGGGACAAAAGGGGAAGCTGGAGAAGCGGGGGCATCAGGAGTAGGAAGAGCAGAAGCCACAGGGGGGGCCAGAGCACCCCAATCCAATGCGTCACCAATGCGGGCCTGACGGGATGTCTGAAGCTGAGCTGTGCTGGACTTCTAGACCCCAAGGTTGAAGTTCAACACATTTTTCTCTTTCTGCTCACCACGGGGAGCTCAGAACCCCATATATTTGAGCAACCTTGTAATAAGGTATGGAAATAGGAATGCCCAGGTGGTGGTGGTGCGCGACCGAGCCAAGATTAATTCATTATAGATTTTTAGCAATTGGTCCCAGACAAGCTGTGGGACACAAAACCAACACTTCTTTTCAGCATAGTAGAGGGTTTTCAGAAAATCCCCCTTACGCTCAGAATAGCCTGGCACGGGTAGGACGTTCTTGGCAAGGACCGAATCTGGAAACCACAGCCGACATGGTAAGAAAGATTTATTGGTGCTTGTGGTTCTGTTGCCAGTGAATTGACCATGACAAATTTCTCCCACAATGTCCGTTAAGGTAAGCTGATCGGGACCTTTAACATAAAGGGCGAGGCCCGCCTCATCCACCGGCAAAACCAAGGGGCAATCCATAGCCATAGCAAGGTCATCGAGGTCGAATTCATAATCATAGCCATCAATGGTGGTTTTGATTTTGTCCGGTTCCTCACATGAGGGGAACATGTTGGCGTAGAATAGACGGACCACACACGGGAAGTAAGAATGAGCACGCGGTTTGAAAAGAGAGGCGAGGCCACGGGCCCTCAATTCACGGACGGACTATGCGGTCTCCAAATTGTTCTCGAAAGTATTTGCAATGTCAAATCGAGCTTCGGTTTCAATTGGCCATTCAGCCCAATTTGGGGTTGGAGGAGCATTGGAAGGGCCCTCAGATGAACGAGCACGCTTAGAAATAACCCTAGGAGCCATTGAAATGAAGAAAGCTGGTTCGGGAATTTCTACGAACACCTGGCATGCAGCAGATTTGGGAAAAGAGCACAAATAAGGTTAGAAATGCAAAAACCCCAAAATTTTAACCTGTAATGGACATTCAAGCACAACCCAACAATCACCAATCCCTCAGAACAAGAATCCCATCCTCCTTAGTGCAAAAATTTAAAGAAAAAGAAAGGTAGAAACACTTACCCAAAGTGAAGGACTCAATCCCCTCAAGCTTGAATGATGGATAATGAGGATGGAGATTGGAAGATGATGATGGGTGAGATGAATGAATGAGAGGATTAGGGAGGAATTGGGAGAGAGAGTGGGATGGTTTGAGGGTTTGAAATGGATGGGGGCGAGAGTAGAGAGGGAGAAGGGTGAAGGGAGAATAAAAAAGGGAAAAATGGGCTTGAAAGCCCATTTAAAACCCTACATGCGAAGGCGGCGGGCACCCGCGGTCGCGCGGCAAGCGCCCGCAGTCGCGCGGCGGGAGCCCACGGAATAGATAGCGAGGGCCCGCGCGGCTTGGCGAGGTCCCGCGGGAGCTGGCTTAGAACTGCCTCATTTGGCGGGCGCCCGCGGTGGAGCGGCGGGCCTCTCTGCAACTGCCTTGTGCAGCTTAACATGGTTTTGCAAGGCCCGGGCCAGGGTCGGAGAATACCGAAATTGAAAATTTAAGTGTCTAAGGACCCGTGACACCTCCTAAAACCTGCGGAATAGGAATTGAAGCGCATTTTCAAAAACGTTAGACTTGAAAGATGAGACACTTGGAAGAAGAAGGCTCAAAAAGTGGATGAATTTCTTCCATGAATGCTAAATTTATTGTCGATAACTAGACGAACCAGGCATTGCATGGCGCACTAATCCTCATAGATTGGGTCCGTCAATAGGACTTTCTTAACTTTTCGAAAAGGGATTATGCCATCGATGTAAGGCTTAAGCCGTTGGCCGTTAACCTTGAAGAGAGATCCATTGGTAGGATCTTGGAGTTCGACTGCACCATGAGAAAAAACGGCTGTGATGACATATGGACCATCCCACCGTGAACGGAGTTTTCCGAGAAAGAGTCTTAACCTATAATTGAAAAGACAAACTTTTTGTCCAGGGACAAAAGCCTTTTTGACAATGTGCTTGTCATGAAAAGCTTTAGTCTTTGCCTTATAGATTTTGGCGCTTTCGTACGCATCATTTCGAAGCTCCTCAAGTTCATTGAGTTGCAATTTATGAGTAGAGCCGGCTTGTTTGAGATCAAAGTTGAGCCTTTTTATGGCCAAATAAGCACGGTGCTCTAGTTCAAAGGGGAGATAACACGCCTTGCCAAAGACAAGTTGATATGGCGACATGCCAATGGGTGTCTTATAAGCTGTCCGGTAAGCCTTAGTCTTAATGATCAATCTTTGCAGTCCGGTTGAACCATTTTTTCCAAGATGTGCTTAATCTCCCTATTAGATACTTCCAATTGACCACTCGTTTGAGGATGGTAAGGTGTGGCAACCTTGTAAAGGACGGAGTACTTGGAAAGGATGGATTTAAGGTAACGATTTTGGAAATGAGTTCCACCGTCACTAATGATTGCTTGGGGCGTTCCAAAATGACTAAAAATGTTGGATTGAATGAAGTTGATCACTACTTTATGATCACTAGTTTTGATAGCTTCAGCTTCAACCCACTTGGAAACATAATCCACCGCAACAAGGATGTACTCATAGCCATAAGAGGATGAAAATGGTCCCATAAAGTCGATCCCCCACACATCAAAAATTTCTATGATTAAGATAGAGTGAGGGGCATCATGTCTCTCCAGGACATGGATCCGAGCTGTTGACATCGCTCACAAGAATTACAAAAATTGTATGCATCTCAAAATAAGGATGGCCAATAAAATCCGCTTTGAAGGACTTTGTCAGCGGTCTTTTTGGCACTGAAGTGTCCCCCACAAGCAAGAGTGTGGCAGAAGTTTAGGACACTTGTGGTTTTATTGTCGGGAATACATCACCGGATGATTTGATCCAGGCAATATTTGAACAACTCCGGATCTTCCCAAAAGAAATGCTTGACTAGGGAGAAGAACCGATCTTTCTCTTGTTTGGACCAATTTGATGGAATTTTGCCTATCGCTAGATAGTTGACAATATCCGCATACCAAGGGAGACAGGAATGGGAAATCTGAAAAAGTTACTCATTCGGAAAGGAATCATGAACTGTAGCAAATTCAGAAGATTTTTCAATGAGTAAATAAGAGAGATGGTCTGCGACAACATTGTCGGTCCCCTTTTTGTCCCGGATTTCAATGCCAAACTCTTAAAGTAAGAGTATCCATCGAATTAGGCGTGGTTTGGTCTCTTTTTTAGCGAGCAAATGCCTAAGAGCAACATGATTCGAGAAGACAATAACCCTGGATCTAAAAAGATAGGAATGGAATTTATCCAAGGCATACACCACAGCTAGCAATTCTTTCTCAGTGGTGTTGTAATTTAACTGAGCATTGGAGAGAGTCTTGCTAGCATAATAGATGACGTATGGAAGTTTTTCCATACGTTGGCCCAAAACCGCACCTAATGCATAATCAGATACATCACACATGATCTCAAATGGAAGAGACCAATTAGGCAGTTTCATGATTGGGGCGGATGAGAGAAGAGTGCGTAGTTTCACGAAAGCTTCCATACAAGCTTTATCAAAATTAAATGGAACGTCCTTGGCAAGAAGATTACACAAGGGTCGAGAGATTTTCCTATAATCTTTGATGAAGCGACGATATAAACCGGCATGTCCAAGGAAGGAACGGATTTGACGAACCGAATTTGGAGGAGGGAGATTAGAGATTAGTTCTACTTTGGCTTTATCAACCTCAATTCCCCTTTTTGAAACGACATGTCCTAAAACAATGCCTTCTTGGACCATAAAATGACTTTTCTCCTAACTTAGAATGAGATTTGTCTCCTTGCACCTTTAAAGTACAAAAGATAGATTTTGGAGACACGAGTCAAAGGAGGATCAAAAAACGGAGAAGTCGTTCATGAATACCTCTAAGAATTTTTCAACCATATCCAAAAATATGGACATCATGCATCTTTGGAACATGGCCGGTGCATTGCATAGCCCAACAGGCATACGTCTATAAGCAAAGGTTCCGAAGGGGCATGTGAATATGGTCTTCTTTTGATCTTGCGGATCAGTTACCACTTGGTTATAGTCGGAATAACCATCAAGGAAACAATAAAAGCTTTGACCGGCTAACCTCTCTAGGATTTGATCAATGAATGGGAGTGGAAAATGATCCTTCCTAGTGGTAGAGTTAAGTTTCTGGTAGTCAATGCACACACGCCACCATGTGGTGGTGCGTTATGGCACGAGCTCTCCCGCGGAATTTTCAACGACGGTGAGGCCGGATTTCTTAGGAACAACTTGAGTGGGACTCACCCATTTGTTATCAGAGATAAGGTAGATGATTCCTGCATCCAATAGCTTGATCACTTCTTTTATGACCACTTCCTTCATGTTGGGATTCAACCGGCGCTGCACCTCTCTAGAAGGTTCAGCGTCCTCCTCCATATGGATGTGATGCATGCAAATAGAAGGGTCGATTCCTTTCAAATCAGCCACTACCCAGCCAATAGCTTCTTTGTGCTCTTGTAGCACCGCTAAAGGCTAATTTCTTGATCCTTTAAAAGGTCAGAAGCAATGATGACCGAAAGAGTTTGATTTGCACCAAGAAACACATACTTGAGGTGAGCCGGGAGCGGCTTTAGTTCAAGTTATGGAGGAGACTCCAAGGAAGGGACCGGAGGAGTAGAAGAAAGTTGAGGAAGCGGTTTTTTTGGAATTTTCCAAGGAGGAGTATCCATGACAGCATTAATGTCAAGCAAGGAATTTATTTCTTGGATTGATTGGTCAATATCAAAGTTTTAGAAGTCGAAATGAGACATGCAAGTTTCCAAAGGATCTTTGCTTAGAATGAAGGGGAAAGATTCTTCGACCACTTCATCTACCACATCGATAAGGAAACAATCATCCTCATTGGAAGGATGTTGAGTTGCATAGAAGATGTGGAGTTCGAATTGCATATTTCCAAAAGCGATATCCATTACCCCGGTTCGGCAATTAATTGAAGCGTTAGCCGTAGCTAAAAATGGCCTACCGAGGATCACGGGAATATGCTTCTTTGGGTCATGGACCGGTTCCGTGTCAAGAACCACAAAGTCTACCAGAAAGTAAAATTTGTCCACTTTGATAATGACATCCTCAAGAATGCCTCGTGGGTGCTTGACCGATCTATCAGCAAGCTGTAAGACCACGGAGGTTGGCTTTAAATCTCCCAACCCAAGCTGTAAGTAAACTGAATGTGGAATCAAATTTACACTAGCACCTAAGTCAAGGAGGGCCCTTTCTATCTTGTTGTCGCCAATGACACACGAGATAGTTGGAGCGCCCGAATCCTTATACTTTGAAGGAGTACTGTGTTGAATGATTGCACTCATATTTTTAGTTAATCTCACTTTCTTTGGCAAAATATTTTTTGAAGTGCGCTTTTGAGTGCACAAATCCTTGAGAAATTTTGCATAGAGAGGGATTTGCTTTATAGCATCCAAGAGAGGCAAGTTGATCTTCACTTGCTTGAAAACTTCCCACATGTCTTGAATTTTGCAATTCTTGTTCCCAATATGTGTCGACTCTTGGAGACGTTGAGGAAACGGAGCTTTAGGCTCATAAGAAGTTTCCACATTTGGGGTGACAAGCTTGGGATTTTCATGAGTAGGATTTGGATTAGAAGAGCTGGGACTTGGATTTGGATTTTTTGAAGGAGAATTTTTTCATCCTTGTTTCCATCAACCTAGTTATTAACAACACGACCACTCCTAAGGGTGGTGATTGCTTGGACTTATTTATGAATTGACCCACTCGGAGGAGGGGTTTCGTCAATCACATGCATCCCTCTAGGATTTTTAAATGGTTGACCGGGAAGCTTACCCTTATCTTTTTAGAGCAATTGATTCATGGAGTTAGCTATTTGGCCCACTTGATTCTCAAGCTTAGCTATGGACTGAGTATGAGAATGAACCATTTGGAGAGTGGGTTGCAAAGATGTCAATAGTTGCTTGTTGGAATCCATCATTTGTTTATTCAATGATTCCATCATTTGCTTGTTTGCAGCCACGATCTCATCAATTGGGAAGAGTATGAGAATGAACCATTTGGAGAGTGGGTTGCAAAGATGTCAATAGTTGCTTGTTGGAATCCATCATTTGTTTATTCAATGATTCCATCATTTGCTTGTTTGCAGCCACGATCTCATCAATTGGGAACACATGGGGTTGATTGGAGACATTTGGATTGTATGGAAGATGGTAGCTTAAGAAGGCCTGAAATTGCCTATTTTGAAATTGAGAAGATGGCTGATTTTGTTGCCCTTGATTTTAAAATTTTGAATTTTGTGGGGTTTGTTGCCTCCGCGAGAAATTCGGATGATCTTTCCATCCGGGATTGTAAGTATTGGAATATGGATTATTTCCAGGCCTTGAGAACATTGCATTTGCTTGCTCTTGGTTGGAATTAGGAAATTGTTCTGGTGTGGGACAATCTTCTGAGAGATGGAATGGACTAGTACATAATACACAAACCGCACTTGCCGAATTTTGAGACAAAGAGGGGGAGAGATGGGGTGCCATCAATTGATAGAATTTATAAGCTATGGCATCCACCAAGGAGGATTCTTCCCTCAGTGTTTTTGGTTGACAAGGGTTGGTGTTCTTTGTATTGGTTGAGGTTGGACCACTACGAGAGTTATGCTGCAATGAGTTTTCACTCAAATTTTTAAGTAAGGTCCATGCCTCATCCGCACTTTTAGACATAAACATCCCTCCACAAGATGAGTCAACCATGAACCTATGTGGGTTGGTCAACCCAGCATAGAAGGCTTGCACCAATTGCCATTTTGGAATTAAGTGGTGCGGACATTTCCTTAAGAGGTTTTGAAATTGCTCCCAAGTCTCATGGAGTTGTTACCCCTCGCTTGATGAAAAGCTAAGAATTGAACGCCTCATTAAATTGGTTTTACTCACTGGATAATATTTTTTTAAGAATTCTTGCTACAGTGGAGCCCATGTGGTGATGGAATTGGCAGCAAGGGAGTTCAACCAATATTTTGCCCATTCTTTTAATGAGAATGGGAAGAGATGCAATTGGAGAGCATTATCAGGAAAACCCCTCAACTTGATGGTAGAGCATATTTCAAGGAATTCATCAAGGTGCTTATAAGGGTCCTCATTTTCAAAGCCATGGAAAGATAGAAGCATTTGGATGGTGCTAGATTTGATTTCATATTGAGCGGCCTCAATATTTGGCATCACTATGCAAGAGGGAGAAGCATAAGTGGTGGGGATGAAGTGGTCCCTAAGAGTCATGGGAGCCACATTTGGAATTTCGACCCTATCATTATTAATCCCTCATTTCTGACATTTCCTACATTTTCATCCATTGTGTTAAATTCAGTTTCAAGCTCTCTTATATGAGAAGATTCCCTAAGGGTTTGTCTAAGAGTTCTTTCAAGAGAATTTATATCAACTGGCGATTTTATAGTTGGTAGGGAGAGTGATCTACGGCCAAACATCAACAACACACCCCACAATCAATACAATAAATCATCACCATCAACTCCACATACGATGTTCCCTTTCTCCTCAATTATTAAGACAGAAATTAAATGGCCACAACAAGGACCGATGCTTTGTAATTGAAAATAAACAAGAAAATAACCTCAACAAGGGCTTCACAACTTAACTACCACCAAATTTACACATACACAATATTAACAATTTCGAAACTAAAAAGCCAAGAGACTTACCTGGAGTCCTCTAGACTTACAAATTTGCTAGCGTTCCCTCAGCAAGCATCAAGCCCCTAGAATCTCATAAACAACTTTCAACACTAAGATAGTCAAAACCGCACAAGAAATATTCACAAATCACAATATTGACAATCAAACCAAAATTAACCCTAGAACTTCGATTACTAAACCGTTTGCAGTCCCCAGCAACGGCGGCAAAAATTGATCATTGGTTGTACTATTAATTATAATTCAACCCTTTTTGCAATAGCACAAATCATTGTAAAACAGGGCTATTGGTCGGGTAAGTCAAACCACTGGGACTGCCAGTTTATGGCAACTTAGGTGTCTAGAGTCATTTTTAGAATGATAAGGGGGTTGTAGAAGATTTGTTGGCTTGTCAGTATGATTATGAATTAAAAAGTGCATAAAACATTAATGCTAAGAAGTAAAGAGACAAAGATAGTTAAAATGAATACTAGGGAAGTGAATCCACTACCCATCCATAAGCATACTAGGATATGATTTACTTGGGGAAATAAATATATATAACCATGGAATGCAACAACATAGCATTGATACATTATCCTCAAGAAATATATGAAAACAAGATACAAGAATAACCTATCAAGGCACTACATGTTTTGGTCACCTAAACTAGGATGTAACCTTAGACATGATCACCAAGCCATAGATTATCAAGCCCCTATTCTCATAATAAAAGCACATGAAATAGAAATCAAGAAGAATCTATCAAGGGAAAGCCCTAAGCAATAGATTATCAACATTCCTAAATATCATGCCAATAAAATCACTTCTATGAACTCATCTCCATTGTCACTATGAAAATGTAGCAATATAATCATGAGAGCAAAACAATCTAAGACAAGATATTAAACTCAAAATGACCATTTATAGATAATGAAATTCATTACATCATATGAAGTGCTCTAGTTCATGGAAAAGTTACATATATACATTATACCCCAAATAGAAATCAAAACAAAGCAATGCTTACAAAATAGGGCTTGATCACCTCCCTAGATAGGGAATTAGTTACCCATGAAGACAAAGAATGAAGGAGAAGATGAAGAATCCCTCTCCATTTTCACACCTTAAGTTCAAAAACACCCAAAATCCTCTAAACTCACTCTTTCTCTCTCTAGAACTTAGCCAAATGTGAGATATATCAAAATAATGAGCTTCCACTCTCCATATACACTCAAAACCAACTCCCCATACTCCAAATCTACATGAAGCTAGACCACACAAAAGAAGGATAAGGGGACCAAGATGCTGAAATTCAGGGGCAGTTGAGCTGCCTTCTGCAGATCGGTGGGCGCCCGCGGTAGCTTGTGGGGGACTGGCATGTTTGACGGGCGCCCGCGATGGCGCAGTAGGTGCCCGCGGTGGCTCGTGGAGTCTCAGCAAGGCCCCGCAAAATGGGGTAGAGAGATGAGGGAATTGGCGCGGTGGGCGCCCGCGGGGCCTTGCAACTGCACTTCCTCCAACCTTAATTTTTATACAAGCTTCTTCAGGCTAGAGCAAAGACACACTTCCACAATGAACTCTAAGCCACGAACTTCACAAAAACGGTGATTGAAGAGGTTAGGTCCCGAAGATGACTCCCCGACATGGCGCACGTATTTCAACAGAAAGTTGTCAAAACCGCTTATTTGATCATTCTTGGGAAAAAAACCTAAAATCAGAAAAAAAAAAAAAAAAAAAAAATACACAACTGAATTAAAATTGTACATTATCCTCTAATAATGGACTTAACTAATGCAAGAAATGGCGCTTGAATATGTAATATTCGGCGCTTATCAGTCAAGCCCACATACAAGTCCTATACTACTACAATCCATACAGAAACCCAATACGCAGATACATCTTAGATAGTTCAACAATAACTAAAGTATTCTATATAGATATAAATATACACACTATAGGACGCTCACTAGACTATAGTGTAGTCTCAGCCTGAATAGAAGGTAACATGCAAATCACACGTAACGTGGTCATATATACCTAGACCTACCAGGGAACAGCAACTATGTCCAGTTATCCATCCTAGGCGATATACGCATCCTAACCATGATCCTGAGACTCAAGCTGATATCACAGCACCATAAAGATATATATATATAATCCGTTCAAGGTATGACATTCAAATATTTATTGACCTGTCTATATATAAGTAGGACTTAACTTTTTTAGTTAATCTGCCTTACTTCAAAATAGATAGGACTTAGTGTTTTGAACTAATCTATTCCCAGAATAGGTAGGTCTTAGTGTTTTGAACTAAGCCATCCCTAATATGCCACCGTCCCATACCGGTGCATATACACATATATAAGTAGGACTTAACTTTTATAGTTAATCCAACTTATTTCCAAATAGGTAGGACTTAGTATTTTTAACTATTCCGTCCCTAGTATGCCACCGTCCCATACCGGTGCATACAAAACACAAGTCCGTATAATTGATAAAGCAGGAAAAAGTAACTCATCAATCATACTCCAAAATTAGCATAAATAAAGTCTAACATGTATATGACCAAATTATGCATCCAATATAAGATTTAAAAATCCTATTGCAGTCCTTTAAATTGATAAAGTAAGATTAAGCATTTAATCCTCCAAATCGTTCATAACTTGATACAATTAAAAGCAAGTTTAATACCGTTTTATTCCAAACCAAGCATAGTTAATTTCAAGTAATTCACAACACTTATACCTCTATTTAAATATGATTAAACAGTATTAAATCATATATTAAAGAACCTCCAAGTTCCAGTATGTAAGTTGATTAACAACCAAAGTGCAACATATAGGATTTTTCCCTAAATTCATACTATCCATTCCTTAATCCATTTTTGAATTATTGTTTCCCTATATTTTATACAGGTCCACAGCACTTACCTACACCATTTACTGCAATTTAAACAGACTAAAAATACCCCGCACAGTCCAAACGCAACTTAAAAACCATCAATACGTAATTCTGGGCGAGAGTAGGCTCTCACAAATTGAGAGCCTTCTCCATTAACATGGGAGCTTGATCTATAAAGTTGGGAGCCAGCTCCATACCCCTTGGAACCAGCTCCATCAATGAGGGAGCTGGCTCCCTCCTTTTGGGAGCCTGCTCTCTCACTCCCTAAAGTCGTTTCTCTATTCTGCTTCGTCTTCCTCGCCTTCGGCGATTCCCAGGGCCTCTGTAAATTTTTAATACTTGTTCTAGTGTTTAATCAATATCCTAGAACATTTATCAGGCATCGACATGCATCAATGATATCAATTAGACCAAGCTTAAACGCAAAGACAGTAGGAACCAATTAATAGAACTTTAAGAATTTACAAACTAGTTTAATTCAACAAGATTAAATATAGTTTAAGCATGCATAAAATATTTTTTTTTAGCATTAATTAAACCCCTGGAGTCTACCTAGGCATGCATAAAACAAAGGTTTAAGGGAAAGAGATAGAATAGAGACTTGCCTTCGGTTTCAGTTTTGAAACCTTAAACCATTGTCTTTAATAATTCCGGCGACCTTACTGCTTTCACCGACCACTGTTGCTCCTGGTTCAACCCACGAGCAAGCCAATTTCCCCTGCTTGGTTCAGTCTTAGTCTAAGCCAAACCCTAGTTTTCCTCTCTCGAACCTCTCTATTCTTTCTCTCTGCCTCCACAGTTACGGGAAAAGGGTTCTAAAACCCTTGCAGACCTATAACTTATATATATATAGGCCTCAATGAAAACCTAATTATAATTCCCCACTCATCCTAAGTCGGCTAAACTAAATCCCATGATTTCATAAATAAAAACAAAACCCTAATGTAATCCAACTAACACAGTTACATAATTAAACAATTACTTAAATGAACGAAAATAAAAATCATACAATTAAGTCAATTAAAGAAAGAAAACAAACTATAATTAAATAACCAATTAAATTAAACAATTTATTTAAATAAACAATTAAATTAAACAATTCATTTAAATAACATAATTCACAATTAATGCAAATAAACAAGCAAATAAACCATTAAATCATTAAAAATGCCATTAAACAATTAATTAAAATACCAGAACTATCCTTTTAAAATTAGGGGTATTATAGAAAGAGACACAAATATTGGATGTTTTCCATCACACTCCCAATAAGGGTTTACAAAAGCTACTGTGTTTTTGTCCCACATCGGTAAAATGATGTATGAGTAACCCTCTTTAAATAGGGAAATATTTAAATCATATAAACAATTGCAAAGGGGGCCCACTGGATATTGGGGTGGCCCACGAGCTCTTATCAAGTCCAACAAGCATTCTTTGCAATTATTCCTCTTGCTTTTTACACAGAGCCCAATATTTGGTCCACAATCCATACCCATCTTTCTCCCACATCGAATAGGAATACGAAGTAGGGATTGTTAATATAATCAAACTTTACTAAAAGAAAACGCCAAGGAAGGGGTGACCGTGAAATGAAGGATTCCAGCCAAACGTTTGGGAATCCGGCTAAGTCACTGTCACTCTTTTCCTTGGCTTTCTCTTAGTTTTGAGTCTTCAGATCCATAAGTCCGAAAACCTTCTCTTTGAATCCTCAGACCCACGAGTCCGAAGGTGTCAACAAAATTCCTCTCAGGCTCATTGCTGAGGAATTACATGCTTCGAACCATAAGTGTCCGGTACAATATAATTCCTCTCAAGCTCATTGCCGAGAAATTACATGCTTCGGACCTCAAGAGTCCGGTACGATTCAATTCCTCTCAGGCTTAAAGCCGAGGAACTATATGCTTCAGACCATAAGTGTCTGGTATAATACAATTCCTCTCAGACTCATAGCCGAGGAACTACATGCTTCTGACCATAAGTGTCCGGTATAATACAATTCCTCTCAGGCTCATTGCAGAGGAATTACATGCTTCAGACCATAAGTGTCCGGTATAATATAATTCCTCTCAGGCTCATTGCCGAGGAATTACATACTTTGAACCTTAAGGATACAGAATGATACAATTCCTCTCAGGTTCCTAGCCGAGGAACTACACAACTAGGACCCTAAATGTCCGAAGTCATTAAAGTATTCCTCAAAATCATACTCAAGGAACTAACTACTTCGGACGTTAAGAGTCCGAAGTTTCGTCAATAGGTCTAGACCCAAGTGGGAACAAACATTCTTTATGGATGTCACGCTCACAGGCCCCCATACTCGGCCCAATAGGGGTGAGGCCCATTAAAAAGTTTATCCCACATCGAAAGCAAATAAAAACCAAAAGTGCTATATATGGTGCAATCTCACAATTGTTGGTCACCAAGAAAGGTGTCCTTTGATAAATAGGTCTTCAAACGAAATCGATCAGTCAGAGACCTGACTATATCATTTTCAAAATCCTCATATCATGATGATATTAATGTAACGCATACTCTAAAAGTTGAGAATTCAAAGGAGTCAATAAGATCCCTCCAAGGCACATGTAAAGGTCTAGGAGACACACACTCTGGACCTAAGGCGTCTGAAGGTAGCAATCAAACACATACCTCGGATCTCAAGAGTCCGAAGACATCAAAGCATTCCTTTAAGACAAGGAACTTCACACTTTAGACACTATGAATCTGAATACAAGAAAATTGGGCCAAAACCTAGATATGCCAGCCAAAACCTAGACAGAGGTTGATATATCCTTCTACATTTTATTCTCAAAATCAATGAATTTGATCAAGACAATTACTAAGTCAAGTAAGTAATTTGTCCCACATCGAAATAATAAAAGAAAAAACAAGTGTTAATATACTTGTTTCACACAAGGTCAAGGGCAAGAAGGGTTCTATTGATGGTTAAATTATTAAATGGTATAACCATCTCTAGCTAATCGCTGAAACTGTCATAGGAGTTCTTTTCTTACTATCATCCCTGTTTTTGCTTTAGACCATGAAGAGTCAGAAGCTCCAGGAGGAAATATTTTTTCTCAAAGACATGAAAGCTGCTCAGCACAAATATGCAATTCTAAAGTACTAGAAAATATGTAGATTTTCTAAAAAGTTAAATATCAAAGTTATTACAAATATTGTTCGCACAAGCAAAACAAATACATCAAGCCGAAGCAAGTACATAGGTTCGCTTCCTTTTAGGGTCAAAGAGAGCAGAATTAAAAGCATCCACTATGTTCGGACTTAAAGTTGGAGGTATAAAAGGGCTTAGAGCTAGTGGAATTGAATAGTTTGATACTGGAGGATCCCCTTGATGAGACTTCACCATCTCAATGAACAACACTTTAGCTTCTTGGGCTAGCTTCTTGGGCCTTCGGATCCTCATCATAAGGTAAGGACACCCCCATATCAGCATCAAAAGCCTCAGGGTCCTTCTGTTTATCGCCTGAGCCCTGGTTGAAGATTAACCAGAAGGCCTTTGCACTAGACAAGCGTACCAGGGAGGAGTAGTGTTCCTGCATCTAATTTCCAGCAGTTGTGCAAGAATTGACCGCATCCCTCCACCGTAGGTTTTCTGCCTCTAGATCTTTCACCTTAACCTCAGCAGATGCAAGTTGGCTTTTATATACGTCTCTGGCATGATAAGTCATCTTGACATCCAAGAGCGCATGACAGAGCTTCTTCCCAGCAACCTCCAGCTCCTTCTCCATTTTTTAGATATAGATTGATTGAGCTTCAGCAGTGGCACACAGGGCTATGGTATGGTACATATTCTACACAATCAGCAATAATGTAAATAATGTGAAAGGAAAGTTAAGTGAATATCAAAGCTGAAGGAAAGTACAAACCTCCATAGCGCGGACATAGGCAAAAGGGAGCAGCTAGTCTAGCCCTATGTTTCTAATAATTTCTTCATCTTTGGGTAGCCACATCCCCCGGGCTACCACCAAAGTAGCAAAGGGATCAGTGACTACTGAGTCCCCAGAATGAAGAACTGATTTATCAGCTCTTGAGAAGATGGGTCTCCAAGGTTCTCCAGCCTCTGCTAAGACATAAGCCTTAACCTTCTCTTCAGGGTCAGCTTCTCTAGTTTTTTTCCCTTTGCTTTTGGAAGCGTTCTTGCCCTTACTGGTTGAAGGAGGGTTCTGTCTTGTGTTTTTCAAAGGAGGTTCTTCAACCTCCTTCTTATGTTCGATAGAGCGGATAATAGCAAGGGGTTAATCCTCTGCTACCTTCTTCTTAAGAGCTTCAGCTTTTTTTTTCTCCTCGTCAGTAAAAGGGAAACTGTCAAAGGAAGGAAGTGCTAAATCCATGAGATCAGCAGCTGCAACACTGGTGGCGATCTCCTTAAGGTTAGATGAAGAGAGCAAATCCTTAATAGATGGAGGATTACTCCAAACTTGTCCTTCAAGGAAAGTGAGCCTCTTCTTAGCTGTAGAGGAGGAAAATGTTGCTAAAAAAATACCAAGAAATTCATAAGTGTGATGAAAGAGTAAAAATTGACACGGAAAGCAACCAAAGCACTTGTCATGAAGGGAGGGAAAACATTCTATACCTAACTTCCCAAATATGCGTGGGATTGGGAGTTTGCTCGATTGAGACACAACCCAATTCCCTTTAATAATTATCATCCTCTCTTTCCATCTCTTCTCGAAGGTATGGAGGTCTGTACATATCCTCTGTTGAAGAGAGGAAGTGAAATAAAAACGGCCAGGCTCGGTCCTATGCCTAAAAATGGTGTAGGTAATTAATAGGTCGGCGAGAGTCAAATAAAGACTCTCTAGCCTTCAGCGAACAAGAAGAGCCGAGACTATTCGAAGAAAGTTAGGCTTTATTTAAAGAAGGGTAAGACCTAACTTATTGAAGACCAAGTGATAGAAGGGGTGAAGAGGAAATCGAAGAGCATTAAGGTGCCTAACCGATAAAAGCAATTCATTCTCCCCGACGCCCTCGCCTGAACTGAAGTCAGCCTTTTTTGGGTATTCAACAATTTTTACCCCTTTAGGGATTTCAAATTCCTCCATTATAGACTCAATGGTGAATTTGAGACACCGTACAGGCAAAATCATTCTTTTCTCTTCTTTGGTGAAAATTCTATCTAACCCTGAAGTGGATACTTCAGCTTAAGGTATGGAATCATCCATTTGACTGATTGAATTGTTCGATTCAGGGGGGTCAGAAACCCTAGGTGGAGGAACCCTAATGAGGATAGGGGAAGACTTGGAATCTACAATTTCTATATGGTCGTGAGTGGGTAAGGTGCTCATGATATGAGATCAAAGAAGTAGATGAGAGACTAACTTGGTTTCACGATGTAGCAAAGAACTCAATGAACGTAGTAAGGGCAAAAGCAAGTCTTGTAGAAGCTCTTGGGACAGAATGGCAATGGACACTCCTTGAACTGCCTCTTGCAAAATTGGCAACCATGCAACTTCAATTTCCTTTTAATTAAGAGCCATAGTCCAATTAAAGAGGGAATTGGGGGCAAAGTGTGGAGGGAAAAATCCCTCTCCAGTAAGAGTCATCCACGTCATCACTAAACAAATTTATACTTTCAATCCTTTAATAAATTACGGAAGTCCAGCCCGGGTCGAGCCCAAATTAAGTCTCCATCTAGCCCAAGATCGCTAGTACTAAACTTTCAACCCATCAGTCTAGCTCAGTTAGCCCAAGATGCATTCAGCCCAAACTATTTGGGAATGAATGAGTCCTACTAAGCAAAGGATCCTGCATGAAAAGAAAGTTCTACAAAAAGAAGAATCTGATATGGAGATAACTGTAAAAGGCTGTAACTTAATTAGTATAGAATTATATATGGAATTAATTGGAGCACAAGTAAGGCGAGTCCTACCATAATTCCACCACCTTTTTGTATATAAATAGAGGCCTAGTCCTCCAATAAAGATCATCGAGCAATATACTCTTTTCTCTGAGTAATTCTTGTTACTTATTATTTTATCTTGAGTGAGTTATATTATTTCTTTAAATTTCTATAGTAGAGAGAAATTTTGCACCTACATGGAGTAAACTAATATATTACTCCTTTGTTTGCACTGAGTAACCCATAGTCGGGCTTACTAAACAGAAAGAAAAATCAATAATCAGAATCTCTCAAAATTCATAACACACAGGATATTATAACCAAGTCTACTAGGCTACCATCTTCCATTCAAAATATTTTTGTTACCAGTATGGAAAATATTATATGAAAAAATAAAATAATAAAATTTCATTTTCTTTTTCCATTTAGCTAATTAACCATTATTAATAAAAGAGAATGAAATGATAGAAATTAATATATGATTTGAAAAAAAATAAAAATATATTTTGTTGTTTACAAATTCATACATATGTAGTGGTTATTTAATAACCTAACCAATGAAAATTTCATCATTCTTATGACATGAGCGAAATTAGATAATTCTGAGCCATTTAACACGTGGTGAACCAACTAAATCCAGAATATTATTGATATTTCTTTATGAAAATGATAAATTAGCATTGGTCAGTATGGAAAATATTAACCAATGAAAATTTCATCATTCTTATGACATGAGTGAAATTAGATCATTCTGAATCATTTAGCACGTGGTGGACTAATTAAATCTATAATATTATTGAGATTTCTTTGTAAGAATGATAAATTAGCATTGGTCAGTACCGGGGTACCATTTCCCCGGAATCCCAGGGTAGCTAGCCAAAACTAATTAAGCCATCTGTCACAATCCTGTAATTATTATATCTCATAAATAGACAATTGTAGCATAGACACGGTGAATATTCATCAGCTCTTTTATCCTTCAATTCCATTTCCTTCTCCTTGTTTTCCAATCTTTGAGATCCAAACAGAGTATAAAAAAACTCCCTAAACACAATGATTTCCAGAGTAATATATACAACTTTTGTAGTAAAAGTGTTGATATACTATATTGCTACGTTTGGTGTGCAGGAATGGAATGGAATGCAAGTGGAAATGGAATGAGAATGGGAATGGAATGGAATGGTCATTCTCATCCTATTGTTTGGTTGTAAATATGAAATGTGTATGAATAGAATGATAATAACCATTCTAGTATTTGGTTGGATCAATTTAAAATTTAGAATGGAATAAATTTCTAATTGAGTTCTCCCAAAAATCCCTCTTAATAACAAATAAATTATATTAAATTAAATTAACAAAATGATATTCTCTAATAATTTTTTAAAAATAAATGGTGGCAGTGGCAGTGGTGGATGGTGGATGGTGGAAAGCGGTAGTAGTGTTGAAAGGCAGCGGTGGTGGCAATGGTGGAAATTGGTGGCAGCAGTGGTGGCAATGGTGAAAGGAGATAGTGGTGTGACTATGGTGGTGGTGGAAGGCAGTGGAAGTGGCGGTGGTGAAAGGTGGTGACGATGGTGGTGGTGGTAGAAGGCGGCGGTGGTAGTGGTGGCAGTGGCGGTGGCGGTGGTGGAAGGCAGTGGAAGTGGCGGTGGTGGTGGTGGTGGAAGGTGGTGACGGTGGTGTTGGTGGTGGAAGGTGGTGACGGTGGTGGTGGTGGTGGAAGGCGGCGGCGGAGGTGGTGGTAGTGGTGGCAATGGCGGTGGTGGAAGGCGGTGGTGGTGGTGAAAGGTGGTAGCGGTGGTGGAAGGTGGTAGAAGGTAATGACGGTGGTGGAAGGCGATAGCGGTGGCGTTGGTGGTTGTGGAAAGCGGCGACGGCTGAGGCAGTGGTGAAAGGCGGCGATGGTGGTGTAGGGCTGTGGCGGTGGTAGTGAAAGGTGATAGCAGTGGTGGTGGTGGAAGGGGGTGGTAGTGGTGAAAGGTGATGACGACGGTGGTGATGGAAGGTGGTGGAAGGTAATGGCAGTGGTGGCGGTGGAAGGTGGTGGCAGTATCGATGGTGAAAGGCGGAGGTGGTGGTTGCGGCAAACGGTGGAGGTAGCGGTGGTGAAAGGTGGTGACGTTGGTGGTGGTGGAAAGTGGTGGGTGATGGTGAAAGTCGGTGGTAGTGGAAGGCAGTGGTAGTGGTGGTGAAAGGCGGAAATCATTATGATGCCACCATCCCATACTGGTGTATCACATCTATACAGTCCAATAATGGATGAAATAAATTAATAATACATCAATTAATCCAAAGATAATATGATACATATCATACAGATAAATATTGCATTTATTTAGGCAATTACAACAGTTTAAATAGCATATAACTAACTTATCTTCCAAGTAACTAACCTACATCTCAGATAAACAATATAGAGTTTCATAAACATTGTTTAAAATTGTTTAAACATTGACTTCAATTGTTAAAACAATTAAATTAATCCTTTCATCCAATCTAAACAACATATTTGTTATTCAATTTCTAAACTATCCACCTCCTTAGCATATATAGGTATATTATGCATTCTTGGATCTTCCCATGTCCATTAAACCCATCTGTAAGGATTAAATCCAGTTTAAAACAATTCTGGTCCTTAAAACTCAATAAAACCAAGTCGCAGCCTAACCGAGTCGGCTCAGTTACAACCGAGTCGGCTCGATTGCCAATTAAGTCGACTCGGTTACCAACCGAGTCGACTCTGTTCGTCCCGAGGCCCCAACTCAGTCAACTCGGTTCCAACCGAGTCGGCTGGGTTAGCAACTGAGTCGACTCAGTTGCAACTAAGTCGGCTCGGTTCGCCTGGGCTTCGTCTCCTTCATTGGTTCAGCTTCTGTAAACCCTAAAATCTCCATAATTAAGAGTCATAAGCTCCAATCTAAGTCCCATACGTCCATACTAAATTATTTTAAGTGTTTTAACATGCAAAGTTTCAACTTAAACAACAGTTCATGCATAAAAAATCCAAGAATACAGAAATCACGAACAAACATATATAATCATGAAATTCTCTGTTTTAGTCCGATTAAGCATGCATAAATATTTTGTTTTAATTGCTTAAGTCTCGTGGAATATCTTAGGCATGTATAGAAACACAGATCAACGGGAGAGAGTAAGAGAAAAACTTGACTTCAAGGTTTCAGAATGAAAACCTTAAATCTCCTTCTTCTTTGATTTTCCAGCAACCCTTGGTGACGTTCAAACCTCTCTGCTACACACTCTAGCCCACGCACAACCCTCTTTTTTTTCCCCTTGGGTTTGGCCTTGAACTCTCTTAGCCGAATCTCCTTCTTCTTTCTCTCTCTATATATAATATATTTTACGTATATAATCCAGCCCCCTTCTACAGACCCTAATAACATATATATAGGTTTTACAAAAATTTAACCTAGTCCTATACGTATTCCAAGTCTGCTACCTCAAGGGAAAAGAAAAAATAGAAAAGGAAAATAAAATCCTACTAAGATAATAATAATGCTACTAAAAAGAACTAACGTAAATATACCTATATAATTATTCTATATAATATTATAACTATATAATATATATATATATATATATATATATATATATATATATATATATTTGACTAAAGTTATTAGTAATATTAATTATTAATGATAATTAATAAATATAATAACCTTATATACATATATACCCATATATATATGTATCACTATTCATGAGTAATTATTTGTACCTGTTAAAACTCCTATCCAAGTAGTCCATTCGACCCCATGGGTTTGGTCCATGACTATAGTCCATAACCATTAAAATAAAATAAAACAAAAATATAATAATTCAATTATTTAATTCTAACAATTAATTACAAGTAAACAACTAACATTTAAGCAAACAAATACACATCATTAATCATACAATTTAATTAGACAAATAATTCAAATAAACACATCAACAATTGAACAAATAACCAAGAAATCAAATAAATAATTAAAAATACAATTAAAACAATTAATTAAATACCGACACTATCCTTTTAAAACTATAGATATTACATTCTTCCCCCACTAACAAAAGGAATTCCGTCCTCAGAATTCGCTTTTACCTTATTCCGTAATTTCTGGAAACTGTGAGTGAATGACATTCTCCCGTTCCCAAGTGGACTCAGTGTCATTATGATGGCTCCACTGGACACGCACTAAAGGAATCACTTTATTGCGAAGAATTTGATCTCGACGGTATACAATACGATACAGTGGTTCCACATATGTTACATCCGGCTACAACTCAATCTCACAACATCAATGTGTTGATAACGATCCTCATCTGGAAGAAATTTTCGCAACATAGAAACATGGAACACATTGTGGACACAATGTAAATGATCCGAAAATGCTAACAGATAAGCTACAGCTCCAACTCGATCCGTAATTATGAATGGACTGACAAATCATGGTGACAACTTTCCTTTCCTCCCAAAGCGTATTACTCCCTTCATAGACAACACCTTAAATAAAACCTGATCGCCAACCTGAAATTCCAATGCACGAGTACGACGAGCTGCATAACACTTCTGCCTACTCTGGGCAGTGCGCATACAATCCCTAATAAGAGCAATCTTTTCCAAGGTATCCTTAATAAATTCAGGACCCAAAAATCTACTTTCTCCAACCTCCATCCAATAAACAGGAGATCTACATGGTCGACAGTATAATGCCTCAAACGGTACCATACCAATAGTCTTCTGAAAGTTATTGTTATAAGTAAACTCCACAAGTGGCAAATAATCCTCCCAGTGACCTTTAAAGTCAAGGACACAAGAACGAAGCATATCCTTCATGATCTGATTAACCCTCTTGGTCTGTCCATATGTCTGAGGATGATAAACAGTACTAAGATGCAACTCTGTACCCAAAGCCTGCTGAAAACTCTTCTAGAATCCTGACACAAAGCTCGAATCCCTATCCGATATAATAGATAATAGAATGCCATGTAACTTCACAATCTCTATAATGTAAAGTGACGAGACCGCTTGTATACGCCAAAATAATGTAATGAATGTGCAGTTCAAGAAAAGCCTTTTAGGTCAAGTTTAAATTTATAAAAACCACTACCACCACTACTACTAACGTAGCAAGAATGAGTAGAGATCGTCCCAAGGGATTATACGTGTTGGAATTTAACTTCAACTCTAGTGGATCACAAGATTGCAAAGGAGAGATTGATTGTTTGATTACACTAAAATTCAATTAATTAAAATGTAATTAAATAAACTAAGTTGATATACGGATTTAAGAGATGAGAAGTGAGGTCTTGGGGTGTATTGGAATTGCCACCAAGCTTGTTCACCAAACCACACACTTTCAACTAATTTGGGGAAAACATTCTTGTAAACAAAATGCAACTACCAATTGCAATATTAAGCATGGACCATCAAATTCAATAATGTATTGTGATAAGTGCTTAAATGTTGCACATTTCAGCACCTAAGTTAGGGTATTCCAGTCTTTGCATCTATCTTAATTTCATGTTTTAGTCCTAATTTATGTTTATGTGTATTTCAGGGTAATAAAGTTAAAATGAGCTAATTTTGGTTCACTAAAGCCTTTTTGGAGTCAAGCAAAGATATTCAGAAAAAGCTCAGAAAATGGCAAAAAGGAGGTCGCAGCCCATTGCTCGTATAGTGTGTTTATTCCTCAAAAGCGGTCAATTTCAGGCCTTTGATGATATTTCCAAAGATGTAGAAGCAAACCAATGAGCTCGAGGCCAAAATGGAGCTAAATAGGGGTTAAAGGAAATTTCCAACTCTTGGGGGATCGATACCCCAGGGTGGGGGATCGATCCTCCAGGACTTGGCAACATTATATGATTTTCTTATTGTTTGGGCTTATTTTGTAAACTATTAAGCTTTAATAGGGTTATTACTTATGGCCCAGTGAGCCATTAACTTAGGGTTAGTTTTTATTTTATTGAGGTGGAGATTATTATTTTAATTATTAAGTTTTATATTCTGGACGGATATCGATATTCTCTCTGGAAAAACACGAAGAGGAGAAAAGCTAGGGTTTTGGAGAAAAGTTCAAAGAAGAAGAAGAGGAGCCAGATGAATCAAAGGATGGGGCTTGTTGACAACTTGCATCCATCAACCATGAGCGGCTAATTCTTCTACTTAGGGTTGGATAAACCCTAAGCATGTAACCTAATATATCTCTCTTTTCACTTTTTGGGGATTTATTTGTGTAATTTTTGTATAGCCTTGAAATATATATTAATTCTTTCATTTGATTATCTAAGTCAATTTCATATTGTCTTATATGTTTTTAATTGATAATTAATCTCTACACTTGATTTCTTTGTGAATTGAATCTTGTGATGGCTATGCATTGTGTTAATTAGATGTAATTGTGTTTTAATTTGATGGAATTTGCTTCTACTAGATGGGTTGTACTACATAGTTAATTTAATTAGGTTAAATTCTTGTTGAATTTAGTTAATTTCAGGCTTAATTAGTTTAATTGCACTTTCGTTCTTAGGTAAGTAGACAATCTATGCTTGTGTTTGATTTCCATGCTTGTTGCCACAATTTACATTATCTTTTAGATTAATGTGTGTTGAAATTGTAACTTAAATTGATGAATCACGCTTTGAATTGGTGAATTACACTACACTTAGTTTAATTGTCATTAGGTAGTTGATTCATGCTTGAAATTGATAGTTTATACTTTTTATTGCAATCATTAGCCACATTCTAGATTACATATTTTTATTCCCCAATTAGTTAAAGGTTAATGAGTTAGGAAATGTGCTTAGTGGTGAATTCTACACCCTAAGTCTCTTTCCAATCTTTTAACATGTACCCCTTTTTCTATGGGTTGAGCAATGAAGAGCCTTATAAACATTTAGATAAGTTCTTGGAAGTTTGTTCCACCGTGAAAATCACAGATGTTCCAGAAGAAGTCCTTAAAATAAAGCTTTTCCCTTTCACTCTTCGGGATAAAGCTAAATATTAGTTTAACAACTTGCGGCCAAATACAATCACCTCTTGGGCATAATTACAACAAGAGTTCCTAAAGAAGTATTACCCCACAAGTCGAACCGATGCTATGAGAACCTCCATTCGTGAATTTAAACAACAAGAAGGAAAACCCCTTCATGAAGCATGGGAACGTTTGAATAACTTGCTACGGAAGTGTGCACATCATGACATTCCGAAGTGGCAATTAGTTCAATGTTTCTTTTCAAGTTTATCCGATGCTAATAAGGGCATTGTTGATGCTTCTTGTGGCGGAAGCTACATAGAAAGAAATGAAGATGAAATTTGGCTTCTTTTCGAAAAAATGAGTGAAAACTCAATGTATAGATCTTCATCTTCTAGGGGTGGTCACCTAGCAAATATGGGAGGCAAGAAAGCTCTAAATCAAATAGACTCTTCCATGGAAATTGCCGCAGAGATCAAAAATCTTACTCAAAGGTTTGATACATTCCTTTTGAATCAAGGATCGACAATTCAATCTTATCATCATCATTCCAATGAAATGTGCATGACTTGTTCTAGTTACACTCACCATACTTCAAATTGTCCTCTTGGACAAATCATCCCAAGTGAGTCTCAAGAACAAGCAAATGTAGTTTTCATTCAACAAAGGAATAACCCTTATTCCAATACTTACAATCCGGGGTGGAAAAATCATCCTAACTTTGCATGGAGAAATCAAGGAGACGGTGCAAACCCTCCTTAAACTCAAGGTTACCAAGCAAAGTATGTTCCCCCACATCTCCAAAATCAAAATTAGAATTCTCAAGGTTACCGTCCTTCATTCTATCCTCAGAATGTGAATCAATACTCTCATCCTCAAGCATCAAATTCTCAAACCTACTCTCATCCTCAAGCATCAAATTCTCAATCTTACTCTAATCCAAATCAAGCGCCTCCTAAGAGTCCCGCTTTTGAAGACAAGGTCTTGCAAGCCTTAGGTGATCTTCGAAAAGATAATCAATTGTTTCATTCTCACTCTCAATCAATTGCAAAGCTTGAAGCTCAAATCGGGCAATTAGCTAATTCTTTAAATGTGAGAGAGAAAGTTAAGATGCCTAGTCAAACTGAGACCAATCCTAAGGGGCAATTTATGGCGCAAGTAAGTCCTTCATCGGAATTTTCTGAAAATGAGCAAGTTCAAGCAATTACTACCTTGAGGAGTGGTAGCAAAGTGGACAATAAGGTAGAGGTACCTAAGAAGGATAGTGAATTAACACAACCTAGTGGTTGCATCTATCCCATTTAAAATCTTATTCTTACTCCCTTGGATACTAGTGGTTCCAAAAAGGACATTCCATCATCTTCATCATCATCTCCCCAATTAGAGAAGTCTTACGAGCCAAAAGCTCCATTTCCTCAAGCTTTGAGAGAGACTTCATCATTTGGGCGACAAGAAGGAAAAATTCATGATATGATGGAAGTGTTCAAACAAGTAAAAATCAATCTTCCTCTTCTAGATGCAATTTGGCAAATTCCACCATATGCAAAGTTCTTGAAGGACTTGTGCACTCAAAAGAGGAAGAGCAAGGGAAGGGACCTTAAGAAAGTGCTTTTGACGGAACAAGTGAGTTCCATCATTCTATCTAACACTCCTCATAAGTTTAAGGATCCTGGTGCTCCAACTATTTCTTGTGTTATTGGAAACCAAGAGATTCGTAGAGCTCTCCTTGATTTAGGTGCAAGTATCAATCTCATTCCATACTCTGTTTACTTGCAATTAGGATTAGGGGACTTGAAGCCAACATCGGTAGTGATCCAACTAGCCAATAGATCAATTAAGAAACCGAGGGGAATTGTTGAGGACATTCTAATTAAGGTTGATAAATTTTATTTTCCGGTTGATTTTATGGTGCTTGATATAGAGCCAGTCCCTAATCTTACCAATCATATTCCAGTCATCCTAGGAAGACCATTCCTTACCACCGCCAATGCCACTATTAATTGCAGATCCGGCATTATGGATATCTCTTTTGGTAACATGATGGTTAAGCTTAATGTATTTAATGCAAGTCAACATCCCACAGATGAAGACGAGTGTTTCCTAGTAGATGTCTTAGATGAAACCATAGAGGAGACTCTTCCCTCTATTCTCTCTAAGGACCCTCTTGAGGTGTGCCTTTGTGAAATGTTTGAAAGTTGTGGTTTTGACACAGAAGGATCCATAAGTGAGGTGAATGCTTTGATGGATTCTGCGGCCACTTTGGATTACCCACCTTAGAAAAACAAGAAAGAACCTCTTCCTTCACTCTCTAGTACTCCACCAGTTTCATCTCTCATCTCTCCTCCTATTCTTGAGCTTAAGCCCCTTCCATCAAATCTGAAATATGCCTTCTTAGGCCCAACAGAGACTCTTCCGATCATCATTGCTTCCAATCTTGAAAATAACCAAGAGAATGATCTTTTGGAAGTGCTTAAAGCTAACAAAGAAGCCATTGGATGGAGTGTGGCTGACCTAAAAGGCATTGACCCTTCTATTTGTATGCATCGCATACATATGGAAGAGGATGAAAGGCCATTTAGGGATGCTCAAAGGAGATTGAACCCAATTATGAAGGAAGTTGTCATGAAGGAGGTTGTGAAACTTCTAGATGCGGGAATCATATATCCTATCTCTGATTCCAAGTAGGTTAGTCCAACTCAAGTGGTTCCCAAAAAGTTGGGAATCACAGTTGTTGAAAATGCTAAGGGTGATCTGATTTTGAAACGCACCGCCACTTCGTGGCGTGTTTGCATAGATTACCAAAAGCTGAATTCTGCCACTAGGAAGGACCATTTTCCATTGCCTTTCATTGACTAAATCTTGGAAAGATTGGCCGGGCAACAATATTATTGCTTCCTAGATGGTTACTCGGGGTACAATCAAGTGGCCCTAGATCCATTGGATCAAGAAAAGACCACAATCACATGTCCTTTCGATACATTTGCTTATCGACGGATGTCTTTTGGATTGTGCAATGCTCCTGCCACTTTTCAAAGGTGTATGAAGTCAATTTTTTCGGACATGGTGGAGAAGTATTTAGAAGTCTTCATAAATGACTTCTCAGTTTTTAGGTCCTCATTTGATTTGTGTCTCCAAAATCTAAAAAAAGTGCTTCAAAGATGTCATGAGACTAATCTTGTGTTAAGTTGGGAAAATAGCCATTCAATGGTTCAGAAAGGAATCGTGCTTGGACATGTCATCTCTAAAAGAGGAATAGAAGTAGATAGAGCGAAAGTTGAGCTGATTTTCGAATTGTCTCCACCTACTACGATGAGAGAAATTCGCTCTTTTCTAGGACATGCCGATTTTTATCGTCGGTTCATTAAAGACTTGAGCAAAATTGCTAGACCCTTGTGCAACCTTCTTGCCAAGGAGACTCCATTTGTCTTTGATGAAGCATGCCTAAATGTTTTTCATCAACTTCGCACTCTTTTATCATCCGCTCCCATCAAGCAACCTCCAAATTGGTCCTTACCATTTGAGATTATGTGTGATACTTCCGACTTCGCAATAGGTGTTGTTTTGGGGCAAAGGGTAGGTAAACTACCATATGTTATATATTATGCGAGTAAAACTTTCTCAGGTGCCCAATTGAACTATTCTACCACCGAGAAAGAATTACTTGCCGTAGTATATGCCCTTGATAAATTTCGGTCATATCTCTTAGGATCCAAGGTAATTGTGTTTTCCGATCATACCGCTCTTAGGCATCTTTTAATGAAAAAGGAAACCAAACCTCGCTTGATAAGATGGATCCTACTTCTTCAAGAATTTGACTTTGAAATCAAGGATAAAAAGGGCTCCGACAATGTCATTGCCGATCATATGTCTAGATTAATGGTTGAATCTTCTCCAAATCTTGAAATTCATGAATCATTTCCGGATGAACAACTCTTTCAAATCTCAAATGGGACGTTGCCTTGGTTCCCCGACATTGTTAATTATCTTGTAACCAGCAAACTTCCCATTACTTGGTCAAAACAAGAAAAGGACCAATTCTTTGCTAACATCCAAAAATACTATTGGGAAGATCCTATTATGTTTCGTTATTGCTCAGATCAAATCATAAGAAGATGTGTGCCGGAAAATAAAGTTCCGAGCGTCCTTGTGTTTTGTCACACACTTGCTTGTGGTGGGCATTTCAGTGGAAAAAAGACCACTTTGAAGGTTCTTCAAAGTGGGCTCTTCTGGCCCACTATCCACCGAGATGCCTATAACTTTTGCAAGGTATGTGTTCGGTGCCAAAAGTTAGGATCAATGTCAAAGAGAGACATGATGCCTTTAACTTCAGTCTTCGTAGTTGAAATCTTCGATGTATGAGGCATAAATTTTATGCGACTATTCCCAATGTCTTATGGCTTCTAATACATTCTCGTTGCCGTTGATTATGTGTCAAAGTGGGTTGAGGCTTGTGCTACCAAAATGAATGACCACTCCGTGGTAATTGCATTCGTCAAATTAAACATTTTTGCTCGTTTTGGTATGCCAAGGGCCATGATAAGTGATGGAGGAAAACATTTCTGCAATCAATTTTAGAAGAAACTCTTTTTGAAATACTCTGTCACACATAAAGTGGCCACTCCCTACCATCCCCAAACAAGTGGGTAAGTCGAGGTGTCAAATAGGGAAATCAAGCATATTCTTAAGAAAACTGTTAATCCGACTCGAAAAGATTGGTCAAGGAAATTGAATGATGCATTATGGGCTTACCGGACAGCTTACAAGACTCTAATAGGCATGTCTCCATATAGACTTGTTTATGGGAAGCCTTGTCATCTTCCGGTTGAACTAGAACACAAAGCACTTTGGGCAATAAAAAGGCTCAACTTTGATCCTAATAAGGCTGGACAGGACCGTTTGCTCTAACTTAATGAGTTAAAGGAATTGAGAAATGATGCCTATGATAGTTCAAAAATCTACAAGGAAAGGACAAAAGCATTTCATGATAAACATATTGTGAAAAAGACTTTTGAGGCCGGTCAAAAGGCTTGGTTATTCAACTCTAGGCTCAAATTCTTCCCTGGAAAGCTTCGAACCAAATGGGAAGGCCCTTATCAAATCATCTCCGTCTCACCTCATGGGGCGGTTGAACTTAAAAATCTAAAAGATGAAGGGACCTTCAAAGTAAATGGTCAAAGGCTTAAACCATACATTGATGGACAAACTTTTCAAAGAAATGTGGAATCTGCCCTCTTGATAGATCCATTTACTTTGAAGATTGAGAGCATCTCACGTCTTTCTAGCGACGTTAAACACTAGTTGTATTGAGTTTCTCCTTCGTTGCATTTTAATTTCCATTTTATTATTATTTTATTTTATTTTTATTTTTCCTTTTGTACATTTATGCATTTTTAAATTCAAAAAGAAAAAAAAAAAGTAACAAAAAAATAAAAAATTTGTAAATGGGTAATGTAGGTTGGTATTTGATTTTATTTATATTTTATTTATATTATTTTTTTATATATTTTATGTTAGTTTTGCTTTATTCAAAAACATAAAAAAAAAAATTAAAAATTAAAAATTAAAAAAAAAGTAAAAAAAAAAGTACTAGTTAGTATAGGTTGATAAGTGATTTTATTTCAATTTTATTTATTAGTATTTTTATTTTTATTTTTTTATCTATTTTTCATTTTAGTGTATATATTCTTTTTTGTTTTGTTTTGTTTGTTTTTTTTTTTTTTTTTAAAGAAAATAAAAATAAAAAAAAAAGATCGATCCCCAAAATGGGTGGGAGATCGATCCTATTGGGAGATCGATCCTATTTTCTTGGCAGAGAGCAACAAAAAAATAGCCCAAGTGGATTGATCCCCCATCCATGTGGATCGATCCCATTTTACTTGTATTTCCCCCTTCTCATTACACAGTGAAGGGGACATTTTTTGCTTAAAATTGTCGATCCCGTCAAAGCAGATCGATCGCCCCTTAGCCCTTGAAACCACAAATACATTCCTCTTCTTTGTTCCTTAAAATTCTGCTTCTTTCCCCAAAAATCTCTAAACCCAATTTCATCGTCCAACCCTCACGGTTCGCTCTTCTCTTCCGCAGTGTGGCAGGCCTTCAATTCCGGCGGCTTTGCTTTCCTTTGTAAAATGCTGTTGGGTGCGATTACAAGGGTGGGGTTGCCGTTCCTGAAAAACAGCAGCGCGGACGGTTAAGTTCTTATCCAGTCGCATCTGGGTCGTCTTTCCGGCGTCGCATCTCTGTTCTTCCAACGGCGTCATAGCTGGGTTCTTCCGGCGAGCTTCCCAGCGATTTGCGGCTGTTCGCGAATCGGCTGTTCTTTCGGCGATTTTGATTTGGCCAACGGTTTTTGAGTTTGTGAATCGCCATTTTCCTTCCGGCGATTTTTATTTGGTTTTCTCCAGCGATCACGGCTATTCGTCTTTCCGGCGTCACGACTGTTCGTTGTTCCTTCCGGCGATTCAGATCGCGGCTGCTTCTTCCAACAGCGATCACGGCCGGTTCTTCCAACGGCGTCGTGGCTGGGTTATCATTCTCCGGTGAGCTTGTGGCTCACTGTTCTTCTCTGAATTTTGCTTGGTCTCGCCGGCGATCAAGGCTGGTTCTTCTTCAGATCGCAGCTATCTTGTCGACGGTTAATCTCTTCTCCGGCGAGCTTCTGTGTCGCCATTCTCCGGCGAGTTGCAGGTCCTTCCGGCCGTGTATGGGCCGATTCTTGAACAGAGAAATTAAAAAAAAAAAAAATACATAAAAACATAAAAATATATATTTTTTTTAATTTTTTTTGTAAGTCTAAAAAAAAAATTATTACAAAATTTTTATTAGTTTAACAAAAAAAAATAACAAGAATAAGTTATTGAAAAAAGTTTGGTTGAACTAGGTTGTTAATAATTTGGTTGTATTTGTGGGGATTTGTTTTGGACTTAATATGTTAATTCCAAAAGTCTAAATTGATCAAATAAAAAAAAAAAATCTGGATTGATTATTTATAGAAAAAAAAAAATGATTTATTTTAAATAAAAAAAAAAATTTCAGTAGCATTCCGTCTTACTAGTGACATTAAACTTAACCCATTATTTATTTATTTATTTATTTATTTATTTTATTTATTTATTTTTTTAGGTTGTATATACATGTTCTTTTTCTTTGTTTCTTTTAAAATACAATAAAAAATAAAAAAAACAAACAAACAAACAATAAAATAAATAAATAAAAAATTTTCAAAAATGTGTTCCCGTTATGCCCTACTGCTTAGTTATACATGTTTTCATTTTTTACAAAAGTCTTGATATCATATCTCTTTACATCTTGTTCTATATTGTTTTGGAATGTATGCTTTACTTATCCCATTTGATATTTGATTTGAGTTGCTAGTATGGCTTTTCCAGTAAGTTTTTGCATCCAAGTTTGGGGAAGATCTCTTTCGTCATGGATCATTACCGGGCATCATTAACTTTAGCCATCACAGTATACTCTTTCCATTTCTTCCACTGTTCTCATTGCACATTGAGGACAATGTGTAGTATAAGTTTGAGGGTAAGGTAGTCGTGTTACATTCTACTTTAAGTTGAGCTTTAAATACATAATTGAGATTTGAGATGTGTTTGGCAATGATTTCAAACTTTTGAAACATAGTGCCATTGAAAAGCAAGTTGTTAGAGTCTAATACTTCTTGTATGCTCTAGGATGCCATTTAGGGGTAAATTTTAATTTTTGACATCATGTTTGCTTTTGTGGTACACATCATCTTGTTGGTTGAAAATGCTTTAAAAGTTGATTCTAAAATTCTACACTTGCACTTGCACACACTAGCATTCAATTTGTGGGGTACATGCTTAGTTGATTATTGTCTTGGTTTATCCTAATTGAGCTACTATGCTTTGAAAGCTTTCATTCTTGTTAAAATAACCTTGCAAAGAAAAGAAATAAAAGCACTCACCAAAAGTGAGGAATAAAATAAAAAATAAATAAAAAATAAAATAAAACTGTATTCTTTCAACATGTCAACTGATTAAAAAGGAAGACAAGGGAAGAATGTAAGATGTATGATTAGTTTGAGTTCGTAGCCTAACCATTCCGAGTCATTACGCCCTTAGGAGTGTCTTTATACTTAAAGCCCTAAGACCATCTGGTTTGGGAGTCGTTGGCTCAACGCTTGTTACATGGGGTGATTAGAGAGCTTAAGGAACTTGGACATTGCACATGGTCATACATAAAAAAAAAAAAATAAAAAAAAAAATGAAATCAATAAAAAAAAGAATGTTTAATTGAATAACAAGGTTCATTCAATGTCTTGAGGATTGGTACTATATCTGTATGTTAGTTTGAGGGTAAGGCTACGCCATTACTTTGATTTGCTAGGATAGCAACACATTTTGATGCTGGTTCACTCAAAAAGAATGATAGAATTGATTCAATTTGCATGATTAATTACTTGATGTGTGGAGGACCATTCTTGCTTACATGAAGTTGAAATGTTGAGAATAGCTTAGAAATGGCAGAATTTGCATACTTGAGGTAGTCTACTTTCAACACTTGTTTAATATGTGTCGTTGTTTCTCAAGTAAGAAAGAGCTTTTGATGTTTGTGGGTACCAATTCTGGAAACCCTCACGAGACTTCACTCGTCCACTAGGGGTAACCTAGGGGTTTAAAAGGCTTGTTGCATATGCTAAATGCAACCGTGATTCCTACAAAAGTAGTGTTATCTTTATTTATTTTATTAGTTCATAGTTGTATATAGGTTTATTTCATTTCTATGCTATAGTTTATTGCTAGGGACTAGCAATATCTAAGTTTGGGGGCGTGATAAGTGCTTAAATGTTGCACATTTCAACACCTAAGTTAGGGTATTTCAATCTTTGCATCTATCTTAATTTCATGTTTTAGTTCTAATTTATGTTTATGTGTATTTCAGGGTAATAAAGTTAAAATGAGCTAATTTTGGTTCACTAAAGCCTTTTTGGAGTCGAGCAAAGATATTCAGAAAAAACTTAGAAAATGGCAAAAAGGAGGTTGCAATCCATTGCTCGTATAGTGTGTTTATTCTTCAAAAGCGGTCACTCTCAGGGCTTTGATGATGTTCCCAAAGATAAAGAAGCAAACCAATGAGCTCGGGGCCAAAATGGAGCTAAATAGGGTTTAAAGGAAATTCCAACTCTTGGGTGATCGATCCCCCAAGGTGGGGGATCGATCCTCCAAGACTTGGCAGCATTATAGGATTTTCTTATTGTTTGGGCTTATTTTGTAAACTATTGAGCTTTAATAGAGTTATTACTTATGGCCCAGTGTGTCATTAGCTTAGGATTAGTTTTTATTTTATTAAGGTGGAGATTATTATTTTAATTATTAAGTTTTATATTCTGGACGGATATCGATATTCTCTCTGGAAAAACACGAAGAGTAGAAAAGTTAGGGTTTTGGAGAAAAGTTCAGAGAAGAAGAAGATGAGCCAGATGAATCAAAGGATGGGGCTTGTTGACAACTTGCATCCATCAACGATGAGCGGCTAATTCTTCTACTTAGGGTTGGATAAACCCTAAGCATGTAACCTAATCTCTCTCTCTTTTCACTTTTTGGGGATTTATTTGTGTAATTTTTGTATAGCCTTGAAATATAAATTAATTCTTTCATTTGATTATCTATGTCAATTTCATATTGTCTTATATGTTTGAATTGATAATTAATCTCTACACTTGATTTCTTTGTGAATTGAATCTTGTGATGGCTATGCATTGTGTTAATTAGATGTAATTGTGTTTTAATTTGATGGAATTTGCTTCTACTAGATGGGTTGTACTACATAGTTAATTTAATTAGGTTAAATTCTTGTTGAATTTAGTTAATTTCAGGCTTAATTAGTTTAATTGCACTTTCGTTCTCAGGTAAGTAGACAATCTGTGCTTGTGTTTGATTTCCATGCTTGTTGCCACAATTTACATTATCTTTTAGATTAATGTGTGTTGAAATTGTAACTTAAATTGATGAATCATGCTTTGAATTGGTGAATTACACTACACTTAGTTTAATTGTCATTAGGTAGTTGATTCATGCTTGAAATTGATGGTTTATTCTTTTTATTGCAATCATTAGCCACATTCTAGATTACACATTTTTATTCCCCAATTAGTTAAAAGTTAATGAGTTAGGGTATGTGCTTAGCGGTGAATCCTACACCCTAAGTCTCTTTCCAATCTTTTAACATGTACCTTTTTATTTTATTGCAATCATTTAGCCTAAAATTAGTCTAATCACAAAACAAACCTCTTTTCAACAATCACATAAGCACTAAAGTATAATTCAATTCCGAAAACCTATAATTGTTTAGATCTCTTAGGACGATCCCTCCTCACTTCATACTCTATAGTATAAGTGTTTAGTGGTTTTATAAATTTTAAAATATGGTGCCCACTTGACATTATTTCTAAACCTAAAGTGTTATGCATTATTTTGTGCACACGCTCAGTATCACCATATTGTCTACCTAACCAACAAATAAACTAAGTGTAGAATAACCCATCAATTCTAAGCATGACCCATCAAACTAGTCACAATTGTAGCACACATCAATCTAGAGAATCATGGAATTTGCAATAATAAGCCATAGAATATCGAATCAAGTATAGATTGTCTACCTACCTACAAACATGAATTAAATTGTAGAACAACCCAACAAGCATAAGAATAATCCATCAAATTAATTGACAAACCCATCTAATAAAACCCATGCCTAGCCATCACTAGATTCTCAATCAACGACACATAGACGTGCAATTAATATAGAAAACTAGTGTAGAGATCAATTCCCAAATAATCACACATAAGACAACATGTAATCACAAAGAGAATCAATAAGAAAAATTAAACCATATGAATCATGTGGACATAATTCCCAATTTAATCACACATAGACATGTAAATAAACTAGAGAATTAATATGAAGAATTAAACCATAGAAATCATATAAATATATCAAGATTCATTAAATTCATAAGGCTAGAACATTAATCTCAAGATATTATTCCCCAAAAAGTATGAAAAAGATAGAGGTTTAGATTACAAACTTGGGGTTCATCCAAGCCCCAAGGAGAAGTTTAGCCAATCATGGAGGAGGTAGATGTGATCTTGGAACCCTCAAGGGCAATCCCCAAACATGGCTCCATCTTCTTCCTCTTCTTCTTTGTTGAATTCTAGAGAGAGTGTGTGTGTGTAGATATTGAGATGTGTTCTTGGAGACTCCACTCTTCTCTTTTCTTCTAATCCTAAACTCTAACTTTTTTAGAGAGAGAAAAATAAAATTACAATGTAAAAGTAAAATGATAAAAAGCTATTTTACAAAAATGGTTCAATTCCCTTTAAATACAAGGTCCTTTCCTTAGCCACTAAGTCAGAAATATAGCCCCAAAAATATCTAATCCCACAACTTTTTGGTAAGTAGAATTTGGGCGCGTGGGAATAAGACAGCTCGCTGCCAGCACATTTTCGATCGATCAGACTTTTCTTCGATCGATCAGAGTTAGATTGATCTGGGTTCGATCGATTTGGGTTGATCGATCAAACTTTTTTGCGATAGATCTCACTTGACAGTTTTTCAGTATCAGCCTCCTTTTGCTCCAAATCAGCCTCTTTTTGCTCCAAATTCTCACAAAGACTTAGTTTGACTCCAAAAAGGCCTTAAGAAACCATTTTTAGCCCGTTTTAACATTATTGACCTGAAATAGACAAAAACACAAATAAGTACTAAAACGGGTAAATAAAGATAGATGAATAAACTAAAATACCCTTGCTTAAGGGGTTTAAATGCGCACTTTTCAGTGCTCATCATAAAGTCTTGCCAACTGTTCCGAAGTAAAATCAGTGTGAATAGGCAAGAAATGAGCTGATTTGGTCAACCTATCAACAATGACCCAAATGGAATTGTGATCCTTAAATAAATTTGGAAATCCCTCCATAAAATCTATAGAAATGCTCTCACACTTTCACTCCAGTATAGGTAGTAGCTGTAGAGATCCTGGCGGCCTCTGATGATTAATCTTGACCATCTGGCAAGTACTACACTGAGAGGCAAAGATAGCAATGTCTTTCTTCATACCTGCCCACCAAAATTGCCACTTCATATCCTGATACATTTTGTCTTCTCCTAGGTGAACAGAAAACTCAGAACGGTGAGTCTCAATCATCACATCCTTCATCAACTTATCAGTAGAGGGTACTACTAACCGCCCTTTGTATCACAAGCCTCCATCAGTCCCAACGTAATAGAATGGAACATCTCCAAAAGCTATCTCTGTAACTTTGTTGATCTGTGAGTTGTGCCTTCAAGACCTTATAAATGATAGAAGGTGTAACTACCATGCAAGCCATAAAAGCATTAGATAACTCGTCAATGGTATTTAAAGCATTCCACTCAGTGGTGAATAAAGCAGAAAGACTCGCGTTGGGCCGGCGACTGAGTGTATCTGCCACCACATTCGCTTTCCCTGGATGGTACTGTATAAAGAAATGATAGTCTTTCACAAACTCTAACCATTTGTATTATTTCTTATTCAGCTCCCTCTGGGTAAACAAAAACTGCAAACTCATGTGATCACTAAATAATCTAAAGGACTCTCCCAATAGATAATGCCTCCAAATACGTAAGGCAAAGACCATAGCTGCCAACTCCAAATCGTGTGTCGGATAATTAAGCTCATGATGCTTAAGCTTAAGAGATTAATACAAAATTGGTCTCTCCTCCTGCATCAAAACACACCCAAGACCTTGCAAAGAAGTATCTGTGTAAACCAGATATTCTATCCCGCTCTGTGGAGTAGACAGAACCGGTGCAGAAGTCAATTTGCTCTTTAGCACATCAAAAGCTTTCTAACAATGTTCATCCTATACGAACCGTACACCCTTTTTAGTCAAATGAATGAGTGGTCCAACTATTTTTTAGAACCCCTGAATGAATCTACGATAGTATCCTGCCAATCCCAGAAAACTCTGAATCTCTATAGGTGAAGTAGGCTATCCCCACTCTACCACTGCTGATACCTTGATTGGATCCACCGCTATCCCCTTCTCTAACACTACATGACCCAGAAACTTTACCTTCGGCTACCAAAATTCACATTTCTCGAATTTGGCATATAACTAGTGTTCACGAAGTATCTGCAACACTATGGAAAGATGTCTAGTATGATCGTCCTCCAACTTAGAATAGATCAAAATATCATCAATGAACACGATGATAAACTGATCCAAGTAAGCCCTAAAGACTTTGTTCATTAAATCTATAAAGACTGCTGGTGCGTTAATCAATCCGAAAGGCATGACACGGAACTCATAAGAACCATACCTAGTAAGAAACGCTGTCCTAGGAACATCTTGTTCCCTAACTGTAATACCCCTAATTTTAAAAGGATAGTCTCGGCATTTTAATCATGGTTTTTATTGCATTTTTGTTTGATTATTTGCTTAATTGTTTAATTGTTTAATTATTTATTTGATTTACTTGTTTAATTATGTATTTAATTGCATTATTTGGTTAATTGGTTATTTAATTAAATTAATTGATTAATTGTTTAGTTAATTGAATTATCTGTTTATATTGTTTATTTAATTGAGAATTTGTTTAATCATTTTCTTTCATTAATATATGCTTAGGTGGACTTAATTGGTTTAAATTGAGTAAAATATAATTAGGGTTTTAGATTCTTTTAACTAGTCACGTATTGTGTAGCCGACTTGGATTGTATATTTGATTGTTTTCTTTTCTTTCTCGGATTATAATTAGAATTAGGGTTATGTTTCCCTAAGTCTATAAATAGAACATTACGTCGGCTTCAAGTTTTAAAATAAACACAAATTCTATTCACATAAAGAGAGAGTTAAGAGAACAGAGGCACCATTTAGGGCTACCAAGGAGGGAGGAGAGGTTTTGCTTATGGATTTAAACCAAAGCAGTAGGAGGTTGACGGTGAACGGACGTCGTCGGAAAACTTAGGAAGACTGCGATGAGGTTTTGATTCAAAACCACACAAGCAAGTTTTATTCTTTCTCTCACCCCTTGGCCTGTGTTCTGTGCATACCTAGATGATCTCTAGGAGTTTAATCGGATGTTAAAGGAATCTTGCATGCTTAGTATATGTTAGATTCTTTGCATGTATGTGTTTAATTTTATTTGGAATAGTTGTTGTAAAAAATTGGATTTCATCGTCGGACCTTAGAGCATAATGAATCGGTAACGGTGTTCGTTGTTATTTTTAATGCAAACTGATTTAAATAAAGGACTGGGATGATACTGGATATACTTTAGACTCTTAGGTTCAGTTTTAAAAAAGAATAGAAGAGTTGGAAGTGGCTGGATACGAAGCAGAAGGCCAGAGAAGGTTCAGGGCTCTCAGAGAGGGAGAGAGCCGGCTCCATGGAAGAGGGAGCCGGCTCCCTCAAGTGTAGAGCCGGCTCTGGGGATGTTGAGCCAACTCCCACCCCTCTAGAGCCGGCTCCAAAAGGCATGGATCCGGCTCCATGCTTGATGAAGCCTGTTCTCAAGTTCTGAGAGCAGGCTCTCTTTTTTTGGTGCAATCTGGAATTTTTTCTGGGCACTGTTTGGATGAGTTTTGTATTTTGAATGTTTTGGTGAATGTACTGAGGGTTCTAAATGTAATTTCATGGGATATTAAATCCTCTAATTGCATAATTTATTCCGTATTGCTAATAGAATGAACGGTATGAAATTAAGCAACTTTGCATGCTGTTAACAGATGGAAATGATTAAATTGTTTAATTTTGTTTTCACAATTAAATGGACCGTAGCATGGACTCTAAACATTATATTATGTTGTATTAGAACCTACACTGCCGAAGAAGTGTTTTTATGCTAATGGATTTAACAGTAGTGAAGTTTAAACAATCTTGCATGTTGTTAACGGATAGAAAGGATTAAATTGTTTAATTTTGTTTTAACAATTTAACGGACTGTAGCATGATTATAAACTTGGTTTTGGATGCATGATAGGGTCACTTATTTATCAGACTTGATCTATGCATATTTTGGATTTTAATTGCTGAAATATTAAACTTTATTCTGCAATTACATGGATTATTGTTTTGGACTTTAATTGCTGAACTATTATATTATGTTCTGTAATTTACATGGATGATATGGATTGTATACACCGGTATAGGACGGTGGCATACTAGGGATGGTTTAGCTCAAAATGCTAAAACCTACCTTATTGGAATAAGGGAATGGATTGTAAAATATTGAATCGTACTTATATTTAAGTCAAATCAACTGAGTAAGTTGAGTGACTACCTGGATTAATTGTTATTTGTGGTTAAGTCAGATCAACTGAATAAGTTGAGTGTCTAACTGGAATATAAATCTTATGTCAGATCAATGAACAATTGAATAACATACTCTGGTTTTGGACGGACTTTAAATAAATGACTATGGTACCACGATATGAGCTTGAGTCTTAGGATTGCTGGTTAGGAAACGTATATGCATTGTGATGTATAGCTAGCTATGACGGTTGTGGTATACCCTATTAGGTCTAGGTACTCATACCCATCTCTGGTGCATTTTGCATGTTGCCTTCTATTCAGGTTAAGACCCCTTTGTAGTCCAGTGAGTGTCCCTTAGTGTGGATATATATATATTTAATGGACTAGATAGATATTATGAGATATCTAGGATATATCCATGTATCGGGTCACTGTATGGATTGCAGTTAGAATAGAACTTGTTTGTAGGCCTGACCCACTTTTATTTTTCGGGTGTTCGACAGTTCCAGCCTTAGAGCTTGATCGTACTGAGCTGAGACAGTCACTCATTCCTCCGATTACGTAGGATTTCTTTTTATGTTTAGTTTGGATTTTATCTTCAGTTGTTTATTTTCAATTGGGATTTTGTTTAGGGGTGCACTAGATGGATTCCTGAGTTGTACTCTTGGAGGTTTTAGGGAGTTGCATTATTTTAATCTTTAAGGTTTGAAGATTTATATTAATTAATTCTTTCAGCTTTATTCTATTTCTTAAATCTTTTTGTATTCCTGCTTGTTTATATATTAATTGTTTGGTATTCCCTCGAGTTTGGGCTTGGGCCTGATCAACCCATATCTCGGAGTCGAGGGGTATCACAGTTAGTATCAGAGCACTCCAGGTTCAAGTGTCTCTAGGTTATTTCATATTAAGACTTCCGCGTAGCGTTTTCTCTTTATCAGAGCTTAAGTTTAGGATTCGTTGTATTCCTTTACGGTCCGTTTAAATCGTACTAATGTCTATTTTTCTGTGTTAACAGCATGGTTAACGCTAGAAGAGGACAGAACATGCAAGGAAACAGTCGACAAAGAAGAGTAGCACGTAGGTAGCAAGAACGCCTGCGGCATCAACAAATAGAGGAATAGCAGCAAATGCCTGGGTTTCAGGATGATGATGGTCAGTTTCAGGGAGAGCAGGAGGAAGTTCAGCAGGTTTAGGATCGAGGAGATCCAGAGTATCCTCCTTATATCAATGACCTCATTGCTCGGGCTATAGAGGCAGGGGTAACAGCTGCACTTCGGAATCAACCACAGGTTCAGCAGGCACCTATACCAGCACTAGTGGTTCAGACTGATACTTGGGAAAATGCTAGGAGTTCTTTCACAAAGGGGAGCCCACCTGAGTTCTCAGGTTCCACCAATGTGAAAGCAGCTCACTAGTGGAAACAGGACATCGAGCGACATCTTTATCTGGTGCAGTGCACAGAGGTTCAGAAGTAGATACTTGCTACCTTCAAGCTAGTTGGAGATGCACTACAGTGGTAGGAGTTAGTTACCGCCGTAGATGAGAGGATGTCATTGACTTATGATCAGTTCAGTGCGCGTTTTGATAAGAAGTACTTTCCTTATGCAGTTAGGGTAGCTATGAAGACAGAATTCCTCAATCTGGATTAGAGAAACATGACTGTAGCAGAGTATGAGCAACAGTTGACGTGTTTATCTCTTTTTGCTCTGGAGGAGGTGGATACAGAAGAGAAGAAGCGCAATAGTTTCACTAAGGGACTTATATGGTTTATTGAGAGAGCTATACTGGTAGTCCAACCTATACTACTTATGCTCAGGTGGTGGACGCCGCTCTATAGCAGTATCAGTTGACCGTGGACTTCAAATAGGCATGGGGTGAGAAGCGGGGTGACAGAGACTCTACTAATCAGTTAACTGAGAAACAGAATGGCAATGGATAGCGACAGAATGACAAAGGCAAATTTCAGGGATAACAGTCTTGGAAGAAGCACAAGGGTGGTTCAGATGCTCACAGGAATGGGGCACTTATTCAGAGGCAGCAGAATAGGGGACCATAGGCAAGACAGGGTCAGCTATAAGCTAACCGACAGAGGATGCCATTTGGCATTTTCCAGGGTAGTTGCTACACTTGTGGAGAGTATGGTCATACTTCGAGGCAGTGTCTTAAAGAAGGGACACTGTTGTACATGCAGGGACAGAGGGCACCAGTACCTTGACCCGCTCCACAGGTTCCATGGATTCAGGGATAGACATATCTGACTTTACCAACACCACCACAGCCTCAGGGACAGGCATCACAGCAGTTGTATTATTGCAGGGTGTACAACCCCATGCTGCAGGATATTCAGGCACCTCAGGTTGTTGAAGGTATGTTTCTTATTCATGGTTCACAAGAACATGTTTTATTTGATACGGGTGCTACACACTCATTTGTATCTCAATCTTTTGTTGCTTTATCTGGGATGACGACGTGGGTATGCAATAGACCTTAGGGTATTTCTACAACGTTAGGCAATACAACCATTCTACATGAGAGTGATGGGCCTGTGACACTAGATATTGGTAGACTCAGATTTATAACTAATCTATTGGTCCTGGACATGCACACTTATGACGTGATACTTGGGATGGATTGATTATCTCACTACCATGCCTAAGTTAATTGTTATGATAGGTCTATTGTTTTTACCATACCTGGTCAGGATGTGTACGTCATCGCTATGCCACATTCTAACGGGGTCACTAGCACTTATTTGTTCTATGTGGAGGAGGAAACGGATGAGGAGATTACTGGCCATTGGATAGCATACCAATTATACAGGATTTTCAGGATGTTTTTCAAGAGATTCCAGGGTTGCCACCAAGTCGCGAGATAGACTTTGTGATTGACTTGGCTCCAGGCACTACACCTATTGCTAGGGCATCATACAAGACGGCACCAGTGGAGATACGAGAGCTGAGGGATCAGATTCAGCAATTACTCAGCCAGGGTTTTATTCATAGGAGTACTTCACCCTAGGGAGCACAAGTTCTGTTTGTGAAAAAGAAGGATGGTTCACTTCGCCTGTGTATAGATTATAGGGAGTTGAACAAGGTTACTATTTGCAATAAGTACCCTTTGCACAGGATTAATGATCTTTTTAGTCAGTTGAAGGAAGCTACATACTTCTCTAAGATTGATCTGCGTTCTTGATATCATCAACTTCGGGTTAGGGAGCAAGATGTTCCGAGGATAGCATTTATCACTAGATATGGTTCTTATGAGTTTCGTGTAGACTGACTAACATACCAGCAGTCTTCACGGATTTAATGAACAGAATCTTCAGGGCTTATTTAGATCAATTTGTCATTATCTTCATAGATGATATTTTGATTTATTCTAAGTCGGAGGACGATCATGCCAGGCATCTTCGCATCGTGTTACAGACGCTTTGTGAACACCAGTTATATGCTAAGTTCAAGAAGTGTGAATTTTGGTAGTGGGAAGTGAAGTTTCTGGGTTACGTGGTGTCATAAAGGGGAATAGCGGTTAATCTAACCAAGGTTTCAGCAGTGGTAGAGTGGAGACATGTGATACCCCTCGGATCCGAGACACGGGTTGATCAAGTCCGACCCAAGTCCGAGGGATACCAAACAATTAAAGTATTTTAAACGAACACAGATTTCAAAAATGATTTAAGAAATAATATAATGAGCGGAAAGAAACTATAAAAGAAATCCTCAATATAAAAACCTTAAAATATTAATAACTTAAAATCCTACAATCCAAAATCTCCAATCTTTTAACAACTCAGGAATCCATCTCTAGTGGACCCCTAATATAAAAATCCCAAACTGAATCAAAGTAAAACTGAAGATAAAATCCAAGTCGAACATCTGGAAAGAGATCCTACATCGTCGGAAGAGTGAGTGATCGTCTCTGCTCCACACGAACAAGCTCAAGCCTGGAACTGACGTACACCTGTAAAATAGGAGTGGGTCAGGCCCACGAACAAGTTCTATCCTACTGCAATCTAAGCTGAGACCCGATACGCATGTACATACTAAATAGTTCAACAATAGCTAATAGTCCGTACATAAATATATATCCACACTACTGGACCCTCGCTAGACTATGAAGAGGGTCTCAACCTGAATAGAAGGCATCACACATATCGCACCTGAGTGGGTATGAGTACCAAGGCCTAAACAGGGTATACCTCAATCCCCATAGACAGCTACACATCCAACTGCATATACACATCCTAACCGTCGACTCTGAGACTCAAGCTCATGTCATGGTACCATAAAAATATATTTAAACTCCAATTCCATCCATCCACAAGAAATCCATTAAGTCGTTCGGCGTAGTCAACCACACCGACTTACATACATATAAGGAGGATTTATTTAATAACCCGTACCCTTATTCCAAATAGGTAGAACTTAGCAACTTGTGTTGTCCAAACCTAGTATGTCACCGTCCCATACCGGTACATACAATCCCATCCGTCAAATAGTTGATAAAGCATATACAAGTACATAACAATATCAACGAGTCCATATCAAGCATATCGGAATGTATTAACAACCGTTCTTATATAGTCCCAACAAATTGATTAACATTGGAAACATAAATATCAATATTAATTACTCCATTCCACACATTTAAATAATTTATAAATGCCAAAACCAACAATTCCAACCTAACCATGTTAGAATAGATTAACCATCACGCTTTAACAAATCCAACCATTGATTAAATACTAGCAGTATCAGTGTCAAAACCCACAGTTCCAAACTAAGCACATTAAAGTATACTAGAAAAACATGCTTAATTAATCCAACAATAAGCCATTATCTGATCACCCACAGGATTGTGTCTGTAAATATAAGTTTATTCCCGGTATCCATAATTAACAGAGCCTAAACAAATGTTATAATATTTATTTCCATGGCATGCATAATAAATCTAGACAATTTATCATACTGTTAAGTTTCTATCCAACAAAATTGACGAGTTAAATGTTAAGTTTAATCATCAATTAATCTTTACCAAAAATACAGATTTCTTGTATGTATGTATATTCTAAGAATTTGCAATTAGCAGTGCACAAACTCTCACAGGAAATTTTCCATTATAATCTAGAAGTTAGAAACTCCAAATCCACACATGTCTACAAGACATTCATAATTAACTCCATGTAATCCTAATGATTAATGCTTTGTGTCCAATTCTATGTTAATCTGATCTTTGAATATTTATGTTTACTCTAGACCACTCCTAAATCATCCATTACAGTATTCATTCTCCACTAAAACATAGGAAAACAATCACTATGAAGCTTAATCACTGAAAAGTGGAAAAACAAACAACAGAACCAAAAAACCACGTAGAAAACAACCTGGAGCCTGCTCCAGAATATTGGAGCCGCCTCCAATGGCCTTGGAGCTGACTCCTAGACCATTGGAGCCACCTCCCATGCAAGGAGAGCCAGCTCTAATCTAATAGGAGCCGGCTCTCTCTCCCTCCTCTTCTTTGTGTTCTCTTCTTCGGCGTCGTCTACACTTCCGGCCTTTCACTGCTTAGGTTCCCAGAACTGGTAACTGAGTACCAGTATACTACCAACCCTCATTTAAGTCCTTAATACAATACTAAGATGGATTTAAACCAAGAACAATGCAAGCAACAAGTTTATACGATATAACAAATATAAACCACATATTGTCACAGTTAAAAGTTGAACCTTGAAACAGATAACGTTTTCCTTTTTAAAACATGTAATTTATCCTGGAACTATCGAGTATACAAAGAACACAAAGCCTAAAGGAGAGAGTAAGGACAAAACTTGCCTTTGAGACCTTTGTTTAAAAATCTCTACGTCTTCTTCTAAGCTTTCCGGCGATTCCTACTGCAAAAATTCCTCTGTTCCTCCTCTGCCTCCACAGACGTATACTTGGTTTTGTTATTTTTTCCTAAAACCCTAACCAAACATCTCACATATATTTATAGGATTTTACTAAACCCTAGCTTAATGCAAGACCCAACTGTAATCCTAACCGGCCCATCCAACTTACTTAGATTCCTACGACGGCTATAACATGACTTTTTTTAAAAAACACAACCCTAATTAAAACAACAATTAAATGAAAATAATTAACACTTAAATTCAAATAATTAACCATTATATTAAATTAGATTAAATCACCTAAATAGTTAAATTAAATCAATTAAAGCATTTAATCCTAATTAAAATAACTAATTTAACCCACTTAAAGGAAAACTACAATTAAATCTATTAAATAACTAAATGCAATTAAACCACAGCAATGAACAATTAAATTAAAATAAGACATACACATAAAACAAAATAAACTCACATTGAAATATAAACAAATTTTCAATTAAAACAAATCAATTCATAGTTAACTAAATAAAAATATAATGTAAACAATAAAATAAATTCCAAACCTATCCTTTTAAATTAGGGGTATTACAAGACAGCCTACATCACCTACCGAGATTTGGAGTTTTCTTGGGTTGGTAGGATATTATCGTAGGTTCATTCAGGGGTTTTAAAAAATAGCAGGACCACTCACTCATCTGACTAAACAATAAAATAAATTCCAAACCTATCCTTTTAAATTAGGGGTATTACAAGACAGCCTACATCACCTACCGAGATTTGGAGTTTTCTTGGGTTGATAGGATATTATCGTAGGTTCATTCAGGGGTTTTAAAAAATAGTAGGACCACTCACTCATCTAACTAAAAAAGGTGTACGGTTCGTGTGGGATGAACACTATCAGAAGGATTTTGATGAGCTAAAGAGCAAGTTAACTTATGCACCTGTTCTGTCTACTCCACAAAGCGGGATTAAGTATCTTGTTTACACAGATGCTTCTTTACAAGGTCTTGGATGTGTTTTGATGCAGGAGGAGTGACCGATTTCATATGAATCTCGAAAGCTTAAGCCTTATGAGCTTAATTATCCAACATATGATTTAGAGTTGGTAGCTGTGGTCTTTGCCTTACGTATTTGGAGGCATTATCTGTTGGGAGAATCTTTCAGATTATTTAGTGATCATAAAAGTCTACAGTATTTGTTCACTTTGTGGGAGCTGAATATGAGAAAGCGCCGATGGTTAGAGTTTGGGAAAGACTATCAATTCTCAATACAATACCATCCAAGGAAAGTAAATGTGGTGGTAGATGCACTCAGTTGCCGGCCCGCTGCTAGTCTTTCTGTTTTATTCACTACTAAGTGGAATGCATTGAAGGCGGTGGATGAGTTGTCGGATGCTTTCATGGCTTGTATGGTAGTTACAACTTCTATTATTCACAAGGTTTTGAAAGCACAACTCACGAATCAGCAGTGCATTAACAGAGTTGCAGAGATAGCTTCTAGGGAGGTCCCATTTTACTATATTGGGACTGATGGAGGTTTGAGGTACAATAGACATTTAATGGTACCTTTTGCTGACGATTTGAGGAAGGATGTGATGACTGAGACTCATCATTCTGAGTTTTTTGTTCATCCAGGAGGAGACAAGATGTATCAGGATATGAAGCGGCAGTTTTGGTGGGCAGGTAGGAAAAAGGACATTGCTATTTTTGTCTCTCGATGTAATACTTGTCAAATGGTCAAAATTGATCATCAGAGGCCGCCAGGAGCTCTACAGCCACTACCTATACCGGAGTGGAAATGGGAGAGCATTTCTATGGATTTTGTAGAGGGATTGCCTAATTTCTTTAAGGATCATAATTCCATTTGGGTCATTGTGGATAAGTTGACTAAATCAGCTTATTTCTTGCCTATTCGCACTGACTTCACTTCGGAGCAGTTGGTGAGACTTTACATTATAAAGATTGTGAAGTTGTATGGCATTCTGTTATCTATTATATCATATAGGGATTCAAGCTTTTTATCAGGATTTTGGAAGAGTTTTCAGCAGGCTTTGGGTACAAAGTTACATCTTAGCACTGCTTATCATCCTTAGACTGATGGACAGACCGAGAGCTTTAATCAGATCATAGAGGATACGCTTCGTTCGTGCGTTTTTGATTTCAAGGGCTATTGGGAGGATTATTTGCCACTTGTAGAGTTTGCATATAACAATAGTTTCCAGAAGACTATTGGTATGGCCCCATTTAAGGCATTGTACAGCTGACCGTGTCGATGGCCTGTTTGTTGGATAGAGGTTGGCGAGAGCAGTTTTTGGGTCCTGAGTTCATTAAGGATACTTTTAAGAAGATTGATCTTATTAGGGATCGTATGCGTACTGCTCAGAGTAGGTAGAAGAGTTGTGCAGATCATCGTACTCGTGCTTTGCAGTTTTAGGTTGGGGATCAAGTTCTACTTAAAGTATCTCCTATGAAAGGAGTAATGCGCTTTTGGAAGAAAGGGAAGTTGTCACCGTGGTTTGTTGGTCCATTCATGATTACGGATCGAATTGGAACTGTAGCTTATCGGTTGGCACTTCCAGATAATTTGGATCGTGTACACAATGTGTTCCATGTTTCCATATTGCAAAAATTTCTATGAGATGAGGATCAGTATTATCATATCGATGTGGGGGAGATTGAGTTGCAGCCAAATGCAACACATTTGGAACCACCATGTCGAATTGTTGACCATCGGGATCAAATTTTTCGTAATAAGGTTATCCCTTTAGTGAGTGTCCAGTGGAGTCATCACAAAGAGGCTGAGTCTACTTGGGAATGGAAGGATATCATTCGCTTGTAGTTTCTTGAAATATTAGAAGAAGGTAAGAGCGAATTCCAAGGACAGAATTCCTTTTGTTAGAGGGAAAGAATGTAATACCCCAAACTTTAAAAGGATAGTCTCGGCATTTTAATTATGGTTTTTATTGCATTTGTGTTTGATTATTTGCTTAATTGTTTAATTGTTTTATTATTTATTTGATTTACTTATTTAATTGTGTATTTAATTGCATTATTTGGTTAATTGGTTATTTAATTAAATTATTGATTAATTGTTTAGTTAATTGAATTATTTGTTTATATTGTTTATTTAATTGAGAATTTGTTTAATTCTTTTCTTTCATTAATATATGCTTAGGTGGACTTAATTGGTTTAAATTGAGTAAAATATAATTAGGGTTTTAGATTCTTTTAGGTAGTCACGTATTGGGTAGCCGACTTGGATTGTATATTTGATTGTTTTCTTTTCCTTCTCAGATTATAATTAGAATTAGGGTTATGTTTCCTAAGCCTATAAATATAACATTACGTTGGCTTCGGGTTTTAAAATAAACACAAATTCTGTTCACGTAAAGAGAGGGTTGAAAGAACAGAGGCACCATTTAGGGCTACCAAGGAGGGATGAGAGGTTTTGCTTGTGGATTTAAACTAGAGCAGTAGGAAGTTGATGGTGAACGAACGTTGTTGGAAAACTTAGGAAGACAGCAACAAGGTTTTGATTCAAAACCACACAGGCAAGTTTTATTCTTTCTTTCTCCCCTTGGCCTGTGTTCTGTGCATACCTAGATGATCTCTAGGAGTTTAATCGGACATTAAAGGAATCTTGCATGCTTAGTATATGTTAGATTATTTGCCTATATGTGTTTAATTTTATCTAGAATAGTTGTTACAAAAAATTGGATTTCATCGTTAGACCTTAAAGCATAATGAATCGGTAATGGTTTTTGTTGTTATTTTTAATGCAAACTAATTTAAATAAAGGACTGGGATGATACTGGATATACTTTAGACTCTTAGGTTCAGTTTTAATAAAGAACAGAAGAGTTGGAAGTGGTCGGAGACGAAATAGAAGGCCAGAGAAGGTTCAGGGCTCTCAGAGAGGGAGAGAGCCGGCTCCCTCAAGTGTAGAGCCGGCTCTGGGGGGTGTAGAGCTGGCTCCCACCCCTCTAAAGCCGGCTCCAAGAGGCATGGAGCCGGCTCCATGCTTGATGGAGCCTGCTTTCAAGTTCTGAGAGTAGGCTCTCTTATTTTGGTGCAATCTGGAATTTTTTCTAGGCACTGTTTGGACGAGTTTTGTATTCTGAATTGTTTTGGGGAATGCACTGAGGTTTGTAAATCCTCTAATTGCATAATTTATTCCGTATTGTTAATAGAATGAACGGTATGAAATTAAGCAACTTTGCATGCTGTTAACAGATGGAAAGGATTAACTTATTTAATTTTTTTTTTTCACAATTAAATGGACTATAGCATGGACTCTAAACATTATATTATGTTGTATTAGAACCCACATTGCATAAGAAATGTTTTTATGCTAACGGATTTAACAGTAGGGAAGTTTAAACAATCTTACATGCTGTTAACGGATAAAAATGATTAAATTGTGTAATTTTGTTTTAACAATTTAACGGACTGTAGCATGATTATAAACCTGGTTTTGGATGCATGATAGGGTTACTTATTTATCAGACTTGATCTATGCATATTTTGGACTTTAATTGCTGAAATATTAAACTCTATTCTGCAATTACATGGATTACTATTTTTGACTTTAATTGCTAAACTATTATATTATGTTCTGTAATTTACATGGATGTTATGGATTGTATGCACCGGTATGGGATGGTGGCATACTAGGGATGGTTAGCTCAAAACGCTAAAACCTACCTTATTGGAATAAGGAAATGGATTGTATAATATTGAATCGTACTTATATTTAAGTCAAATCAACTGAGTAAGTTGAGTGACTACCTGGATTAATTATTATTTGTGGTTAAGTCAGATCAACTGAATAAGTTGAGTGACTAACTGGAATATAAATCTTATGTCAGATCAGTAAACAATTGAATAACATATTCTGGTTTTGGACGGACTTTAAATAAATGACTATGGTACCACGATATAAGCTTGAGTCTCAGGATCGTTGGTTAGGCAGCGTATATGCATTGGGATGCATAGCTGGCTATAACGGTTGAGGTGTACCCTGTTAGGTCTAGGTACTCATGCCCACCTCTGGTGCATTTTGCATGTTGCCTTCTATTCATGTTGAGGCCCCTTTGTAGTCCAGTGAGTGTCCCTTAGTGTGGAGATATATATATATTTATGGACTAGATAGATATTGTGAGATATCTAGGATGTATCTGCATATCAGGTCACTGTATGGATTGCAGTTAGAATAGAACTTGTTCGTGGGCCTGACCCACTCTTATTTTTCAGGTGTTCGACAGTTCCAACCTTAGAGCTTGATCGTGCTGAGCTGAGATAGTCACTCGTTCCTCCGATTACGTAGGATTTCTCTTTATGTTTTAGTTTGGATTTTATCTTCAATTGTTTATTTTCAATTGGGATTTTGTTTAGGGGTCCACTAGATGGATTCCCGAGTTGTACTCTTGGAGGTTTTGGAGAGTTAGATTATTTTAATCTTTAAGGTTTGAGGATTTTATATTAATTAATTCTTTCAGCTTTATTCTATTTCTTAAATCTTTTTGTATTCCTGCTTGTCTATATATTAATTATTTGGTATTCCCTCATGTTTGGGCTTGGCCTAATTAACCCATGTCTCGGAGTCGATGGGTATCACACTAACCCAAAGTTGATGATATCCAAAACGCAGATCAACTGATCAAAAAGATCATCGATCCTGGGTAAAGGGTACTTGTTACGAATAGTAACCTTGTTCAACTCCCTGTAACCTATACACAGATGAAGTGAACCATCCTTCTTCTTTACAAACAAAACTGGTGCTCCCTAGGGTGAAGTACTCCTACGAATAAAACCCTGACTGAGTAATTACTGAATCTGATCCCTCAGCTCTCATATCTACACTGGTGCCATCCTTTATGGTGCTCTAGCAATAGTCATAGTGTCTGGAGCTAAGTCAATTACAAAGTCTATCTCTCGACTAAGTGGCAACCCTGGAATCTCTTAAAATACATCCAAAAATTCTTGTACAATTGGTATGCTATCCAGTGACTCAGTAATCTCCTCCTCAGTCTCCTCCTTCAAGTGAAAAAATATGTGCTAGTAACCCCGTTAGAATGTGGCATAGCGATGACGTACATATCCTGACTAAGTATAGTGAAAACAATAGACCTATCATAACAATTAACTTGGGCATAGTAGTAAGATAACCAATCCATCCCAAGTATCACATCATAAGTGTGCATGTCCAAGACCAATAGATTGGCTAGAAATCTAAGTCTACCAATATCTAGTGTCATAGGCCCATCATTCTCATGTAAAATGGCAATATCACCTAAAGGTATAGAAATACCATGAGGTCTATCGCATACTCGCGTCGTCATCCCAGATAATGTAACAAATGATTTAGACACGAATGAATGTGTAACACCCGTATCAAATAAAACACGACTATGTGTATCATGAATAGGAAATATACCCTCAACAGCCTGAGGTACCTGAACATCCTGTGGTATGGGGTTGTACACCATGCCATAATGTAACTGCTGCGATGCATGTCCCTCAGGCTGTGATGGTGCTGGTAAAGCCTAATATGTCGGTCCATGAATCCATGGAATCTGTGGAGCGGGTAAAGGTAATAGTGCCCTCTGTCCCTGCTGCACATGCTATCCCTGTCCCTGTCCCTTAGGGCACTGTCTGGAAGTGTGACTAAACCCTCCACAAATGTAGCAACTACCCTGAAAAGTGCCAAACGGCCTCCTCTATCGGTTAGCCTGTGGCTGACCCTGTCCTGCCTGTGGTCCCCCATCCTGCTGCCTCTGAATAGGTGCCCCATTCCTGTGAGCATCTGAACCACCTTTGTGCTTCTTCCAAGACTGTTGTCCTCGGAATTTTCCTCTATCATTGTGTCGGTATCCATTGCCACCCCCTTTCTCAGCTGACTGATTAGCAGAGTCTTTATCACCCCGCTTCTCACCCCTAGCCTGTCTAAAGTCCATGGTCAATTGATACTGTTGTGAGCAGAGTCTACCACCTAAACATAAGTAGTGTAGGCTGGACTACCTATAATAGATCGCTTAATAGACCACATAAGTCCCTTAACGAAACTATTACATTTCTTCTCCTTGGTATCCACCTCTTCTAGAGCAAAAAGAGATAAGCTAGTGAATTGCTGCTCATACTCTGCCACCGTCATGTTCCCCTGATTTAGATTAAGGAACTCTGTCTTCATGGCTGTCCTGACTGCATATGGAAAATACTTCTCATCGAATCGAGTACTGAACTGATCATAGATCAATGAAGTCCTTTCCTCTATAGTGGTAACTGACTCCTATCACTGTAGTGCATCCCCAACAAGCTTGAAGGTAGCAAGCATCTGCTTCTGAACCTCTATGCACTTAACCATGCGAAGATGTCGCTCAATGTCATTCTTCCACTGGTAAACTGCTTTCGCATCGGTGGAGCCTGAGAATTCAGGTGGGCTCTCTTTTGTGAAAGAACTCCTAGCCTTTTCCCAAGAATCAGTCTGAACCACTGGTGCGGGTCTAGGTGACTACTGTACCTGTGGCTGATTCTGAAGTACAGCTGTTACACCTGCTTCTATAGCCTGAGCAATGAGGTCATTGAGATGAGGAGGATACTCTAGATCTTTTCCCTGATCCTGAGTCTGCTGAACTTCCTCCTACTTACATGCAACTGACCACCATTGTCCTAAAACCCAGGCAATTGCTGCCCTTCCTCTATTAGCTGACGCTGTAAGAGATCTTGTTGCCTACGTGCCGCTTCCCTTCGCTGCTTGTTTCTCTGATTGTTCCGTCTGGTTTTAGCGTTAACCATTCTGTTAACATAGAAAGACAGACATCAGTATGATTTTTAAATGAACCGTAAAGGAATACAACGAATCCTAAACTTAAGCTCTAAACAAGAGAATACGCTACGCAGAGTCTCAATACGAAGTAACCCTAGAGACACTTAAACCTGGAGTGCTCTAATACCAACTGTGATACCCCTCGGTTCTAGAGCCACGGGTGATCAAGTCCGAGCACAAATCTGAGGAATACCAAACAATTAAATATATAAACAAGCATATAATACAAGAAGAATAAAGAATAAAGTATAATTAAGCTGAAAGAAATCTAAATAATAAATCCTCAAAGTATTAATAAAATAATTCAATATTCCAAAACCTCCAATATTATTACAACTCAGGAATCCATCTAGTGGACCCCTAATAATATCCCAACTGTAATTAAAATAACTGAACTGAAAAGAAAACCAAAACTAAAACATGGAACAAAGTCCTACGTAGTCGGAAGAGTGAGTGAGTGTCTCTACTCGGCATGGACAAGCTCTAAGATTGGAACTGTCGAACACCTGAAAAATAATAGTGGGTCAGGCCCACGAACAAGTTCTACTCTACTACAATTCAAACAGAGACTCGATACACATATACATCCTAGACCACTCAACAATAGCTAACTAGTCCATATATATATAAATACACACTAAGGACGCTCATTGGACTATAGGTCTATCTCAACCTGAATAGAAGGTAACACGCAAATCGCACATAAAGTGGGCAGGTGTACCTAGACCTACCAGGGCACCAAGATGTCTGTTATATCCAGTTATCAATTCTAGGTAATATACGCACCCTGACCATGATCCATGGCACCATAATTATATATATATATAAAGTCCGTATAAGCCTAACACAAAAAATGTCATCCATTTGATACAGTGGCCTGACGTAAATAAGTAGGATTTAACTCTATGGTTAATCTATTCCCTTATATATCCAAGTAGGTAGGACTTAACCTTTTATTAGTTAATCCATCCCTAAGATGCCACCATCCCATACTAGTGCATCACATCCATACAGTCCAATAATTGATGAAATAAATAAATAATACATCAATTAATCCAGAGATAATATGATACACATCATACAGATAAATATTGCATTTATTTAGGCAATTACAACAGTTTAAATAGCATGTAGCTAACTTATCTTTCAAGTTGTACCTACATCTTAGATAAACAATATAAAGTTTCATAAACATTTTTTAAAATTGTTTAAACATTAACTTCAATTGTTAAAGCAATTAAATTAATCATTTCATCCAATCTAAACAACATATAGGTTATTTAATTTTCAAACTATGCACCTCCTTAGCATATATAGTTATATTATGCATTCTGGGATCTTCTCATGTCCATTAAACCCATCTATAAGGATTAAATCTAGTTTAAAATGATTCTGGTCCTTAAAACTCAAAAAAACCAAGTCGCAGCCTAACTGAGTCAGCTTGATTGCCAATTGAGTCGACTCAGATGCCAACTGAGTCGGTTCTGTTCGTCCCGAGGCCCTAACTCAGTCGATTTGGTTCCAACCGAGTGGGCTGGGTTAGCAACTGAGTCGGCTCGGTTCGCCTGGGCTTCGTCTCCTTCGTTGGTTCAGCATCTGTAAACCCTAAAATGTTTATAGTTAAGGGTCATATTCTCTAATCTAAGTCCCTACGTCCATACTAAATTATTTTAAGTGTTTTAACATACAAATATTCAACTTAAACAATAGTTCATGCATAAAAAATCTAAAAATAAAGAAATCACGAACAAATATATATAATCATGAAATTATCTATTTTAGTCTAATTAAGCATGCATAAATATTTCGTTTTAATTGTTTAAGTCTCCTGGAATATCCTAGGCATGTATAGAAACACAGATCAATGGGAGAGAGTAAGAGAAGAACTTGTTTTCAAGGTTTCAGAATGAAAACCTCAAATCTCCTTCTTCTCTGATTTTCTAGCAACCCTTGGTGACCTTCAAACCTCTCTGCTGCACACTCTAGCCTACGCATAACCTTTTCCTTCTTCCCCTTAGGTTTAGCCTTGAACTCTCTTGGCCGAATCCCCTTCTTCTCTCTCGGCTCTCTCTTTCTTCTCTCTCTATATATAATATATTTTACTTATATAATCCAGCCCCCTTCTACAGACCCTAATAACATATATATAGGTTTTACAAAAATTTAACATAGTCCTATACGTATTCCAAGTCTGCTACCTTAAGGGAAAAGAAAAAATAGAAAAGGAAAATAAAATCCTACTAAGATAATAATAATACTACTAAAAAGAACTAAAGTAAATATACCTATATAAATATTCTATATAATATTATAACTATAATATATATATATATATATATATATATATATATATATATATATATATTTGACTAAAGTTATTAGTAATATTAATTATTAATGATAATTAATAAATATAATAACCTTATATACATATATACCCATATATATATATATCACTATCCATGGGTAATTATTTGCACCTGTTAAAACTCCTATCCAAGTAGTCCATGCAACCCATGGGTTTGGTCCATGACTACAGTCCATAACCATTAAAATAAAATAAAACTAAAAGATAATAATTAAATCATTTAATCCTAACAATTAATTATAAGTAAACAACTAACATTTAAGCAAACAAATACACATCATTAATCATATAATTTAATTAGACAAATAATTCAAATAAATACATAAATAATTAAACAAATAGCCAAGAAATCAAATAAATAATTAAAAATGTAATTAAAATAATTAATTAAATACCGAGACTATCATTTTTAAATTAAGGGTATTACACCTACTACGACCTGCTGAAATGCATATAAAAAGCATTGGCCTCATTTGGCCTTAAAACTAATCTGTCATGTCCCAACGCACAATGCAAATAATATATAACATTCCCAAAATCTACACATACTTATAAAAAGAGTCCCGTCCCTCCATCTCATCCAAACATGGAAACATTTGTCCACTACTTAGTCCCATAATCCTTTACAAGGAACACACTTTAATTACATTAAGTTACAGTTCATGAAATATAGCTAAAATTAAAAGTCCATAACTTATAACATCATGCAAATTAAACTAAAATATTACAAAAAGTCAAGATTATATTTCCAAAATATTAAAATTCAATTACAAAAGATAGCAAAATATAGATCTCCAATCCCCTCTAAACTTGTGGTGGATTATCGTCCGCCACCTATTTCTCGTAGCTTGAAAATTTTAAAGTAATGGGGTGAGCTAACCGTTTAGTAGGAAGTGTTTAAGACACACCTCTTACGACCTCGTGAACCCACATAAGGAATAGAATACAAGTGAACGGGATCATACCTCGGGAAGCAAGTAAAATAGTAATAATATCGACAAATACATATACAAGTCATCCAACTACCAAGTGTGCAATATATGCCAATAATATGCCATGCCATGAAATGTCGCTCTCCATTTCTGAAACAATGCTGTTTCACCTTTCCAAACCATTAGTGCAGTCCGACCTAAGGAGACTCAAAGGCGTCATGAGAGGAGGATTGGCTAACTATTCACGATCACAAGGTAACTCCAAGGCGTCGTATCTGGCCTAGGAAGCTCAACCACGCTAGGGTCACTCCCTAGTCCCCTCTAAACCACACTAACGCAGTGAACCACTAGGCAACTCCTAGGCATCCAGTTTTTGCAAACACTTTTCGAAAATATTTTTTCCAAAACAATTTCATTTGTTTTTAAAACACTTTTTCCCCTTTTTCCTTCCCAATAAATGCATGAATGCTTCATGCTTCTAAATGCCAATTCAATACTAAAATTTCCACACGTTCCCTCTTCATCATCATGACATTCTTGATAGGAAGTTCTAAATATTTATTTCCATAATTATAACATAAATTTTCATAGCAAATAAAATCATAAAACATACAACATACCAACACTAAGCATGTTTCTTTATAAAAATGAAAATCATCATAATAATAAGCCCAATTAACACATAACACACATTTATCACCTTAAATACAAATAACCCTAACAAACACAATCAAAATAATTAAAATTAAGCATGCTTAAAGTTAAATTAAAGGGAAAAATTCACAAAAAAATCCAAGAGATAGTGGATTAGAGCACCTCTACCTCAAAAATGCCTAAAAATCCGAAATCCCTAGATTGGCCAAATTGAGCTTTGCTTCGATCAAAACATAGATCTTGACGAGCTCTTCAACTTTGTCTTAAGCGACAATACCAAATTCTCAAAGGTATGAGAAAAATCAAGCCTTGGAATTGCAAAAAAAAAAAAATAGAAATACCGAAAGGGGGAGAAAAAGCAGCAAAGAGTGAAAAAGGTGAGTCTGTAATGACTTAAAATACATGCGGGTCCCATGACATAAAAGAATTTCTTTTAACATAATTACTTATATATATTTATGCAATAACCAATTCACCACCACATAAAATCATGCAATCAAATAAAATGCACAATAAAACAATGCATAAAATGCAATGGACCCATGACACAACCCCCGTACTCAACAACCCCGGTAGCAAGTCCCGGACCTCCTGGCCCGAAAAACAGAAAAATACCGAAATAACAACCAATGCATTTTCAAGAGTCCTGAACTCAAGGAAATGTCCCGATCAACACTCTGACACACCCAACACACCCCAAGGTGTCCGACACGTAAAACGAGAAAAGACAAAAATGCCCTCAAAAAATAAAAATAAAAAATAAAAAAGTAAAAAATGACGAAAATCGAAAACATTACAATTATGGTATAAGCAAGCAATATACAAATTAGGTCTATATTACAGCATTTATTATTTATGTAATTAATTATTTAAGATGCTTGATGAACTCATTGATTTATGAGTTAGGATTATTTTAAAGGTTAAAGATCATTAATTAAATTAAGCAATTTTTTGGTTTTTAACTGAAATAACTAAATTTAACAGAGCTATAGTCTAGGACTAACCCAATAATGATTTTGTTAAGTTCGGCTAGGGACCATCTACGGGAGTGAATTACCCTTTTGTTATGGCTATTGGGCTAAATGTGCCCTTAGTATGTGGACGTGGTCAGGGACCATCGGGCGAGTAGACGTACAACCTAGCCACGTGTGTATTTGGTAGTCCGGGACTATGCAATTCACACCATTTAATTAGAGTGGAGCCTGAGGCTCATGTGAGATAATGGCAATAGAATGCCAACCGGTTGAGGGGAGCCCAGGGCTCATGTGAGGTAAGTGAAATTTTAATAATTTATTTATAGATGGGTTACAAGTTCACAATTTGAGTTAATGTTATAGAAGGACATCATAATTGGCACAATTGTAGTTGAATCAATTTAATTATTAGATAGTGTTATGATTTGTAGATATTTCGTGGTCACTTATATATGTGTATATATACAGATTATAAGTAAGGATTGACTTACTGAACGATGATAGTGTTTTACAATTTCTTGTTGAGCTTATGAGTTCACCACCCCTTTATCACTTTCAGGTACACATGGATTTAGCTTGCAAAGGAGGCTCAATGAGAGATGGGGATTTTCTGGATTTTCCACATATTGATTTTATTATTGTTTCTAAACAAAACATTTTGTAATAAGGTTCACTTAGTTGGTGGAATTTTAATTTGTTGGTGGATGTAATAGATTTCCTTTGAATTGGTATATTTTTAAATAAAATTTATTCTTACTGATTTAATTGTGGATTATTGTTGATGAATTATGTGAGTCATGTACTTAATTTTAGTATAAGACAAGGGTTCATGTGTCTGAATTTTTGGGGCGTGACACTCGTATTTCAAAATATCAAATTATCTTTCTTAAATAAAATAGTTCAGTTGGTCAAAAAATTTTGGGCTATGTTGTGATAAAGAAAATTAAGAGAATGTATGATCTTTCCTTTCGAAAGAAGAGGTTGATAGTTCAAATCTTATTAGAAACATGTTATGAGATTGTTTTTACTTCTGCCGGGAATAAATAAAATCAATTTGTTCATTCAAAACAACAAAAAAGAATCGAGCCGTCATTTAACTGGTGGTGGAATTAGTGACAAACCCAACCATCACATTCTCACAAGTAGTCACTTCATTTGTCCCGAGTCTAAAATTAACCCTAGAATGCCCTTAAAGCTGAAGGCAACAATTATTCTCTAACAGTGCAGGATTAAATATTCAATTAAATTGTTATTTAATTGAATATTCACTAGTATATAGGGCATATTTGAAAGAATTAAAAGTCAGTCATTTTTGAGTGACTTTTCCTAAATCTTTTAAGCAAAAAATTTATTTGATTTAAGAAGGATAATTTAGTATTTTGGAATAAGAGCTTGGAGGGCCTTTTGACCCTAAATAATGGTTCTCAATCTATATGTAATTATTTTGCCTAATTTAATCAAAATGAAATATAAACTTTAAAAACAGACCACTTTGTTATTTAAGACTCATAATTCTATCTAAATATATATATTTCAATTTTAATTCATTTTTTTTGAAAGTTTATTTTCTTTTAATCTTTCGAATTAAAGAAAGTCCCAAACACAAGTTTCCACATAAATATTAATTTTAGTAGCAAACTTTAAATTATAACGAGAAGATAACTTCTTTGAAAAGGTGGAGTACATATCTTAGTGAAGCCAAGGTTTTGAATTTCCTTTTATTTTACGTGTTAAAATATGATATACAATTATGTAATTGATTCAAGAGAAGGATTTTTTAAGTATAAATATTTGGTTGTTTTATATTTCATTTTTAATTCTCATGTTACAACTTTGAGACTTCGATTTCACTCTCTCTCCTGCGTACTTTAAATTTTTTAACACTAGTTTCGATTTCACTCTCTCTCTACTTTAAATTTTTTAACACTAGTTTTAATTGTAAATCAAAATCAAAATACTAGTATGACTTAAGCTCTGTATGTTTGGATATAAAATATTTTTATTTTTTGATGTTTGGTTGTTTATTTTACGAAAAAAAAAAAAATAACTTACCAATTAATTTTTGACAAATTATTTTACACGTGTAAAAAAAGATATTTTCAAAAACAAATACTTTACTGTGAAACAAACGGAGGCGTAGCATGAATGCATTAGCTATGATTCCTGACTAAAATAGATTTAACATGACTCATGAAAATAAATAGAAGTTTGCTAACATTATGAAATATGAGAAAGAAATGAGATTTAACGCTGACATAAATGTGAGATATTGGAGCAAACTAAAATATTACTCCATTGTTTGAAGGGATCATGATCTGTTTTGCAGAGGTTTGATCCTGATTGACGAAGGAAATATCCGACGAATTCACGGCGAAAAAGATTCAGATCTCGGCCAGACAAAGGCTAGATCTGCTACATTCACGGTAGTAGAGTTCCGATCTGATTAAGATCTCTCCGTTGATGACTTTGCTCCGATCAGAGACGATGAAACTGTCAATGATAGTGAAACGGAAAATGGATTAGAGACGATGAAACTGCCAATGATGGTGAAACGAAAAATGGATCGGCTGTAGGAGGAGAAAGGACTGAATAGGGTTCTTCACATCTCTGCATTTGCTTTATTTCATTCTAATGTGACCTTTTGAATACCCGGAACATATTTTGTAGTGATGAATGAAATACCCGGAACATATTTTGTAGTGATGAATGAAATCACAATTTAGTTTCTCAATGGTTTATAACAGAGAGGGTACTACATTCGAGATTACTAGGTTACCAGCTTACTTTCAAAATATATTCCTTACCGGTATGGAAAGGATTATATACAAGAAAGAAAAAAAATAAAATTTCATTTTTTTTTTTTTCATTTAGCTAATTAACCATTATTAATAAAAGAGAATAAAATAATAGAAATTAATATATGATTTGAAAATAAATAAATATTGTTGTGTACAAATTCTACATATGTATCAGTTATTTAATAATTGGACCAATGAAAATTTCATCATTCTTATAATATCTGATAAATTATTAGATAATCCTGAACCATTACGTGATAAACCAATTTAATCCAGACTATTATTGAGATTTCTTTGTAAAAATAGTAAATGAGCAATGTTTGGTTACCGGGTACTTTTTCCCTAGAATTCCAGTACTGTATACCTGACAAGGAGAAATTAAATAATTAGATATGATAAAGTGGTTCAACAGGGTAAAAATAACCTCGGTACAAGTTCAAATTTAATGGATCATATAATCTTCCCAACAAATATTGTATGATCTAGTAACGAACAAATCTCCTCTGATCTCGAACGGAGTGAGAGATTATGAAAATGCAAAATGCAAAGTAATTTTTTTAATTTATTTATTTAGCTAATCATTTTAATTATGCGATTTGATTAATATGATAGGGTGAACTGAGGCATTAACTCTTTCTCACTTTTTTTTCTTTTTTTTTCTCATAATTATTAAAAAAATTAAAAATAAATAATATTAATTTGAAAATAAACAAATAAATGTTTTATTGTTTAAAGTTTAATAACTTAGTTACTGGGCGGAGCATGGGATAGGAAGCAAGTAATGGTAGTTTATTATATTAAAATGCTGTCAGCTGGAAATCATTTCGGAACAAGTTTTTTTTTTAAGCTAAATAACAACATGCATTTGACATTCAATTTTCATTAAAAACTAATAATGTGCTCAAACAGAAAAAGATTCAGGAAAAAAATAAAATAAAATTCCCTTCTCCGTGACACCTTTTCTATACTAGTGCCCAATTTTCATGCCTAAGTTTCAATTCATTTTTTGGTTGGCGTGCAAGTTGTACACCTATTCACACGAAATGCATGCTTCTTGTGCCTAATGCAGAAAGCAACGATCACTTTTTTCTTAATGGCAATTCTTCGAACCGAATTTGATTATTCCTCGAGCAAAAATGAACACAATTCTCAAGATATCAGACTCAACCAAAACAAAACTTCTCTCAAAAATTAATTGAAATTAACTTGAATGACATTGGAATTGAAATTAAATGATTAGAAAATTAATTGACATAGTAAAAGGAAATTAACGTAAAAGGAAATTGATTAGAAAAAAAAAAAGGAAATTAAAAGACATGTTATTTATGTGGTGCTGTACCATTTGGTTGTTGCTCTGAGTCCTCTATTTATAGAATTCTTCCTAAATTGAAAGTCCACCTTCTTTGTTGCATGTATATGTTATCCATAGATTTCTTCTTTATTTGCAATTGATTTGAGTCAAATAACAAGCAGCAGAATGAGTCTTTTATTTGACACATACTTCCTTTCTTTTCAAAACTCAATTGTACTCCTCCTTTCTAGACTATTAGTTGATTTACTTTAGCAGCTTCTTTCTTAACAGCTAATTAAAAATCCTGGATTTGTATCTAAATATCCTGGATTAACGGCTAATTAAAACCGTTAATCTAAGCTATTTAAGGGTCATTGGGCCTGGTTTTATTGTTTTGCTCATCTATGAGCAAGGTCCCAGCTTCCTGGATTGTTTTGGCCAAAGCCCATGTAATTTTTCTTAAATTAACGTGGTGGAGGAGAGGTGATGGAGAGGGCAGTGGTTGTGGTGGCGGCGGAGAGGCAGAAGGGGTGCGTTGATAATGGAACAATTTGTTCCGGAGATTATGGTGTGAGTTATTTGGATTATTTGAGTATTTTAAATTGATGTTTGATCATTCAAGGAGAATTAGGATTTTCTTTTCATTTTATGTTAAAGGTTTAAGGTTTTTTTTTGGGTTAAAATTTTGATTGATGAATTGTGTTTCGATTTTAGTTGAAACTACTGATATTTCTTTCATCGACTACTTATGTGGCATTGATAGAAATTTAATTCGCACATTCAAAGGCTAAAATCAACTTATGTGGCTCCCATTTAGCTTAAAGTCATCTGCACCAGCCTCTCCGAATTTTGGCTATCCAAAAATGCCACTTTGTCACTTCAGCTTTTCCAAGAGCCACGTCAGCAACTTTTCCTCGTCAGAAATAGCACTCTATCAGGCTCTTCGAATTTTCGCTCTCCAAAAAATATATATATATCTAAAATTATTATTTTTAAATTTTTTTTTCCTAAGGTTATATTTTTAACCGCAATATTCTTAACTGTTATATTTGTAACGACTATATTTTCTCAACGGCAATAATTTTCAATCAAACAATACTTTTGCAAATTATTAAAAAATTACGATTGATATTATAACTTGAAACAATACATTATCCATTATGGATTAAAAAATAATAATAATAATAATTAAAAATAACTTAAACAATGCAATATCCTAAATTGAAATAAGAAAATAAATAGACCAAGGATTACATAACCCTATGGGAATCTTGGGGCGGACCGTGAATTCAAAGATGCCAATATCTCATTTTGTCGTGCAATAATCCAAGCTTTCCTCGCTTCTGTTGGTGCCGAATTTGGATCTGTTAATATGATCTCCTTCTCAAGTCTCTGTTAACAATTAAAAATAACTTAAACAATATATTATCCTAAATTGGAATAAGAAAATAAATAGACCAAGGATTACATAACCCTATATGAACTTTAGGGCGGACCGTGAACTCAAAGATGCTAATATCTCATTTTGTCGTGCAATAATCCAAGCTTTTCTCGCTTCTGTTGGTGCCGGATTTGGATTTGTTAACATGATCTCCTTCTCTTCAAGTCTCTGTTTTTCTAGAATCTCTAGCTGCCTCATCTTCTTTTTCTTCGTTTTTCTTACCTCTCGTGCTACTTGGGTATCCTTCATTTTCTCCTAACGACTCTCATAACAGCTAGTGAGATTATTAAAATTCGAAACAAATGAATTTTGTAATTCATTCGCTGAATTAATTTTTGCTCAGCGCTACTTCACCACTTTTCTTCCTGGTCTTTGTAGTTGTTGATATTCTTCCACACCGGGTGAATCATTTTTCCCCATGTGTGGTGATTCTTCAGTTGAAGTTGCATCTGTCGTGACTGCATGACCTGACGGAGCAGACGATAATGAGTGCCCAATAGACTTATTAATGTCAAATTTAAATTCACTACTCTTCTTCGGCTGTTTTTTCTTTTTTCCTTTTTCTACTTGTTCGACACAATGTGAATGCCATTTATTGTTATGCTTTAAGATCTCCCAGCAACTTTCTAACTTAAATTCACCATCTGATTGACTACAAAACAGGTCTTTAGCTGCTATCATCTACACGAAAAAATTAACAAAAAATTAAAAGCTGACTATTTAAAATATTTACAAGTTATATTTAAAGAATAAATAACTCACCATATCATCACTGCTGAAGCTGTTGGACGATTTATTTCGATGGTAGTCATGCACCCGGAAAATTTGTTGATTTTTTGTTGGATCACTGACCAATGATTCATCAAACCTCCATCATTTCGCTCAGTTGGAGGAACACTAATAAGTTGTACATATTGTTCCAGGATTCGCTCCCATAACTTCTTCTTACTTTGGTCTACCCCCGTAATCGCATCAGAGGTAATGGACATCTACGTCCAACATAAAGCCTCATCTTCAGCCTTGGTCCAATTATTATGTCGGATAGCCAGTTGTTTTGGAGGGGTTTTTGAGTTACTTGATTGTGGAAAACTAGTACCACAATATTGATAAGAAGTTTGGGATGGTTGATAAGAATGTTGGGATAGTTAATGAGAAGGAAATTGAGAATCTTCTCTATAATAATTGATATCGTCTTCGGGAAATGGCAAAAACTCATCGTTTGATGGGTTGAATTGGGTATTGTAATAAAATGGATGTCGAGGATCCATGGAATCGAAATGAGTTTGAAAATAATAGCTAAGATTGAGAAAATAGAAGAAGAAATAAGTTAAATGATAGATAATAGATATGGATTAGATGTAATGAATAATGGTAGGAGTTGGGATACTTATAGAAGAAAAGTGATTTTAAAATTTTTTATTGAATTTTTTTTTGAATAAAGTTAAAAAAATTTGAATTTTTAAACTTTTTTTTAAAAATTATAGCCGTTAAGACACTATTTGTATCAGCCAAACAGTGCCTTAACGGCCAAATACACTATTTGTGGTACACATTTAAAATTTAAAGCCAAAAAATAAAAAATAAAAAATAAAAAACAAATTTTAAGGGGAAAAAAAAAAAAAAAAAAAAAAAAAAAGTTTTTTAATTTATTTTTGGCCCAAATAATTTTTTTTGGACAAATAGTGCCTAAACAATATATTTTTATTTAATGAATTTTATTTTAATTTTTTTTAAAAAAAAAAATGAGCTCAAAATTACCTATTTTTAGGTTTTTTTTTTTTTTTTTAAAAAAAAAAACATTCTGCCAAACAATGCCTTAAGGCACTGTTCAACACACTGTTCAGGACCGTTACAAATAAAACAAAAAAGGGTTTAGGCAAAACGACGTCGTTTTGCATTAGGAATATATATATATATGTACAACAATTGCGGGCCGACTCGCTAAATACCGCGAGCCGGCCCACGAGGCAAAGTGGGCCCCGCCCTTTTCAGCTAGCCCACTGCACGGGCTTTGGGCTCCCATATCACCAAAAGCGGGCTTTGGCTAGCCTGTTGAGGCTGCTCTAAGGAGAAGAAGACTCATTATGCAAGGATTTCATATTGATTTTTGAAGCTTTTTCAACCGCAAATTTGGGTTTGAATATTTTTTCAGTAGACAAATTTGGCTTGAATACCAGTGGCAATATTTTGGAAGAGCAAATGCGATCAATAAAATCAAATTGAATTGTTGATCTCAAAATCGTAGCCATCATTGCTTTTCTCTTAATTCTAATTAATAAGGATAACAGGTGAAGAAAATAATGATAATTCACCAGTCATGTGATTATTGGCTCCGGAATCAAGAACCTAAGTAGGTTTGTTTGCTTTAACATGAAAAGTAAAAGCATTACTTGTAGCTATAGTAGACGTGGGAGTGGAAGAGCCAGCTCTGGAAGATAAAGCTCTGAACTGCTCTTAAAGCTGACCAATCTGGGATTGTAATCGACTATAGTCTTGAAATGATGGTCTCAAGGAATTGGAGCAGGAGGAGTAGCAATTTGTCGAGCCACGGGTCATGTAAAGGATTGTTACTTTAAGTTTCATCCCAAGCTAAAGCAAAAATTTTCTCGCAATCATTCTTCTGGTCATGGCCAGGGCACAGCGTTAAGAAAAAAAATTATTTAAAGGAGTAGAAGGGGAAAGGGAGATTGGGCCGGGGGGGGGGGGGGGGGGGGGGGGAACTAGAAAAATAAGAGATAATTTTAAAAATAATAATTTTAGGGGGTATTACATAAATATATATACACACACACACATATACACACACATATACATATAAAATATAAAAAAAAATTCTACATTTATAGTGGGCATGGCCAGGCTAGGGGGACAAGTGCCCCCCTGGGCATACACTAGTTTCGCCCTTGACCGCACCGTTATAGTAGCCAATAATATTGGTGGGTAATTCGTTCTGAAATTTTCATAATCCAATAATTAACTATTTTTATACATAAAATATTTAATTCACATGACAAGTTTGAATATTATGAAAAGTTTACGGCTGGAGGATCAATGCAGCGTTGGACTGAACTTGATGGTGTAATAAAGCCCAAGATTGACCGATGAGTGTAATAAACCTAAATCTCAGAGGGTGTGAGTGTAATTCATCAATAAAATAAAATAAAATAAAATAAAAAGACATCAATATAAGAGAACTGTCTTTTATTATAAATGTATGATTGCTTTATTTTCATTTGTATGTTACACTAATTGAAACTTCTATTTCACACCCACTTTTTAACACCAACTTTAATTGTAAATCAAAATTGCAATACAAGTAAATAACTAAAATAAATCTTCCATAACTCGTGATAGCATGAAATAGTAACAAATGAGATTTATAGCTTACAAAAATGTAAGATATTGTTATAAAAAACATATTACTTATGAATGGTAAACGGGTTACAACATTGAAAGAACTGTCATGAGTAGGGTAGAAACAACAGGAAATTAAAGCAAATCGTCAACCCTCAAAGTAATCATTAGCTTTGTATTTAATAGCAGGGGATGGAGAAGATGAGCACTGCAAGGAGTCATGGAACTTCAAGCCTGCTTTCAAATTTTGTTTTAGAAAAAAATTTAAATGAAAAAACAAAAAGGGAAGTTTTTAGTTTTTCATTTAACCAACAATTTTTTATTATGTGATTTATTGTGATGATAGGGTAACCTAGGGATGGCAACGGGGCGGGTTTAGAGCGGGTTTCTCTAAATCCCGCCCCGCCCCTTTTAATTTTTATCAAGTCCATACCCGCCCCGAGACCCGCGACGGGTTGGATTTTCATATCCAACCCCGCCCCGTTAGGAAATACTGTGCCCCCGTGCCCGCCCCACTAACAAATTTTTTTCTCCCACTTTTTGGAACTTAAACTCCTGCTATTTAAATGTGCAAAGCCTAGGAATGACACAACATAAATAAAATTATGTATCCTAATAAATAAATAAAAAATAACATGCACATAACATAATTCAGAGAACATAATAAACAAAAATAAAAGTTTAATACAACCAAATCACAAGAAGTTCTAAGCTCCAACTTCCACCATAACCAAAACAAAAGCAAATTTAATACCAAGTTTATATCCCAAATTAGGATTATAAGAGATGGGTAATTGGGTAAGCCGCTAAAATAACTTATTAATATATATATATATATATAAATATATATATATATACTTATATGCAGGGCGGGGCGGGGCGGGGCCCCTAGGATATGTATATTGAACCCTTACCCGCCTCGTGACCCTCGACGGGTACAAAATTTGTATCCATGTCCGCCCCAACGGTATAACAAGTGTTCCCATATCCATTATTAATGGGGCGGGATGGGGCGGGGCCCCAGCGGGGCGGTAAAAATTGACATCCCTAGGGTAACCGAAACACTACCTCCTCTTTATAATTAATAAAACACACTGCAATTAAAGAATAAAAATAATCAAATGGAGACTAAAAGTTCGACCTTTTGCCCTGCTGTAGAAAGGAGGTCTCCGAACCGGCTGGCGACTTCCCTTTCTAAAAAAATTATTTCCTCCCACCAAAAGTGGTGTAGATACTAAATTTTTTTTTCTTAATTTCTTTTATAGATTTTAACCTTCTTAAAATTTTGATTTTTTTATATTATTAAAACTCAACTAACAGAGAGATTTGACAGTGAACTAAAAGATTTCTATCCTTTCTCACCTTTCTCTTTTCTTTTCTTTTCTTTTTTTTTTTTTTTTCCATTATTAGACCTCAACAGAAGATCTCACCTTTCTTCTTCTTCTTCTTCTTTTTATTTTTTTATTTATTATTATTTTTTTTAATTCTCTCTCCTCCTCATTACATTTGTTATAATTAAACAGTTAGGTGAGACACAAATGGAAAAGGTCACTCCATTCCCAACAGTTTATAGTAATAAATTATAATTTTATTTTATATTAAAAAATATTAAGTAAAACTTTAAGTTATTCTATTTCACTTGATAACTTTCTGTATTATAATTCTTATTTGAAAATTTTTATGTATTACGGAGTATTTTAATGTTTTTAAAATAATATTAAATCTTAAGTTATTCTTATGTAACCAGCAATTTTTTATTATGTGATTTAGTCTGGTGATAGAGTAGTAACCAACACACTACCTCCTCTTTATAATTAATAAAACACACTGCAATTAAAGAATAAAAATATGATTCGGAAATAAAATAAAAAAAAATTTGTTGCCATGTGAATAGAAAAGTAAATAAAAATAGAAGATGTAAGGTGAAAAATAACAACAATGTTTTGTAGTGAATAAGATAATAAACATTTTTAAAAAAAAATAATTTCAAGAATGAGACCAGAGAAGGAAAAGAAAGGGATATGATAAAATGTTGAGCGAAATGATGGGATTGATGCCTTTTTCAAGTATTTGTAGTTTACCAGGCTAAATAATAATAATAATAATAATAATAATAATAATAATTGTAGTTTATTGTATTAAAATTTTGTCTTTGTGAAAATCATTTCAGAACAAGATTTTTAATCAAATGATATCATGCCATTGACACTAGATTTTTAAAAAAAATTAATAATGTGCTCCAACAGAAAAAGACACTGGAAAAAAATTTGATGTCCTTAGTTAAGAAATTATGGAAAGAAATCGAAGAGAGAGACTAAAGTTTCTGCAGTAATCTAAATCTTTCTATGCAATTAGATAATTAAGAAAAGGGCTAAAATCATAAAACGAAATGAAATTTAAAAAAAGAAAAAAAAAAAAAAAAAAAAAAAAAAAAAACATAATTTTTTCTTTGATGCCAACCAAAAGTAGACAGTTAGATCCAAGTCATCATTTAATTTCTAGCCATGCTCCTCATACAGTCATACCTAAGCTTTATGCTCCTTATGCCTCTTTAATGCTGAAAGCCACTTGCACTTGTTTTTTGAATGCCAATTCACCAGTAAAAAAAAAACCAATTCTCTTTTTTTTGTTAGGCCTAGTGACTGGAACTCCTTAATTGCATAAACTTAAATTATTGGAAGTCGAAATTCCTAAGCCACAACCTCTCCCTCTCTTAAATCCATCCGCCTCTATCACATATGATGAGAACACAACAATAAAGTATTGAGGCCCAACGTTCGATATTTTCAGTTACATGTATGATATTATCTGTTTTTGAGTTCGAGTTTATAAAGTTTTGTTATTAAATTTTATCCCGATCTCATACTAATTATAGTGTACAAATTTTACATATGTAGCGGTTATGTAATAATCCGACCAATGAAAATTTCATCATTCTTATGACATGAGAGAAATTATTAGACGATCCTGAATCATTTAACACGAGATGGATCAATTTAATCCAGACTATTGTTGAGATTTCTTTGTGAAAATGGTAAATTAGCATTGGTCGGTTACCCCGGTACTATTTCCCTGGAATCACAGAGTACTATACATCCCTCTATTTGAAAGTGGGATTTAATTGTTTAGGCTCGTTAGGCATGTCTGGCTTTTACTCTTGGTAAAACTAATTGGGCCATTAGTCCCAATCCAGTAATTAATATACCTCATAGATATACAATTGTAACATAAGACACGGTGAATATTCATCAATTCTTTTATCCTTCAATTCCATTACAAAGTTAATAGATTCCTCCTCCTTGTTTTCCGATCTTTGAAATACAAACAGAGTATAAAGAAACTCCCAAAAACACACTGATTTCCGGGCAATAATATATACAACTTTTGTAGGAAACTTCATTCAATATAGTCTTTGATATATGCTATATAAAGAATAGACTAATAGAATTGGTTTCTTGTTGGATACATAATGAATTTAATATAAGAACGATACTTAGATCCTTACATCATCGTCACCAGTGAGGATCTATACTATCCTCACCAGTGATGTGGACTAATGATAAATCATCATCTCTGTGATTTGGTTGTGATTTAATAAGTGGGTATTTACCCATCATATTAAATTTAGTAATTAAAGATAGGATGTCTATTTATTATTGGCCCACATCACTAATACGGATGGTGTAAATCCTCACTAGTGAGGACTAAGTATTGCTCTTAATATAATTATCATACTTAGTAGAATACTTTTACAGATTCGATGATCTCTGGATCCAATATTTGTCCCTCCAATTATTAATTTGAATCTAAAAAATCAATTTCATTCAAATTGAATGCTTAGCCTTTAATATATGTGTCCAATAATTATTACAGTCGGTTGGATTGATTCATTATTTAATCGCTCCACTTGAATCATTCTTAACAATTGAATAATTTTTGAAATCCAGCAATACCATTTTCCGTTAGCGTAAATGTATTATATGTGATTACAAATTCTAAGGCAAAATAATCTTACATGATTTAGAGTTTACAAAAATGTAAATTATTTTTATTTTTCATAGATTCTGTAGAACAAAAATCCATCAGGCAAGTATGGTTGGTAGAAGTGAGTGAAAGTATTCAGTTCCTTTTGAGGATATGATCCTTTTGAGAATTTGATGGGGTGGATCAAAAGGACTGATTCAATGAGGCGTTGACGATTTTCATAGATTCTGTAGAACAAAAATCCATCAGGTACCATTGAAGGATTTTATCATACATTTGTGTGGTGTTGTGGAAAATTAAAGTTAGAGATGTGATGCCCATTAAATTAAATTATTGATAGTCGTTTGTCGTTTAGATATATTTAATTTTATGTATAATTTCTTGGTTAGAGACAGATTAAAAAGAGAAAAAAGATCTAGAGAATATAACACTAACAATTATTTGAAGTAGATTATATGAAAAAGAAAAAAGTAAATTAGAATTTTTTTTTTTCTTCATTTAGTAAATAATTTTTAATTATGTGATTAATAAAAGAAAATGACAATAAAGAAATTAACGTATGATTTGAAAATTTAAAAATATGTTTTGTGATATGAATAGAAAAGTAAATAAAAATAAATATGACATCCATCCATTGTAGTGATTTTGGGAAATATGTAAGATGAAAAATAACAACAAATGCTTGTTAAAGTTTAATTTGTTTAATTATAGCACAGAAGCACATGATTAGGAAGCAAAATGATTGTAACAATGCATTTTTCATGTAGTTGTAGTTTATTACGTTAAAATGTTGTTTTTGAAATCATTCTCGAACAAAATTTTGAATGATATCACGCCATTGAGATTCGATTTTCAACTAAAACTAATAATGTGCTCCAAAAGTAAGGCTGAGCGTAAAATATTTTTTCTCTCTTCAGCAAACTAAATATTTCTGATAATTAAGAAAAAGAAAGTTCATTAGATATTCTTTGTAGTAATCATTTATCTTTAATTAAAAAATGGTGGATAGATTGAAAAACAAAATGATAATAATTGTTATTTAACTTCTTTTTATAAATTTCCTTTTGAATATTTCCTTCGGAAAACGAAATTCTATTAGCAAGATTAAGATTAACAGATTGCACATGAATATAAACTTTTAATCCTTTTTTTTCGAAATTTTATTTTCTTTTACTCTTTCAAATTAAAGAGACTCCCAAACACAAGTTTCCACATAAATATTAATTTTTAGTAGCAAACTTTAAATTATAACGAGAAGGTAACTTCTTTGAAAAGGTGGAGTACATATCTCACTGAAGCCAAGGTTTCAAATTTCCTTTTATTTTAATGATATATTATTTTATTAAAATACAATTGTGTAATTGAATCAAGAGAAGGATTTTTTTAATATAAATATTTGGTTGTTTTATTTTTCATTTCTAATGCTCATGTTACAACTTTGAGACTTCGATTTTACTCTCCTGCATAGTTTAAATTTTTTAACACTAGTTTTAATTGTAAATAAAAGAGTGAATTGCAAAAAACCCTCTTGACTATTCACCATTTGCAGAAAACCCTCTTCATAAATATTTTTAGTAAAAAATCCCCTTAGCTATCTCAATGAGGTGTTTTAAGCTGATGTCCGTTTATGAGAGTATTATTTGGACAAAAATAACCCTTAAACAGTTACATGTACATTATTCTTACACATTGCTCCTTGCACTCTCTCTCTCTCTCTCAGAATAGGAGACCATCAAACTCTCTGGTGAGTGAGGGGTTGGGTTTGTGAATAAGCTACCAACAGCCATCGTTGCTCTCTGTTCTTGTTATCTGAAATGCCGAGAGGTTCATCTCAATCCCAATCATAATCCTCATTAACCTCCAGTGTCTTCCTTTAGGCATGGCACCTCGCGTCTTCCTACCTGAAAGGATGTGTTCTTTGGTCCGGAGCATGGGTCCGTCGGCGCCGGAGACGACGAGGATTGCACCGTTAATCTGGGTCTTACGGGCAACGATTTGCAGTAATTATTTAGCAACATAGTAACAAATGAGTTGACAGAGAAATAGAAAAATTCATGAAAACCCAAACATGAACCCAAGATAAAATCAGAAGAATGAAACTCAAAAATTAAATGAACCCCAGAGGCCCATAATTAAAGCAAATCAATAAATGAACATCGTTTAATCATGATACAGGACTTAAATGGGGAAACTGTAAAGCCCCTCCATTGGGATCGATTTGGAATTTTGGCAGGACTTTAAGTCGGAAGAAGACTCTTATCATTGAGTGGTCTGTTCTTCTTCCATAGCAGCCCGTCAAATAGATGCTCTGTTTGTTGATGCTTCTTTTCTTTTGTATTGAATTTTTATTTATTTATTGTTATTTGTTGTTGGTTTGTTCGTGTTTATATTGATTAAAATTTTAAGAAAAAAAAAAAAAAAACAAAATCAAATTCAAATACTTTCGCACAACTATGCATGTATTCTCATCTGAAACATATCTAGAAAAATATTCAAAATCATATATATTTAAGATGCCACATATGCTATTCTCAAATAGAAGTAGAAAAGAATTAAAACTTGAGTGCAACTTAGTCCGAGTCCCATTCACCCTATTAAAATCACTTTCAGAGGTCCTTTTCTTCTCTCTGTTATCATTCAGATAAAAGTTTAAAATAAATTTTTTAAGAAAAGAAAAAAAGGAAAAAAATGGTGATCAGATAAGTGTTCACTTTATGAGTGATCTCCCTCTTTAGCCTTCTGTTTGCTTTAACAATGATTCATTTATTGATTTGCATTTACTGATTTTCATCTTATAAGGAAGATATAAGAGAGAAAGTAAGTGAGAGTGCAAAGAGCATGTCATAATAATATACATATATTTGTTTAATGGGTATTTTCGTCCAAAAAATACTCCTTTAAATGGACATCAACTTAAAACACCCTTTGAGATAGTTGAGGGGGATTTCTTGCTAAAAATATTTATGAGGGGGGTTTTCTACAAATGGTGATTAGTCAAGGGGGATTTTTTGCAATTCACTCTAAGGCTCGTTTGGATTGAGAGATTTAGAGGGATTTGGAAAGAAAAGAAAAAGAAGGATAGGGATAGGTGTATTTGGACGGAGGAAAAAGAAGAGAAAAGAAAGAATTGGGAAGGATTTGGAGGTATAGCCAAATCCTTCCAAATCCGTCCAATACAGTAAAACCAAATCCCTCTAAAATTGACAAGATTTGGAGGGATTTGGAGAAAAAGGGAGCAAATTACACAAGGGGCAAGAGAGTTGAGAGACAGTCGGATATGGGTTTTGATTACAGTTGCAGAGAGAGAGAGAGAGGGAGGCTGAGAATGAGGTGGAGGCTATTGGGGAGGCTGAAATATATATATATAATTTGAATTACAATAATATAGGATAAACATTTGAATTACAATAATATATGAATGGTTCAATTTGAAGCATAAATCAGTAACGATAAGTTTAGATCTTAAGAATGGAGAGAGAAATTGAAGGACAAAAGGAGATGAGAAGGGAGGGGACAAACCTGCATAGCTGTTGGTGACATCAACGACGCCTTTGAAGGAACTGCCGAGGAAGACTCCGATGACACGCTTTCGAGTGTCTCTGGCCACTCTGTTGTAGTTGTCGACGATGCTGAGCAGAACCAGAGGGTGAACTATCACCTTCTCGATCGGCCTCGCCGATATTTTCTGCAGTTTTATCACGTCCATCGCTGCTGATTTAGCAATTCGAATCAATTTGTTGTCTTCTCTGCAAAACCCATACGAGAATAGAGAGACTGACATATATATATATATATGTATATGCCGATATATATATATATATGTAGTTTGGGGAGGCTAAAATATTATATATATATATATATATATATATATATATATATATATATATATATATAGTTTGGTTTTGATTTTTGGAACAATCTTAAATGATATGCGGAGATATGGGTTTTGATGTTCTGATTCTTGTAGATTTTGAAGTTTCCAGTCGGAGAGAGAGAGATAGAGAGAACGATGGAGGCGATTGGGAGGCTGAAATGATTTTGCCCCACTAACTCTATCAAAAAGGGTAGTAATTTTATTATTATTCTTTACCTTCTTTTTTCTCCTTTGTGTTATCCAAACAACAATATTGTCAATTCTTTTCTTTTCTCTCCTATCTATCCAAACATAAATATAAACTATAGCTATCATTTCCTTTCTTTTCTTTTCTCTTCTCTTCTCTTATAATCATTTTCGATCCTTTCTTTGCTCTTATAATCATTTCCTTTCTTTTCTCTCCTATGTATCCAAACGAAGCATAAATAAAAATCGCAAATAAAAATCACAATAGTAAGGGACAAAGCTAGAAAATTTATTCAGGAGGGGCACATTGTAATATTGTACACCATAATATATATATATATATAGTATAATATCCATGCATATAAGTTATTGTTTATGAGTGTGTGTTAGTATATATAGAGAGAGAAAGTGTGATATTTTTGAAATTAAACTAATTATAGATATAGAATATAAGGATTAAGGAAATGATTTAAGAGGGAAAAAAACATATATAAAATATTACAAGGGAAAAAGAAAAATTTCAGGGGGGCACTTTCTATATTTTTATGAAAAAAATATATATTATAATAAAAGTATATATAAAATATAAAATGGGGAGAAAATCCGGGGCAGGGGGCACGTGCCCCCGGGCTTTAACTCCCTCTGTCACGTGCCCCCGGGCTTTAACTCCCTCTGTCTCTGACAATAGTATTGTGATTTAGGCTCCGATTATTTGGATGTAAAATATTTTTAAAAAAATATATTTTTATTTTTTGGTATTTAATTGTCGTAAAATATTTACAAGAAAAAAAATTAAAACATAATAAAAATAACTTACTCATTAATTTTCGACAAATTATTTTACATGTCCCAACTGATATAGTCGACCTAGACCTTTGCCAAAAACCAATATATATATATATATATATATATATATATATATATATATATATATATATATATAACCTGAAAAAGTAAAGAAAACATTTTACTAGGAAATAAATGGAGACTTAGTATAAATGCATTAGCTATGATTACGACAAAAATAGATTTAACATGACTCATGAAAATAAATATAGGGTTGCTAACATTATGAAATATGAGAAGAAATGAGGTTTAACTTTTACAAAAATATGAGATATTGGAGTAAACTAATATATTACTCTTTTGTTTGGATGGATTAACCCACACTGTATGCTCTCAAAAGTTATACTATAACTTAAATTAATAGAACCAAATTCCTTTAAAAATCTGTTTTTTATCGGTACGGAAAAGATTATATAAAAGAAAAAAATTCATATATATATGTTTTTCATTTAGCAAATTAACCATTATTAATAAAATAGAATGTAATGATACAAATTAATATATCATTTGAAAATAAATAGATAAAATATATATCTTTTGTTTGGATTACATTATTACTAGGAATTTAATTATTGGATTACATTCTATTTCATAATCCAATAATTAACTATTTTTTCACATATAATAATTAATTCACATGACAAGTATTTTGAGACTTGAGAGGGCAAATTTTTCATTATAACAAATTTTTTTTGACGGTTCTTATGAAAAGTTAACGGCTGAAGGCGCATTGTAACGTTGGATTGAACTTTAAGGAAGGATGTGTAATAAAGGCCAAACTTGACCAATGAGTGTAATAAACTCAAATATCAGGAATGTGAGTGTAATTCACCCAAAAAAAGATGTCGTTCTAGATGACACTAGAGAACGGTCTTTTATTTATTGTAAGTGTGTGATTGCTTTATTTTCATTTATAATGTTGTATGTTAGACCAATTGAAACTTCTATTTCACACCCAGTTTTTAACACCAAATTTGATTGTAAATCAAAATTGCAATACAAGTAAATAAGTAAAATAAATCTTCCATAACTCATGATAGCATGAAATAGTAACAAATGAGATTTATAGCTTACAAAAATGTAAGATATTGTTGTAAAAAAATATTACTGATGAATGGTAAACGGCTTACAACATTGAAAGAACTGTCATAAGTAGGGTAGAAACAACTGGAAAAACAGATCTTCAATCCTCAAAGTAACCATTAGCTTTGTATTTAATAGCAGGGAATGAAGAAGATGAGCACTGCAAGGAGTTATGGAACTTCATGCTTGCTTTCAAATTTTGTTTTAGAAAAAAATTTATATGAAAAAACAAAAAGTAAATTTCTTTTTTTTTTTTTTAATTTTTTTTTCGTTTAACCAACAATTTATTATTATGTGATTTAGTGTGATGATAGAGTAACCAACACACTACCTCCTCTTTATAATTAATAAAACACACTGCAATTAAAGTATAAAAATATGATTTGGAAAAGAAAAAAAAAAAAATTTGTTGTCATGTGAATAGAAAAGTAAATGAAAAATAGAAGATGTAAGGTGAAAAATAACAACAAATGTTTTGTAGTGCATAACATAAGAAACATTAAAATAATAATAATAATAAAATAAAATAAATAAAAAATCCAAGAATGAGAGATCAAAGAAGGAAAAGAAAGAGAATAGAAAATAGTGGTTACTTTTTAAAGCTTAATACGTTTGAAAAATAGGACCGAAACATAGGAATGGCAAGCGAAATGATAGGAATGGGATTGATGCCTTTTTAAAGTATTTGCAGTTTGTCGGGTTAAAATATACAGTGTGTGTGTATATATATATATCTGTAGTTTATTGTATTAAAATATTGTCTTTACCTATCAACTTGGCCTCTTTTACAAGGCTAATTTGGAAGCGGGATTCAACTGTTTAGGGTCATTAGGCACGTCTAGGCTTTTGCTCGTGGTAAAACTAATTGGGCCATCAGTCCTGCTCCGTAATTTTTGTAACATAGATGTGGAGGGAAAAATCTCCCCTCAATAAGAATTGAACACATCATCACTATATAAATCTACATTTGGTAGATTTCAGAAGCCCATCCGAATTAAGCCCAAATTATATTATTCTTTAACCCAATATCATTTGTATTGGACCTCCAAGGCCAAGTAAAAACATTAATCAGCCCAACGTCACTACTGTTGAAGTTTCGGCCCATTGGTCAAGTCATTTAAACCGAGTTGCATCCGGCCCAAGTACAATTAAATATTGTCCAGTCCTATTAAGCAAAGATTTCAACACAGAAGGAAAGTTCTATACAAAGCAAGTTCTACGTAGGAAATATTATACAATAGAAAGAACTCTATTTGTAAAGAAAGTCATGTATGGGAAGAATTGGAGGACAAGTAACGCGAGTCCTACCTTAATTCTACAAATTTTTGTGTATAAATAGAGGCCCAGATCTCCAATAAAAGGATCCAAGCAATTCTATACTTCTCTATACATTGTTCTTGTTTATTTTTACTATTCTTGAGTGTGTTCTATTATATTTCTCAATCGCTATTGGTTGAGCGGAATTTTGCACCTACACTTTAGCGCCATTTGTGGGAAGCGTGTACAAATATAATCCCACTCTTATTTCACAAGTGAATCCTGCAACTACCATCCGGAATGTCGAACGGAGGATCTTCAACAGATCAACAGATGGAGTTGATGCAGAAGATGCGTGAAGAGTTTCTACACTAGTTTGACGTACTTCGTCAAGCAAACAAAGCTAGCATGGCTCAAATCGCCTTGCTTCAACAGCAGAATAACACTCTGCAAACGGCGATGGCTCAGTTGGCACCACCGCCATCACTAGGTGACACAGCAGCACCCCCTAATCAGAATATTCCTCCAGTTAACGGGCTTCCACCTAATGGGGCACGACCCAACGAGGCTCAGCCGAACGAGGTTTAGCAACAACAGAGGGCAAGGTCCGAGGCTGTTGCCTCAAACAACGTCCCTCGTCGCACGCAGGACGAGCAAGTCGAGTCTAGCCATAAGCTCACAGTGTGGTCCAATGGAATTCCAGATGGTGAGGGTGTTCAGGATGCCTTTGATGAGAAAAGATTCCTGAAGATTCAGACACCTGCTGAGATGGTTATAGAGCACAAAAACTCCCTGGTCAAAATTCGTTTCATTGACGATGTGTATATGGTTGAGAGGCCAAAGAAATTTACCATGCCTTCTTTTACTCAGTTTGACGGTACGGGAGATCCTTCTCGGCACCTAGATCATTACGCCCAAAAGATGGTTTTGGATAACCGTAATTACCCTTAGATGTGTAGAGTTTTTCCTATCAGCCTGACAGGAGCAGCACTAGAGTGGTTCAGGAATAGGCCACATAAATCCATCCCGGATTACGTAACTCTGTGCACCATGTTCCTAGCACAATATTGCGAAATTAAGAAGTAAAAGAAGAGTATTGCTAGCCTCTTCACCGTAAGGCAAAAGAAGGGGGAAACACTGCAGGATTTCTTATCTAGATTCAACATGGAAGCCTCGAAAATAGCAGACTGTCATCCCGCGACTGCTATAGAAACATTTAAACTTGCAATGATTCAGGGGACGAAGTTTCACACTTCCTTGGTCAAGTATTCTCCTCCCGACATGCAGACTCTTAATGCCAGGGCCCAGATCTACATTTGGCTCGAGGAAAATGTAGCCCACCCAGCACAGCACACCACCCTCGTGACAGTGGAGAACAAGCCTCAAGAGAGAATTCCAAATTCAAAGATTCAAAAAAGTCAACGCGCCTCAACGCCGATCACCCAGGCACCTAAGAAGCGGCAAAGGATAGAGGAAGGGTTTACACCTCTCCGAACTACCTTAGCTCGGCTCTTCCAAGAGAATAAAATGAAGTTCACAGCCCCGCAGCCAATGAAGCAACCCTTGGAGCAGAGGGACAAAAGCAAGCATTGCGCTTATCACTGAGATTATGGGCATTCAACCAATGATTACAGATCCCTTAGGCGACAAGTGGAGAATATGATAGCCAGAGGTGAGTTGGCAGACTACCTCATGACAAAGGAGTATGTGAAGCCCCGCGAGGTCTATCCTCGTAAGGTAGAAGGAACTCAGGTAAAGGTCATTCATGCAATACATGGCAGATCTGAAGATGATCAAGAGTCCGAGGTGATATACAGATCCAGATTGAGGACAGCCCATAAGGTCAGGAAGATATCCTCAATCAATGCTATCGCTTCGGGTAGTATCAGTATTGGATTCGGTGATGGCGACCTATCCAGAGTTCAGCTCTCCCATGAGGATCGGTCATCAGTCTTTTAGTGGCAAATTGCATGATCAAGAGGGTTTTGATAGACCCAGGGAGTAGTGTCAACATCATCACAAAGACGGTCTTTGAGCAGCTAAAGATCCCGTCATCATCTATTCGACCTACCTCCAGCCCATTGATGGGGTTTGATGGCATAAGAGTAGATCCCTTTAGAGTAATGACTTATTCGTAACTGCGGCGAAGAGGACTCTGAAGGAGATCTTTGTCTTAACAAAGATCCATCATTCTTATAATCTCATCATGGGAAGAGGCTGGATACACCGGATGAGAGGAGTTCCGTCCACCCTTCATCAGGTGATGCGGTGCTTGTCTCCAGACGGAAAAGAGGTAATTAAACTATGGGGCGATCAAGTCGCTGCGAAGGAATGCTATATGCTGACACAGGCTAAAGCAAAAAAGGTGTCTAGACAGCTCCAACCAGGTGTGACTTCCAGAAATATACTCAAATAGCAATTACAGAGTCCTCTGCCCAAGTATCTTACGGTAGAGGAGGAAAAAGAAATTGCGAAGCCTATCGAGGAGACCCTCGAAGCCATAGAAGTTATCCTCGGTGACCCTCAGAAGGTCACTTATTTAGGTTCTTCTTCCACGTCCGAAGAAAAGGAAGCATTAATTGATGTTATTCGGAGTAATGCAGATGCTTTTGCATGAGATCACTCGGACATGGTAGGAATCGATCCTTTAGTCTCCTACCATAGCCTGAAGGTGGATCCGGAGTTCAAACCAGTTAAGCAGAAACACCGAAGGTTTGCCCCTAAACGTAATCGCATTATAGCTGAAGAAGTGAACAAGTTATCGCAAGCAGGTTTCATTCAAGAAGTGCAATATCCACAATGGCTATCAAACGTGGTGGTCGTACAAAAGAAGAATGGAAAGTGGATGGTTTGTGTAGACTATACCAATTTTAACAAAGCCTGCCCTAAAGATAGCTTCCCTCTGCCAAAGATAGATCAGATGGTTGATGCTACTACTGGCTATAAGAGGCTGACATTCCTTGATGCGTACTCGGGATACAATCAGATTCCTATGAACTCAGAAGATGAAGAGAAAATGGCTTTCATTACAGAAAAGGGGACTTATTGTTACAGGGTCATGCCCTTCGAGCTGAATACCGCCGGAGCCACTTATCAACGCCTTGTTAACAAGATCTTTGACAATTTGTTAGGGAAGACGGTTGAAGCATATATAGATGACATGGTGGTCAAAAGTGTGAAGAAGGAAGACCATCCGAAGCACCTCCAGGAAGTTTTCAATACTCTGAAGAAGTACAATATGAAGCTGAATCCATCTAAGTGCTTCTTTGTAATATCATTAGGTCAATTCCTCGGCCATATAGTGAATAAAAGAGGGATAGAGGTAAACCCGGCTCAGGCTAAGGCCCTTATGCAGAATCAGGAACCAAAAAATCGTAGGGCGGTGCAAGTTCTTACCGGTTGGATCGCAGCCTTCAGCCGGTTTATATCTCGATTATCAGATAAGTGCAAACCATTCTTCGATGCCATAAGATCTAAGAATAAGGATATATGGGGACCTCAGCAGCAGCAGGTCCTCAATCAGTTGAAACGTTATATGGCCGAACCTCCAATTCTATCTGCTCCAAAACCCGGATAGGTTCTTATTATGTACTTAGCAATTTCTAGCATAGCGACAAGTGCAACATTGATTAGAGAGGAAGGAAAGATTCAACATCCAGTCTTCTACACAAGTAAGACAATGAAAGATGCAGAGACACGGTATAGCAAAGCGGAGAAAATCATCCTAGCCTTGGTTTATGCCAAAAGGAAGCTTCGGCATTATTTTGAATCTCATAGCATCGTGGTACTCACCAACTATCCTATGCGGGGTATACTCTCTAAACCAGATCTATCTGGGAGAATTACCAAATGGGCTATCGAGCTCAGTTCCTTCGACATAACTTATGAGTCGAAGGTGTCGCACAAGGGACAAGCCTTAGCAGACTTTCTTTTAGACTATGAAGACACTCCCGAAGAGCCAGAACTCCCTGAACCACAGTGGGAGCTTCGGGTCGATGGCTCCTCGAACCAAACAACTGCAGGAGTTGGGGTTGTTATATCAACACCCGAAGGCACCAAGTTGCAGCAGTCCGTTTGCTTGAATTTCCCTGCTACAAATAATAAGGCTGAATATGAGGCGTTACTTGCTGGTCTTCGATTAGCCAACAGCCTTCAGGTACGGTGTTTAAAAGTTTTTAGTGACTCACAGCTTGTTATAAATCAAGTGACAAGTCAGTATCATCCCAAAGAGGAAAGGATGAAAGCATATAAAGAAGCTGTGGAGAATGTTACACTAGGATTCTATCAAGTCGAATTCCACCAGGTACCTCGTGTTGAGAATGTTGAAGCAGATCAATTGAGTACGGCAGCGTCATCCTCAAATGAAGATCTAACTCGGATTGTACCAATTGACGTCCTGGACGAACCCAGCATCAACCCTCAGCAAGAAGTAATGGTGATTCCAGTCATTCTGCGAGAACCATGCTGGATTGATCCATTGGAAGCCTACCTCAAGCATGGGACTCTTCCAAGCCAGAAAAATGAGGCGCGGAAGCTCAGACTCACCGCAGCTAAATATGTCATCATCAACAACTAGTTATACCGGAAATCATTTTCAGGTCCTTACCTGAAATGTTTAAGCCCTACTGAGGCTCTTGTGGTATTGAAACAGATTCATGATGGAGATTGCGGCAACCACTCTAGAGGCAGATCCCTTGCACATAAGGTTCTAACTCAAGACTACTTCTGGCCGTACTTGGCCCGGAATGCTGAAGAGTACGCCCGGAGATGTGATAAGTGTCAGCGCCATGGTCCAATGAAGCATCAACCTGCCGAAGATTTACATGCAATGGCAAATCTATGGCTGTTTGCACAATGGGGGATTGATATGGTGGACCCGTTACCAAAGATCGTGGAACAAAAGGAATATGTGCTGTTGGCTACAGACTATTTCACAAAATGGGTGGAAGCTGAGGCTTACTCAAGTGTGACTCATGAGCAGGTAAAAAGTTTTCTTTAGAACAACATCATTTGCCGGTTTGGGGTACCAAAAGTCATTATGATGGACAATGGTAAAAACCTCGACAATAAGAGTACAAGAAAATTCTTCGCTGAGCATGGAATTGTACAAAAGCTAGCTACAGTCAGTCATCCACAAGGGAATGGACAAGCTGAAATAACTAACCGAATCATTTTTCAGTTGTTTAAAGAAGAAGTTGGAGAAACTCAAAACAAAATGGTACGAGAATCTCCCTCAGGTGCTTTGGGCGTACCGAACCACACCACGGCGGCCCACAGGGGAAAGTCCATTTACCATGGCTTATGGATTGGAAGTTGTGATCCCAACCAAGGCGGCAGTTCCAACCCTTCGGACATTCTTATTACTTGAAGGAAACAATGGTCAGCAGCTCGAACACAGCCTCGATCTCTTAGATGAGAAGAGGGATGCTGCAGTAATTAGGCTTGCTTCATATCAGTAACAGTTGCACAGCAGTTATAACAAACACGTAAGGTTTAAGAGCTTTGTGGTAGGCAATTGGGTTTTGAAGTAAGAGACAGCTCATGTAAAGAAACTGGAACCTAATTAGACTGGACCTTATAGGGTTACCGAAGTAGTGGGGAAGGGAGCATATCGTTTGACCGAAGCTGAAGGATGTCCCATTGCGCATCCTTAGAATGCAATACACCTTAAAAGGTATTACCATTAGATAAGTTTGTCAATTTTGCTAGTAATTCTTCACAAATAAGGCTGCTTATGCCCACAGTCAATCAGGTTTTTTCTTTATGCTGCTTCTATCGTATTCAGTACAATTCTACTTCATTTATTTCTTTCCATAAAAATGGGGGCCATACTAGTACCCTATAATTATAATTATGCGATTGTTATGCATATTCGTGTGCCAAGACGCATTATGCAATTTTTATGCAAAGCAATGCTAAAATCAAGTTATTAAGAAGCATTCTTCAAAATGATTCTTTTTTAAACCCAAGTTATGGCCTATTTAAAGCTCTCTATCCCACATCGATAAATTTAAACCCAAGTTATGGCCTATTTAAAGCTCTCTATCCCACATCGATAAAAAAGTATGTTTTACCTTCTGTTATATATGGGAATATTCAAATAGTTGACTGTAGTGTAAGGAGGGCCCACTGGTATTAAAGGCCACCAAGCCCAATACCAGAGGCATTCTTTACACTGACTTTTTTGACAAAGTTTAATCTATGTCCCACATCAGATAGAAGTACAAAAGAAATGCAGTTGATATATGCGTAATCCACTACATTTGGTTGCCAAGAAGGGAGTCTCAGTGGTAGAAAGTCTCCAAAATAACAAATAGGAAACTTCCCAACCACTGTTACTCGCTTTCTTGGCCTCCTATCATTTTTGAGTCTTCGGCCTCATGACAAGTTGTTTAAAAATAAATAAATATATATATATATGCGATAGCTCAGCAAACCTCCCCTCAGGCTCAGCGCTGGGGAGTAATTCACTCGCTTCGGACCCTAAGTGTCCAGCTCATCAAATCTCCCCTTAGGCTCAGCGCCGGGGAGTAATTCACTCGCTTCGGACCCTAAGTGTCCAGCTCAGCAAACCTCCCCTCAGACTCAGTGCCGGGGAGTAATTTATTCGCTTCGGACACTAAGTGTCCAGCTCAGCAAACCTCCCCTCAGACTCAGCGCCGGGGTGTAATTCACTCACTTCGGACCCTAAGTGTCCAGCTCGGCAAACCTCCCCTCAGGCTCAGAGCCGGGGAGTAATTCATTCGCTTCGGACCCTAAGTGTCCGATTCAATAAAACTTACTCTTACGCCCAGCACCGAGGTCTTGTGAAGGTCATACTCATTGACTCTAAGTTCGGTAATATGAGCCACGAGATTATCCCATATCAAAAAAATACAAGAAGAAACAAGTATAAACATACTTACTTCACACAAATCCATTTCAAGAAGGGTTCCCTTGACGGTTAAATCACCAAAGGAAAAAACAATCCTCTGTTATTAGGTAAACCGTCAGAGGAGATCCCTTCTTCACATTTTATTTAGTTTTGCTTCGGACTAAAACAAATGTGGAACCCTCAGGCAGGGTACTTTCCTTAAAATTATCACATCCGACAAAGTGTGTGCAATATTAAAAGCATTCAAGTATACTCAGTCGAAGCAAAATTAAGGCATCACAGCTTAAGAAACATGGTTTTATCATTCATAATTGCTATTCCAAATATTGTTTCATTATAAAAAGAACAAGATTACTTGAGCCTACTTCCTCTTCGGATCAAACGGGGTAGATTCAAAAGCATCCACCACAGCTGGACTTGCAGGTGGAGGATTTGATGGGCCAGGAGCAGCTAAAGGAGTTGAGACACTTAGAGCTGAAGGGACTTCAGGATGAGCCTTCACTGTCTCGGCGAAGAGAACTTTAGCTTCCTGAGCCTTTGGACCCTCATCATAAGGGAAAGACACCCCCATATGAGTATCAAAAGCCTCGGGATTTGTTGTTTTCTCGCCTGAACCTTGGTTGAAGCCGGACATGTAGGCCTTGGCGCTAGACAAGTGCACTAGAGTGGAGTAACGCCCTTGCATCTGCCTCCCTGTAATGATGCAGGTGCTAAGGGCATCATTCAAACGCTGGACCTCAGCCTCCAGCGACTCCACTTTTGCATCAGAAGCAGCCAAACGCTTCTTATAAATATCCCTAGCTTCATATGCAATTTGGGCATTTGCAATGGCATGGGATGCCTTCTTCTCAGAATTGCTAAGGTCTTTCTCCAACTTCTGAATGGAGAGAGACTGAGCCTCAGCGGTGGCACAAAGAGCCATGGTGTGATACAGGCCCTGCATTGTCAGATAGAAACAATAACGATATAAAAAAATTGGTGAGATGATTATGACAATGGAAGAAGAGGGGAGGAGCAAACCTCTATGGCTCGAACAGGGGCAGAAGGGAGTAGCTGTTCCAATCCCATCCTACCAATAATCTCTTCATCCTTGGGGAGCCACATTCCCCAAGCAACAGCTAGCGCTGCAGATGGATCAGTGATCATAGAATCACTGGTATGGAGGACGGACCTTTCAGCCGTAGAGAAAGAAGGAGTCCAAGGTGCTCCAGCCTCAGCAATGACATAAGCTCTGACCTTCTCTTCAAGATTAGTCTCTTCAGCCTTCTTTCCTTTACTTTTTGGGTTGGAAGCGCCTTTGGATTTCGTGGTTGAAGAAGAAATCAACCTCGCCTTTGGATTTCGTGGTTGAATTTCGTCAATCTCCTTCTCCTGTTCATTTGAGCGCAATATAGTTAATGGGGCACTCTCTGCAGCCTTTCTCTTAAAGGCTTCAGCCCTTTGTTTTTCTTCCTCAGTCATGGGGAAGCTGTTGAAAGATGGAAGTGAGAGGTCCATGAGATCAGCAGCTACGGCTCTGGAAGTAACTGCTTTAAGGTTTGCAGAGGTAAGCAAGTCCTCAACAGAAGGAAGGTCTCTCCAAACCTGCTCTTCAAGGAAAGAAAGCCTCTTCTTGGCAGCAGAGGAAGGGAATGTCACTGAAAAAATGCCAAGAAACTTATAAATATACTGAAAGAATAAGACTCAACATGGGAAACAGCCAGAACAATCTTCATGAAGAGAAGGGGGACGTTCTATACCTAACTTCCCGAACTTGTGTAGGATTGGGAGTTTGTTCGATTGAGGCGCGGCCCATCTCCCTTTAACAATTATCATCCTCTATTTCCACTTCTTTTCAAAAATAGGGAGGTCTATACATATGCTTTGGTGTAAGGGAGAGGTTAAATAGAAGCGACCAGGTTCGGTCCATGCTTAGAAATAGTGTAAGTGATTAGTAAGTCAGCCAGAGTCAGGTCAAGACTCTCCAACCATCGGCGAATGAGGAGTGTCGAGATTACTTGAATGAAGTTAGGGTTTACTTGTAGGGGTGCAATCCCCAATTTGTTAAAGACTAAATAATAAAAGGGATGAAGGGGGAATCTAAGAGCGTTGAGATGCCCAACAGAGAGGAGCAACTCGTCTTCTCCGACGCCCTCGCTGGCACAAAAATCGGCGCTCTTGGGGTATTCTACAATTTCTACCCCCTCGGGAATCTCAAAATCTTCCATTACGGATTCAATGGAAAACTTGATACGACAAACAGATAAAATTGCGTTCCTTTCTTCCTTAGTAAAAATACTGTCCGACCCAGAGGTGGATGTCTCAGCCTGGATTGGGGAAACATCCAGCTGATTAACCGAGTCATTTGTAGACTTAAGGAAGTTTGAAACCCTAAGAGGAGGAACCCTAATGAGATTAGGGGAGGACGAGGGTGTGGACTCAGAATCTACGATTTCTATACGTTCAGGAGTAGTCAAAGTACTCATAATGCAGGATTGGAAGAAGGGAAAGAAGAACTAACCTGGAGATATGAGAATGTGAAGAACGCAATGGACGGAACGAGCACACTGAGAACAAAAGCAAGTCTTGAAGAAGTCCTTGAGTCAGAATAACAATAGACACAAATGGAAACGCCTCGTGCGAAAGTGACAACTGCACAACTTCAATTCCCCTTTAATTAGGAGCCGTAACCCAATTAAAGAGGAATTGGGGGCAAAGTGTGGAGGGAAAATTCTCCCTCTAATAAGAATTGAACACGTCATCACTATATAAATCTACATTTGGTAGATTTTAGAAGCCCATCCGGATCAAGCCCAAATTACATTATTCTTTAACCCAATATCATTTGTATTGGACCTCCAAGGCCAGGTAAAAACATTAATCAGCCCAACGTCACTACTGTTGAAGTTCTGGTCCATTGGTCAAGTCATTTAAACCGAGTTGCATCCGGCCCAAGTATAATTAAATATTGTCCAGTCCTATTAAGCAAAGGATTCAACACAGAAGGAAAGTTCTATACAAAGCAAGTTCTACGTAGGAAATATTATACAATAGAAAGAACTCTATTTGTAAAGAAAGTCATGTATCGGAAGAATTGGAGGACAAGTAACGCGAGTCCTACCTTAATTCTACCAATTTTTGTGTATAAATAGAGGCCCAGACTTCCAATAAAAGGATCCAAGCAATTCTATACTTCTCTATATATTGTTCTTGTTTATTTTTACTATTCTTGAGTGTGTTGTATTATTTTTCTCAATCACTATTGGTTGAGCGGAATTTTGCACCTACAATAGACACGCTGAATATTCATCAACTCTTTTGTAGTTCAATTATATTACAAAGTTGACAGATTCCTTCTCCTTGTTTTCCAATCTTTGAGAGCCAAACAGAGTATAAAGAAACTCCCAAAACACACTGATTTCCAGTGTAATTTATACAACTTTTGTAACAAACTTCATTCAATGTCTTGATATTTACTATATAAAAAATAGCCGAATAGAATTGGCTTCTTGTTGGATACAGAATGAATTTAATATAATTATCATACCTAGTAGAATACTTTTACAGATTCAATGATCTCTGGACCCAATATTTGTCACCCCAATTATTAATTTGAATTTAAAATATCAATTTCATTCAAATGGCATGCTTAGCCTTTAATATGTGTCTCATAATTATTACAGTTGGTTCGATTGATTCATTATTTAATCGCTACACATGAACCATTCTTAACAATTGAATAAATTTTTAAATTCAACAAAATTGTTGATATTTTCATAATCAAACCATTGGTACAGACTGAATTAATGGTTTGAACGGTTTTATGCAAACCCCTAATATTTACACACGTCTTGATGAGATTTTAAGTTCTATACGGGGAGAGGTGGAGGACATATCACTCACTCAAGCCAAGACTTTGAATTATTATTATTTTTTACCTTACCATTTCGTTAGAAAGATAAGAAACGAAATAGTATTTTTTAGTATAAATATGTGGTTGTTTTATTTTATTTCCATTGCTATGTTGGCCGATCAAATATTATGAGTGTGTTTGACACCGATTTCTCCTCCCCATATTTTTAACACTAGTTTTAGTAGTAAATCAAAATCACAAAATTAGTATCCCTTAGCGTAAACGTATTATATGTGATTACATATTCTAAAAGACAAAATAATCTTACATGACTCGATGCTAGTAGCATGAAATAGTAAGATCGAAATGAAATTTGGAGTTTACAAAAATGTAAATTATTTTTATTTTTTTGTGAGATATTGGAGCAAATTAATACTGTATATCACTTGTGAGTGGGTATTTTATATTTTAACCTCTCTAAAGAGTAATCAATATATTCATTCATTAATTGAGGGATTATTTACATCTTGTCGGATGTAAATATGATTTGCTGAAGTCGATCCATCTTTATATTGAGTCTTCCATTTCTTTGCATTGTCATCTTTTTATAACCGAGCATTGTCATCTTTTCTGAAGTCGATCATTTGGAGAAAATGATGGGGTCGATCAAAAGGAACGATTCAATGAGGGGTTGATGATTGTCATAGATTCTGGGGAACAGAAATCCATCAACTACCCAGTTAAAGGATTTTATCATACATTTGTGTGGTGTAAGTTGTGGAAAATTAAAGTTAGAGACGCATGTGATGACCATTAAATTCTGTTGTTCCTAATGTTTGCCGGTTAGATATATTTAATTTTATGCATAATTTCTTGGTTAGAGACAGATTAAATAGAGAAAAAAGATATAGAGAAGATAACACAGCAATCTAGATTATATGAAAACACAAAAGTAAATTAGATTTTTTTTTTTTTCATCATTTAGTAAACAATTTTTAATTATGTGATTAATAAAAGATAATGACAATAAAGAAATTAACGTATGATCGACTTGAAAATTTAAAAATATGTTTTGTTATATGAATAGAAAAGTAAATAAATATAAATATGACATCCATCGTAGTGATTTTGGGAAATATGTAAGATGAAAAATAACAACAAATGCTTGTTAAAGTTTAATTTATTTAATTATAGTTCAGAAGCATAGGATTAGGAAGCAAAATGATTGTAATAATGCATTTTTCAAGTATTTGTAATTTATTACGTTAAAATGTTGTTTTGGAAATCATTTTCAAACAATATTTTGAATGATATCATAACATTGACATTTGATTAATTTTCAACTAAAACAAATAATGTGCTCCAAAAGTAAGGCTATGCTTGTTTGAGCGTAAAATATTTTTTAAAAAAATATATTTTCTGTACTTTTATTGTTTGATTATCGTAAAATATTTTCGAAGGAAAAAAATTATTAAAACCTGACAAAAATAATTTATCATCAATTTTTCCCACCTTTTGGACAAGAAAAATATTTTAAGTCTAAACAAACGGAGAGAATTATAAAATATCAAGTTCTTAGAATATATCAAGTTCTTACTTAAGAAATTATTGAAAGAAATCTAAGAGACAACGTAAATCTCTCTTCAACAATCTAAATATTTCCGATAATTAGGAAAAAGAAAGTTAACTAAATATGCTTTGTAGTAATCATTTATCTTTGTTTAAAAAATGGAGGATAGATTGAAAAACAAAATGAAAATAATAGTTATTTAACCTTTTTTATTATAAATTTCCTTTTGAATATTTCCTTTCGGAAAACGAAATTCTATTAACAAGATTAAGATTAACAGATTCCACATGAATATAAATTTTTTATCCTTTTCTTTCGAAAGTTAATTTTCTTTTAATCTTTGGAATTAATGAAACTCCCAAACACAAGTTCCCACATAAATATTACGGAGTAATTTTTAGTAGCAGACTTTAAATTGTAACGAGAAGGTAACTTCTTCAAAAAGGTCGAGTACATATCTCACTGAAGCCAAGGTTTCAAAATTCCTTTTTATTTTACATGATATATTATTTTGTTAAAATATGATATCGTGTAATTGAATCAAGAGAAGATTTCTTTAATATAAATATTTGGTCTTTAATATAAATATTTGGTTGTTTTATTTTTCATTTCTAAAGCTCATGTTACAACTTTGAACTTCGATTTCACTCTAACTTGCATACTTTAAATTTTTAAACACTAGTTTTAATTGTAAATAAAAATCACAATACTAGTATGATTTAGGCTCCGTTTGTTTGGATGTAAAATATTTTTTAAAAAATATATTTTTATTTTTTGGTATTTAGTTGTCGTAAAATAATTAGGAGAAAAAAAAAATAAAACATAATAAAAATAACTTACTCATTAATTTTCAACAAATTATTTTACATGTCCTAACCGGTATAGTCAACCTAGACCTTTGCCAAAAATCAAAAAATATATATACATTTTTTTACCTAAAAATAAAAAATACTTTTAAAAGAAAATATTTTACGACAAAATAATCGGAGATTTAGTATAAATGCATTAGCTATGATTACTGACTAAAATAGATTTAACATGACTCATGAAAATAAATATAAGATTGCTAACATTATGAAATATGTGAAGAAATGAGGTTTAACCTTTACAAAAAAAGTGATGTATCGGAGTAAACTCCTTTGAACAGAGTAACCATACGGTGTACTCTCAAAAGTCATATTATAAACTAGATTACTAGAACTAGCTTTTTTTTGAAAATCTATTTGTTACCGACATGAAAAATATTATATGAAAGAAAAAAAAAATAAAGGTTCATTTTATTTTTTATTTTTATTTTTTTCATTTAGCTAATTAACCATTACTAATAAAAGAGAATGAAATTATAGAAATTAATATATGATTTGAAAATAAATAAATAAATAAATGTTTTGTTGGGTAGAAATTCTACATATATAACGGTTATGTAATAACCCGATTAATAAAATTATTAGATAATTTTAAATCAATTTAATTCGTTGTGAGCCAATTTAATCCAGACTGTTATTAAGAATTCTTCGTGAGAATGATAAATTAACATTGGTCGAGTACTATTTCCTTGGAATCCCTTGGTAATATATACCTATACAAACTAATTGGGCCGTCAGTCCCAATCCAGTAATTATTATACCTCATAATTATACAATTGTAACATAGACACGGTGAATATTCTTTAACTCTTTTATCTTTCAATTCCATTACAAAGTTAACAGATTCCTTCTTGTTTTCCAATCTTTGAGATCCAAACAGAGTATAAAGAAACTCCCAAAACACACTGTTTTCCAGGGTAATATATACAACTTTTGTGGCAAACTTCATTCAATATAGTGTTGATATACCACATAAAAATGGACAAATAAAATTGGTTTCTTGTAGGATACAAAATGAATTAAATATAATTATTTTTTCTAATAGAATATTTTTATGTTGCATTTGGTATGCAGAAATGGAATTGAATACTCATTTTAACCATTCATTTGTTTGGTATGCAATTTAAAATTTCCATTGAAATGAAAATGCATTCTTTTGGATGAAACACAACTAAACCTATGGAATGGCTGTTCTATTACCAAGTAATTTTTTTTTTAAAAAATAAACTTCCTAAAAAACCCTCATATTTCAAGTCCTAAAATCACAACCACCTTCTACCACAACCACCTCCGCCTTTCACCACCACCACCACCACTACCACTGCCTTCCCCCACCACCACCGACTTTCACTATCACCCAACGCTTTCCACTACCGCCACCGCTTTTCACTACCGCCACCGCTTTTCACAATCGACACCTCTTTCATTTGCCCCAAACATCGCTGCTGCCACTGCCTTTCACAGCGGCTACCGCCGCCACCTTCCACCACCACCACTACCACCTTCCATCGCCACCACCTTCCATCACCACCACTACCGCCATCACCTTTCACCACCCTTCACCGCCTTTCACTACAGTCACCACCTTCCACCATCACCGCTGCCTTTCACCACTGCCACTGCCTTCCACCACCACCGTCTTACACCACCACCGCCATTGCCGCTGTCTTCCACCACCACCACCGCTTTTTACCACCGCCACCGCCTTTCACCACCGCCGCCGCCGCCTCCTTTCACCACCTTCCACCGCCACTGCCACCGCCTTCCACCACCACCGCCGCCATCACCTTCCACCACCTTCCATCACCACCACTGCTATCGCCTTCCACCACCACCACCACCGCCGCCGCCATCACCTTCCACCACCACCACAGTCACCTCCATTGGCTTCCACCATTGCCACCTACACCACTACCACCACCACACTGTTGCCACCGCCTTCCACCACCGCCACCTTTCACCAACACCACCGTATTTTACCATTGCCACTACCGTCGTCTTCCAACACCACTACCGCTTTCCACATCAACCACCATCGTTACCACCGCCACTACTACCATTTATTTTAAAAAAATTATAGAAGAATGTCATTTTGTTAATTTAATTTATTTTTTACTAACAGAGATATTTTGGAAAACTCAATTTGAAATTTATTCCATTCTAACTTTAAAATTGATCAAACCAAACACTAGAATGATTATTATCATTTAATTCCTACACATTTCATATTTATAACTAAACAATAGATTGAAAATGGTTATTCCATTTTATTTCATTCCCACTTGCATTCCATTCAATTTCTGCATACCAAACGTAGCATTAAAGATTCAACTTGATCCAATATTTGTTGCTCCAATTAATAACTTGAATCTAAAAAATCAAATTTTAATATATGTGTCCCATAAGTTTTACGGTGGTTTGATTGATTCATTGATTCATTATTTTATCACAAAACTTGAACCATTCTCATCAATTGAATTTTTTATTGATTCATTATTTTATTACTAAACTTGAACCATTCTTACGAGTTGAATTATTTTTGAAACTGTTGGACTAAGAGGGGAGGGTGAATTGGTCAAATCTTTTTCAAATAAAACTGGTAGTTAGATTAAAACAAGTATAGAAAGCAATGCAACAGGTTTTACAAGGAAACCCTCTTAATTAGGGAAAACCTTGGGTCTTGGCCTCAGCCAATGCAAGCATCCACTAGTTGTAAGTAAGCTGTTACACACTCAGCTGTCTCACTCTCTGCACACACCCTTGTATCAGAAGTAGACACTAGCTTTCACACACTTCACTTCACACACTAGCTCAACAAAGTGTATATACACACTCCCCCTGTCCTAGGCAACCTTGCCAGGACCAAACAAGCTCTCTAAGCTCACCAAATACATTATAGCAAATGTAAAATAGTAATCACAAGTCCTTTCTTCAATTGATATAAGGCTGACAACTCAGAATGTCAAATTACCACTTCATAACATTAGTTTTCAACATTTAAATCTTGTGGGGTAAAATGGGAATTTCCTCTCGAGATTCATTCAATAGCATCATACTCAGTCTTCATTCACTGTGGCTCTCATGTTCATAACATTTAATCACTGAAGTATAGCATGAGAAGAACAAACATAACCAAGACAACCCTTGTTTCAGCAAAAACACTACTTAGGATTTAGGGTTGTATACTGAAAATTGCAGCAGACCACTATTCTATCACAAAACCAACTTTAACATACTAGATTCATCAAAATACACTTGCTAATAGATTAAAATCTCATAATAGAGCAAGGCATAACCAATCAGTGCTTGAATCCAAGAATAAATCAGTAAATTAAGCAAAATAGATGAGCTCACTGTCCATTTTTTATTTTAGCATGATTTCAACAATAACTAAGTACTGAGCACGTGTATAAAGGTGATTTATACCTGTGTCAACTCTCAGAATAGACCTCAGCACCTTGTAACTAAAATCCAATACTCAGTTCAGCCTTTGCAGTAGTGAAAAACAACAACAGCAACATCTTCTCAGCTACAGCAATCACATAGCTCGAATCAGTGGGTTTTTCTGACTTGAATCATCACCAAAAACTTCAGAAAAACTTGTTCAATCAAGGCTCTCGAGATAATTTAGGCTGCAGCTCAATGTCACTACTCATTCATAAGGCTTAAACCCTAAAAATGACTATAACAGCATATATATATATATATGGAATCACAAAGTGCACAGAACTTCATACACCCACAGAATACACCTGTCACCTCAAGCCAATCATTGGTAAGGCATAATGCAGATATTTTCAAGAGCAAGAACTAGTAACAGAAGGCCACCTCAGCAATTTTGTCTCTATGCACACTGAAATTGACACATACACATAACACTGCTGCATACTCCATTCAGCTCAAGACTTAACCTCCAAGAAATGCAATATTCTTGTATATTCACTTACTTTAGGACCACTGAAATGTGTCACACTAATGAGCATAGTAAGAAATGACCAAAATACCCTTGCAATAGATTTTTAACTTCTCAGCTAAGAAAAATCCTGAAACTGTATAAATAACAATGCTGATTCAATCAAGTCAATCCAGTGCAATGCAGCATCCTAAACATACGTGTATATGTTTAATACAACTGAGAAATGACAATGCTACCCCTGAAACCTCTTGTGACAATTTTTATGAACTGAATCCATACACTATTCAGCAATTTCAGCAAGAACATGTAAACACACTGTGATGAAAACATTAAGGCAAATATGAAGGATAAGTCACTGATGAGAAAATGACCACACTACATTTGAGACATATTTCAATCATCATTGATAATGAAAAACCCCTTTGAAGCCACTGCTACATATGTTTTTGACATTAAAGAGGCAAATCAATGCTTAAGGAACTTTAAGACCAACAATCTCCCCCTTTTGCCTCTAATGACAAAAACTTCAATCATGAAATAAGACCACTGTGAAGCAGATTCAACCCAAGGAATATTGAACATTACAAAGCATAGTAACAATAGCAGAAAATCAAGATAAACAATAGCTAAAAAACTACCCTTATTTCAGTCCATTCTCCCCCTTTTTGGCATTGAAGGACAAAAGGTAAGAAAGACCAACAATGAGAAGGTTAAAAAGGAGATTGAACAACCCTAAGAAGAGCTCTAAGGGTTGAAAATCTTTGAGGGAGAAGAGGTTTTGTCATGATATCTGCCAGTGAATTCTCAGTGGGTAAATAAGTGATGTCAATAAGACCCTTTTGGACTTTGTCTCGAAGAAAATGATACCTAATGTCGATATGTTTGCTCTTCTAGTGAAGTGTGGGATTCTTACTTATTGCAATGGCACATTTGATTGTCACAATAGAGTGTAGGAGGACCTGAGAATTGAAGACCAAGATCTGCAAGAGTAGTATGCATCCAGAAAAGTTGGGAAGCAGCCTGAGAAGCAGCTATATACTCAGCTTCTGAAGTAGAAAGGGAGACAGTATCTTGTTTCTTGCTCAGCCATGAAACAACATTTGAACCAAGGAGATAACAACAGCCTGAAGTACTTTTTCTGTTAGGTAATGAACCACCCCAATCTGCATCTGAAAAAGCTGTTATAGGCAATGTAGGGGAAACAATGTAGTGCAAACCATAGGAGAGAGTTCCTTTGACATATCTAAGAATCCTCTTAGCAACCTGGAGATGAGAGACTCTGGGATTGCTCTGAAATCTTACTACCAGTCCTAGAAAGTACATAATATCCGGTCTCAAAGCTGTGAGGTACAAGAGACTTCCAATGATAGACCTATAAAGTGTAGAAGGAACTGATTCTGTGGTACACTCAAGAGAGAGCTTGGTAGTAGGACATAAATGAGTGGAAACAGGCTTGCAATCAGTCATATTAAACTTTTTGAGCAGCTCAGATGCATATTTTTGTTGAGAATTGAAGATCCCTGTAGAGTTTTGACGGATTTGCAGGCCTAGAAAGTATCTAAGAGGTCCTAAGAGTGACATTTCAAGTCTAGTTTTCATTAAATTGGCAAACTCTGATGCTAAAGAGGTATCTGAACCACAGAACATAATGTCATCAACATAGATTTGAAGTATAAGAAACTGATCTTACTGATTTTTGATATAAAGAATGCTGTCAACTTTTCCTCTGTGAAAGCCTTGCTCAACTAAGAAGTGATGTAATTTTTCATACCAAGCTCTGGGAGCTTGTTTTAGACCATACAAAGCTTTGTTCAATTTGAGTACATAAGAAGGATGCTTGAGATCTTTAAAACCTCAAGTTATTCCAAATAAACCTCTCTTTTAAGTCTCCATTCAAAAAGGCAGACTTCACATCCATTTGATAGACTTTGACTTGTTTGTGGCAAGCAAATGACAAGAGCATTCTGATTGATTCCAACCTAGCAACTGGTGCAAAAGTTTCATCATAATTAATTCGTGGTTGTTGAGAGTAACCTTTGCAGACCAGTCTTGCTTTGTTTCTAATAACAAACCCTTTCTCATCCAACTTGTTCCTGTAAATCCACTTAGAACCAATGACATTTTTAGATGCAGGTCTAGAAATTAAAGTCCAAGTATCATTTTTGTGAATCTGATCAAGTTCTTCTTGCATAGCTACTATCCAATCTACACTTTTCTGAGCTTCATTGTAAGACTTTGGTTCAATGGAAGATAACATAGCAAAATGACTGTACTCTTCTCCATCTTCAGCTTCTAATTCAGTGAGCCTTTTCTTGTGTCTTGTTTGAACACTAGCCTGAGGTGATTCAATGATATTTTCAACTTGGACCTGTTTCTACAGAACTGGATAGATAGTTTCCCTTTGATTGTCAAAACCTGAAGAGGATTGAGCAGCTTCATTTAACTCTTTAACTGAATGAGAGGCACTAGCTTCTGTTGATCCAGGTATTGAACAACTATCATCATTGATGCTGGATTGAGGATTTTCATCAAATTTAACATGGATTGATTCAATAACTTTAGAAGATCTGAGATTGTAGCATCTGTAAGCCTTACTTTTGATAGAGTAACCCAAGAATATACCTTCATCAGCTTTAGAGTCAAATTTCCCTAGGTTATCTGTATGATTGAGAATAAAACATCTGCTGCCAAATACCTTAAAGTAATGAACTATTGCAGGCCTTCCATACCATAGTTCAAATGGTGTCTTAGTTGACTTAGGTCTAAAAAGCACCCTGTTGATGATATATACTGCAGTACTAACAGCTTTAGCCCAAAAACCTTTTGCAAGGCCCTTTTCACGCAACAAAGTTCTCCCCATTTCCTGCACAGTCCTGTTTTTCCTTTCCACTACTCCATTCTATTGAGGAGTTGCAACAGCTGAAAATTCTTTCTTGATACCCTTTACATCACAATAGCTTTCAAACTCTCTCATTGTAAATTACAGCCAAAATCAGACCTTAGTCTCTTTACAGTACAACCTCTTTCATTTTCAATCAGATTAACAAACTTAATAAAATGTGTAATAACATCAGATTTCTCTTTTAGAAAATAAACCCATACCATTCTACTGAAAGCATCAATGAGTAGCATAAAATACTTACTTTCACCAATGCTTGTAGTTCTGGTAGGACCACATAGATCCATATGAATCAAATCAAGAGCTCTAGAGGTGTTGATCTCTTTGGAAGGGAATGCTACGTTAGTTTGTTTTCCTTGTTGACAAGCTCTGCAGAGATGATTATCACTGAATTTTAGATCAGGTAAGCCTTTCACAGCCTTCAGCTTCAAAATTTTGATTAGATTTCTTGAGTGAAGATGACCTAGTCTCTTATGCTATAGTACAGCTTCATCTAGAGTGGTCAGGTTACATTGAGTGGCTTCTTTAGAGACTGTGTACACATTTCCAGAAGATCTACAAGCTGAGAATAAAACCTTTTCTAATTCAATGTCAACAACATTACATTTCTCTTTATCAAAACACACATTTTTCCCACTGACGCACAACTGACTTACACTTAGAAGATTATGTTTAAGGCCTTCAACAAGTAAAACCTCTTTGATCTTAGGCAATTCTTCAGATTTATTCACAGTCCCAATTCCAATTATCTTGGCCTTTTGGTTATCTCCAAAGATAACATTTCTTCCATCAAAGTTTTTCAGAGATACAAACTTGGAACCATCACCTGTCATGTGCCTTGAGTAGCCACTGTCAATATACCATTTGTCATTGGTGTTGCAGGCTTTGAAAGCTATATATACCAACATACTTACTGCATTCATTCTTTTAGGTATCCACATCATCTTGGACTTCACAAAAGATCCTTTATCTTTAACTCTCTGAACTTGATTTAAGTCAGATTTCTTCATATACATCTTGGTGACTTTGAAATTTCTGATGGATGATGTGATAGAGTCATTTCCATTCAACTTCAGATTGCTGTAGGTGTTGTTAAGTATATCATATTTTGATCTCATGGGTTTTATAATTGGAAATCTTACATAAACCTCACCAGAGGAGGCCTTGACAAATACTGAATGGTTTTGTTTGAACTTAGTTGCAGTGTCACAAACATAACCAATACCAGTCTTTCCAATTTGCTTAGTAGATTGCTTCCAAATTTCAGCCATCTTTAAAGATCTTTCTTTAAGAATCAGTGAGAGTTCTTCTTTTCACCTTTTAGTAAACCATTGTGTGGTATATTGAGACTTCAGCAGGCTTAAGAAGACAAGAGTAACTGAACACAAAGTTGACAGCTTAAGCCTGAAATGGTTTACAAGAAGTTGTTTGGATTTTTGTAGTTCTGAATTGAGTGTCTTTATCTGAGATTTTTGTTGATTGCACTTAACAGCAAGCCTTTCACATTCCTCAAGTATTTCTTCTATTTCTGAGTCACTATCTTCTTCAACTTTTGATATAGCTTGTGAGGTTTCAAGAGTAGCCATGAACAAGCACTCATCTTCTTGTGGTTCTTCAGTTTTGTCTTCTTCAGGTATAGAGTCCCAATCAGAAATAAAAGCTTTCTTCCCAAAGTTTCTTTTAAAGTTTCCTCCTTCATTCTTTTTCTGATGTTGCCCTTTGGAAGATGGATAATTCGAGACATAATGACCAGGCTTACCACAACCATAACAGGTTAGGTTTTGAGACTGATTTTTCTTCTTAAACCTGAACTTCTTGAATTTTTTTGACAAATAGGCCACTTCATCATCTTCTAAATCATCTTCTTCAGAATTAGGTTCAAATTCCTCTACAACTTCTTTGGCTTTCAGAGTAGCTTTTCTTCTTTGAAAAGTTGGGACACCAATCCTCATTTCATAAGCAGTGAGGAAGGCTTGAAGTTCATCAATCTTCATTTGAGATAAGTCTTTGTCCTCTAGGATTGTAACTTTTGTATTGAATCTAGGTGTAAATGATCTGAGTATCTTCTTGAAAACATCAGAGTCCTTAATGTCTTCACCAAGAGATTTCATATTATTCACAATGTCATTGATCCTAAACAAGTAATCAGCCACAGTTTCCCTTTCTTCCATCTTACAAGCTTCATACTGAACTTTGAAGAGTTGAATTTTGTTTTCTTTGATAACAGTGTTTCCTTCATGAGCAGCTTGAAGAGAGTTCCACATCTCCTTAGCTGTTTTGCAATTCTTAACTCTGGTAAATTCTTGTTGCTTCAAAGCACAGTAGAGAACATGTTTAGCTTTACCATCATTAGCAACAACAACTTTGTTAGCTTTAGTAGGACTTTCAGGACTAACAATAACAATACCATGCACAGCAGCATGCCAGACATCATAAGAGTGAGACATTAAAAATGCCTCCATTCTGATTTTCCATGAATCATAGTTCACACCACTGAACCCTAGAGCTTTGTTTGTAACTTGGCCTTCATCCATTGCAAAGAACAGCTGCAGGCTTATTAGAACCCTACACAGCAAACCAGAGCTCTGATACCAATTGTTGGACCAAGAGGGGGGGGGGGTGAATTGGTCAAATCTTTTTCAAATAAAACTGGTAGTTATATTAAAACAAGTATAAAAAGCAATGCAACGGGTTTTACAAGGAAACTCTCTTAATTAGGGAAAACCTTGGGTCTTGGCCTTAGCCAATGCAAGCATCCACTAGTTATAAGTAAGTTGTTACACACTCAGCTATCTCACTCTCTGCACACACCCTTGTATCAGAAGTAGACACTAGCTTTCACACACTAGCTCAACAAAGTGTATATACACACTCCCCCCGTCCTAGGCAACCTTGCCAGGACCAAACAAGCTCTCTAAGCTCACCAAATACATTATAACAAATATAAAACAGTAATCACAAGTCCTTTCTTCAGTTGAAATAAGGCTGACAACTCAGAATGTCAAATTACCACTTCATAACATTAGTTTTCAGCATTTAAATCTTGTGGGGTAAAATGGGAATTTCCTCTCAAGATTTATTCAATAGCATCATACTTAGTCTTCATTCACTGTGGCTCTCATGTTCATAACATTTAATCACTGAAGTATAGCATGAGAAGAACAAACATAACCAAGACAACCCTTGTTTCAGCAAAAACACTACTTAGGATTTAGGGTTGTATACTGAAAATTGCAGCAGACCACTATTCTATCACAAAACCAACTTTAACATACTAGATTCATCAAAATACACTTGCTAATAGATTAAAATCTCATAATAGAGCAAGGCATAACCAATCAGTGCTTAAATCCAAGAATAAATCAGTAAATTAAGCAAAATAGATGAGCTCACTGTCCATTTTTTATTTTAGCATGATTTCAACAATAACTAAGTACTGAGTAAGTGTATAAAGGTGATTTATACCTGTGTCAACTCTCAGAATAGACCTCAGCGCCTTGTAACTAAAATCCAATACTCAGTTTAGCCCTTGCAGTAGTGAAAAACAACAGCAGCAACATCTTCTCAGCTACAGCAATCACATAGCTCGAATCAGTGGCTTTTTCTGACTTGAATCATCACCAAAAACTTCAGAAAAACTTGTTCAATCAAGGTTCTCGAGATAATTCAGACTGCAGCTCAATGTCACTACTCATTCATGAGGCTTAAACCCTAAAAATGACTATAATAGCATATATATATGGAATCACAAAGTGCACAGAACTTCATACACCCACAGAATACACCTGTCACCTCAAGCCAATCATTGGTAAGGTAT